>NC_134109.1:55750606-56053636 GCF_040939455.1 Microcebus murinus | reverse complement strand
GTTAGATTCTAAAGGAATATTTGTGACAAAGCAGGTCACATTAATTGCAAAGAAGATGAGAGACTACAACAAAACAAAATGTAACAATATCAGGTCCAGAAATACAGAAGATTCAAAAGATTGATACATAAAAATATTTTAGAACATAATTATAGAAACTTGTAGGCATCCTGAAAATCATTTTAGTAAATTTCATTTAATTGGGCACAGTGGTGCATGTCATAGTCCCACCTACTTGGGAGGCTGAGGCGGGAAGATTTCTTGAGCCCAGGAGTTCGAGGTTGTAGTGTACTATGATCACAACCATGAATAGCCACTGCCCAGCAACCTGGGCAAGATAGCAATATAGTGAGACCCTGTCTTTAAAAAAAAAAATTCATATAGTGATACTGGGAGAATTTATAAATTTGGTAAATAGCTAAATGACAATAAGGCATTCGTGCAATTATATCTAGTTTTGAGAGACTTTTATGAAAATGTTCAGAAATTATTTTAAGTGTCAGAAAAGAAGACATGTCATATATAAATAAAACGGGCTATCCTAAAACATTACCATTACTAACAACATTGGAGACCTAGACTGTTAGAGATCTTTTCATTAATGAAAGAAAAGCAACCTGGAATCATGCATAAATTTGTTTTTAAAAAGGATTCATAAAAGAGGGATTTATATAAAGCCACAGCCTCTATTTTTTGGATACTAGAGAAATGGGTAAAACAGTCAATCTTTTCAGATAGTTTCAACGACTCTTACAGGGAATAACAAATGAAAATTTGCCTTAATTAGAAAGAATGCATGAGAAAGATGAATCACTGATCTTGAATTAATGTTTGTGAAAGGTTGGGACTTGAGATAACTACATTTACAGAAAAATTGATATGCTGATATAGGAATTTACAAAACAGATAAATTAGGGAACAGTTATTTATATTACAATATTAATAACTATTTTACAAAAGGACTCCGATTGTGCTTATATAATAAATGAGTTTCCAAAGTAAAGTTAAATGTTAAAAATAAATATTTTGACTTAAAATTCTGCTAATAAACAATTTCAAAGAAAGGCATATTTGTATGTAAAGTAAATCTTTTTTCTTTCTTTTTTTGGCTTGTCTCTGATTAACATAATGTAAATCTTAAAGCTTAGGTTTAAGTCTTGTGAAAATAATACCTAAAACTATAATTAAGTAGCAAACTGCTATGGAGAATATTCATTTTCTTATTATATATTTATTTCAAATGAAGTTTAAAATAATATTTTAGAAGAATCAACATAGCACCATGTAAATTTGAGTATAATAATTATTATTTTTTTTTTTTTTGGAGACAGAGTCTCACTTTGTTGCCCAGGCTAGAGTGAGTGCTGGTGGCGTCAGCCTAACTCACAGCAACCTCAAACTCCTGGGCTCAAGCAATCCTGCTGCCTCAGCCTCCGAGTAGCTGAGACTACAGGCATGTGCCACCATGCCCAGCTAATTTTTTCTATATATATGTTAGTTGGCCAATTAATTTCTTTCTATTTATAGTAGAGACAGGGTCTCACTCTTGCTCAGGCTGGTTTCAAACTCCTGACCTCTAGCAATCCGCCTACCTCGGCCTCCCAGAGTTCTAGGATTACAGGCGTGAGCCACCGTGCCCAGCCTCAGTATAATTATTGAATAAAAGGCTTTTTTTCCCTAATAGCATTAAACATTATTGTAGATCACTATTTGAGTCCTGTATTTACAACAATCCCATTGTATTCAGACTCCTGATTTGATTGTTCTTTTAAATATTAACTCCACAGGTGGTATTATTAAATTACTGTATGTGTTTGCTCAGTTGGGACTTTCATCTTTTTTTTTTTTTTTTTTTTTGAGACAGAGTCTCGCTTTGTTGCCCAGGCTAGAGTGAGTGCCATGGCGTCAGCCTAGCTCACAGCAACCTCAAACTCCTGGGCTCAAGCAATCCTCCTGCCTCAGCCTCCCAAGTAGCTGGGACTATAGGCATTCGCCACCATGCCCGGCTAATTTTTTCTATATATATTAGTTGGCCAATTAATTTCTTTCTATTTATAGTAGAGACGGGGTCTCGCTCTTGCTCAGGCTGGTTTCGAACTCCTGACCTCGGAGCAATCCACCCGCCTCAGCCTCCCAGAGAGCTAGGATTACAGGCGTGAGCCACCGCACCCGGCCTGGGACTTTCATCTTTTAAACAATGCTAAATAAGTGACAGTGTTAAAATGCTGTGTTAAGAATCATATATTTAAAGAGCAAAATGAGACATTGAACAATTCACTTAATACTGCTTTTCAGGACAACACTGATACTTCTTTAGATATTATACCTTCTTGGATAATAAATGTATCTAACAGGAATGAAATCTTAAGGGGATCTATTTACTGTCTTACTCTTATAAGCTTACATAGTGCAACAGAGTTGTTGACAGTTGCATTAGTTTTTTATTTTTAATATTTTTTAGGACAAAAGGCAATGTAGAGAATAGAATTGTATACAGATTTTTTTTTTTTAATTTTTCCTTGGACAAAGAGTAAAGACTATGTAGTAGGCTGAATAAAACCCTCTCAAAGATGTCCATGTCTTAACCCCCAGACCATGTAAGTATGTTATTTTCCATTATTCTTGTGGACCCAATATACTTACAAAGTTCTTTTTAGGGGGAAGGTAGGAGGATCAGAGTAAGAGAGAGAGAGAGAGTTTGAGAGATTAAAGATGCTGCACCACTAGCTTTGAAAATGGAGGGTGGGGCCATGAGCCAAGGAATGCAGAAGGCCTCCACAAAATAGAAAAGGCAAGGAAATAGATTCTCCCCTAGAGCCTCCAGAATGAATGTAGCCCTGTCGATACCTTGGTTTTAGGATTTCTGATCTCCAGTACTCTAAGAAGACACATTTGTATTGTTTAAGTCGCTAAATTTGTGGTAATTTATTACACCAACAATAGGAACTAATACAGGCTACAATTTATGTTTTAATGCATTCTTTCTCTAATTGAAGTGTCACAATGACCACAAAGGTTCAAAAGAATGACCTGCCTAGAAAACAAAAAGGAAGCCCATAAAAAAGCAAGTATTTAAAAAAATTTACATTTCTGTTTATTTATTTGCAGATATGGTCTCTAAAATAGAGTCACCTGTGAGAATTCATGAAGAAGTACATTTCAAAACCCCATCTTCTAAAAATAATTATGAAAAATCAAAACCATCAGTGGATGCTGAAGGTCCCACTCAGGTGGAAATAGATAGATCTTTGGAAAATACCCTGCTAAACAGTCAGATGGTTTCACCTGATAACCTACTGTCTACTGGAAATTACATTCCTCAAAAAGGTAAGAAACAGGTTATTTGTTCTTTAATGCATCAATTAAGGGAGAAATTAGATTCAGAACCTATAAAACATCATGTTAACATATTTTTATTTATAAATCAACAGAAGATGCTTCCGAATTTCAGATTATGAAATATTTATTTCAAATTGATGTTTATGATGTCATGAATTCTGCATTTTCACCAATTGTAGTTCTTACAGAAAGGGTGAGTTGGCTATTTTAATCTTTTGCACTCATTTTTACCTATTTTACTAAATATATGAGTGGCTACAGAATGTTTGAATGACTTCTCTCTATATAAAATTTATATCATGTTTCTCTTTCCATGAAACCTTACATGTAAGACTTCTCTTTACATTAATGTTTTGTTGCATGGATGTTCTTAAAGAATTTTAAAAATCTTTCCCTAACCTTTGTTAATCTTAAGCAATAGTCCCCCCCTTTTTAAAATTAAGGAAAATTATACTAAATAAGGTAATTCAGAAATAATATGAACTAAAAATGAGTCTTAAGCAATTATTATTTGAATGAAGCTGTGACCTCAAAAAGGTGTAACTTGAGAATCCAAAAGCAACTAATATCTCAAAATGTAACCAAGCTGTAACTAAAATTCCAAATTCTATTCACTTTTTTATTCCTTGTAAATATATATATATATATATATATATATATATATATACATTTTTTGAGACAGAGTCTCACTTTCTCACCCTGGCTAGAGTGCAGTGTTGTCATCATAGCTTATTGTAACCTCCAATTCCTGGGCTCAAGTGATCCTCCTGTCTCAGCCTCCTAAGCAGCAGGGACTACGGGGGCGTGCCACAACGCCCGGCTAATTTTTTCTATTTTTAGTAGATATGGGGTTTCGTTCTTGCTCAGACTGGTCTTGAACTTCTGACCTCAAGCAATCCTCCTGCCTTAGCCTCCCAAAGTGCTAGGATTACAGGCTTGAGTCACCATGCCCAGCCATTTCTTATAAATCTTATTAAGTGGGGTATTGCAAAAGGAACCAGTTATGGTACTTGGCACATAGGAGGCCTTTTACAAATATTAGTTCCTTTTCTCATCTACTTCTACCATTGAAATAATTTAGGAAGCACTTTTTAAAAAAATTTCAGGATATTATGAGGATACAAATGTTTTGGTTACATGGATTGCTTTTGTACTGCTTGAGTCAAAGTTATAAGAGTGCCCATCATCCAGATAGTGTACATTGTATCCGTTAGCTATGATTTCACCCATCTCCTCCTTCCTTCTCTCACCTGCATGATTTCCATTGAGTTTTGCTTCCATCTGTGCACATAAGTGCTGATCAGTTAGTTCCAATTTAATAGTGAGTACATGTGGTGTTTGTTTTTCCATTCTTGCAATACTTCATTTAGGAGGATTGCTTCCAGTTCCATCCAGATTGTGGCAAAAAGTATTAATTAATTCATTTTTCACGGCCGAGTAGTACTCCATGGTATACATATATCACATTTTATTAATCCACTCATGAATTGATGGGCACTTGGGTTGATTCCACATCTTTGCGATTGTGAATTGTGCTGCAATAAACACTCTAGTAGCAAGTGTGTTTTTCATAAAATGCCTTTTTCTACTTTGGGTAAATACCCACTAGTGGGATTGCTGGATCAAATGGTAGATCTACTTTTAGTTCTTTGAGAAATCTCTATATTATTTTCCATAGAGGTGGTTGCACTAGTTTGCAGTCCCAATATTTTTTTTTTTTTTTTTTTTTGAGACAGAGTCTCGCTTTGTTGCCCAGGCTAGAGTGAGTGCCGTGGCGTCAGCCTAGCTCACAGCAACCTCAAACTCCTGGGCTCGAGCGATCCTTCTGCCTCAGCCTCCCGAGTAGCTGGGACTACAGGCATGCGCCACCATGCCCGGCTAATTTTTTCTATATATATCAGTTGGCCAATTAATTTCTTTCTATTTATAGTAGAGACAGGGTCTCGCTCTTGCTCAGGCTGGTTTTGAACTCCTGACCTTGAGCAATCCGCCCGCCTCGGCCTCCCAAGAGCTAGGATTACAGGCGTGAGCCACCGCGCCGGCAGTCCCAATATTTTTTGTCTTCATATACTTGTTGGCACATCTTCTTTTGCACATCTTCTTTTGAAAAGTATCTATTCATGTCTTTTGCTCAATTTTTAATGGGATTATTTATTGTTGTTGTTGAGTTTCTTGTATATTCTGGATATTAGTCCCCCACTGGATGAATAGTTTGCAAATATTTTCTCCCAACTTACAGGGTCTGTTTACTCTGTTGACTATTTCTTTTGCTGTGTAGAAGCTTGTTAGTTTAATTAAGTCCCATTTGTCTACATTTTTTTTTTGCCTGTGTTTTTGAGGTGTAAGTCATATGTTCTTTGTCTAGACCAATGTCCAGAAGAGTTTTCCCTATTTTTTTCTAGGATTTTTATGGATTCAGGTCTTACATTTAAGTCTTTAATCCATCTTGAGTTGATTTTATGGTGAGAGTTAGGGGTCCAGTTTCATTCTTCTGCATATGGCTATGCAATTTACCTAGCACCATTTATTGAAAAGGGTGTTTTTTCACCAATGTATATTCTTATCTCCTTTGTCAAAGACCAGTTGATTGCAGGTATATGGTTTTATTTCTGAGTTCTCTATTATGTTCTGCTGATCTATGTGTCTATTTTTATACCAGTGCCATGCAGTTTTGGTTACTATAGCTTTGTAATATAATTGGAAGTCAGGTAATGTGATGCCTCCAGTTTTGTTCTTTTTGCTTAAGATTGCTTTGGCTATTCAGGCTCTTTTTTGGTTCTATATGAATTTTAGGATTTTTTCTAATTCTGTAGAAAAATGACTGGTACTTTGATAATAATTACATTGATTCTTTGGATTGCTTTGGGTAGTATGGTCATTTTAATAACATTAATTCTTCCAACCCATAAACATGGGATGTTTTTCTATTTGTTTGTGTGATCTACAATTTCTTTCATAAGTGTTTGGTAGTTTTCCTTATGGAGCTATTTTACCTTTTTGATTAAATTTACTGCTACATATTTTATTTTATTTTTTGGGTAGCTATTGTAAATGGGATTCTTGATGTTTTCTCTGAAGAGTTCCTGCCAAATCTAGAATTTTAACAATCTGTGTCTATTAAGCACCCATAATACAGATTTGGATAGTTCCAGTAAATAGAAAATTTGAACAATTTTCCAGGCATATTTAGGTGAAAGAGTTTTCTTTTCTTCTGCCTAAATGTTCCAGGAAATTGTTTTAACTTACTGGTAATTTCAGGTGGATTTTGTACAGAATTTACTTTCTTTGTATTGCTTAAGTAATAGGAATCCATGCTACTTTTAATCTATTTTATAATACAAAGAGTATCCTCAAGACTCTTTGGCTTCTAGTATTTATATATTCTTAAGTAGAATGCTTCATTTATTCATGGAATAAACAATGGAAATTACCTAGCTCTTGTTCAACAGGTAGCTCCTGATTCAATATGTTCTGAGAACAAGTCTTATACCACTAATACAGGGAATGAAGATGTGGCTCAACAATTGTTTGATTTTCTTCCAAAGGACTAGATCTTAAAGCTGGTGACACTGCCTATTTAATTAAATGGGAGTAACTAGTACTTGCAGCTTTGCAATAGGGCCCCTTAATAAGGGGAAATCCGTTTCTAGGTTGTGGACCAACTTTTCTGGCTAGCATATGTCCAGTGTTCTTGGATATTTTCTAGTAGCTGTCACAAACATTAACATTGAATGTTCTCCATTATGCTTTAAAGCAGCCCTATATAAGACTGTAAAATCCCATGTCTACTTATGGAGAACAATCTTGGAATATTTTTTGCATGACAGAAATCATGTACTCTTTATGAATAGAGTATAAAACATTCAGTTTTTTTTCAGTTATCAAATTCAGGATTTTATTTCCAATTGTAGATTTTAAGAGGGCAGTGATATGTATGATATTTAAGAAAACATATATATACACGTGTGTGTGTATACATTTAATAAGGAGTGAGGTCCATGAAATCAGATTATGGGTTGGTAGTCACAACTCCACCTATAGCACCCCTTTACCACACAAGTGTCAAAACAGGATCACAGTGGTGTGGAAACAGAAGAGAGCAGGATGTATTAGAACCTGAAATCCTTCTCAAGGATATCAGGTGGTTAGTAGAACTTTATTTACATGTTAGGATATTTTGATATGAAATTAATATTATCTTAATATGAGCTTTTTAAGAAATGGAATTGAAAGATCTGGAGGAAGAGGTAAGTTTCTATATGACTATTAAGTGTATAGAAAAGAAATTAGATTTGGACTTTCGTCCTGACTTTGGTAAGCATTACTGTGTTTTTGCAATGCGAGAAACTTAGATTTTTTTTATGTCATTCATTCTTTTGTCCCTAATCTATGTTTTTAATATTTTGAATGGTAATTCAAAATTGGAAAAGGGCACAGACTGATGGAGAGAGGGCAAAGAGATTTTTTTTTAATAAGTCCTGCCAGCTTAAAATGATTCTGGAGTTCCCTGAAAATGTTCAGACATGTTGAAGAATTTTTATCAAGTAATACAATGTTCTAATTGAAGCATACATTGTTCTAAGAGTTTTTAAAATTCTAAAGGTAAAATTTTGATTATGCTTCAAGATTAAAGTCAAAACAGTTTTGACTTTAATAAACTTAGAATCTAAAATTTCAATATGCACCGTATATAAGAAAGTTGTGTAATACTTTGTACCTAAAAAATGGAAAATTATTAAGCGATTTCGGGTACTCCCTGATACAGGCAGTTCCTGGAACTCCTTAAGCTGATGTGGCAAAAAAGAAAGAGATAGCAATTTGAGTTCTGCAAAACTAGGCCGCATTTTAGTCCTGAAAATCACTTGCTGTGAACTTGGGCCAGTTGTTGATATTTTATGGCGTAATAGTTCTGTTGCTATGAAAGCTTACATTAGGAAACTCTAAGGATTTAAGATTTTGTTCATTTGCTCAGTTCTCTTGGGTGATTTGTTTAGGAAGAAGTACCTGCTCCATTTTGAGTTGCTTCATTTAAGACTTGAGTTAGAAGGCAGAATTTGATGAGAATGATTATGCTGGTAAGGAAGACATATATTAAAAGAGATGGGTTATCCTTTACACCTAGGTCAACTAACACAGACTCCTACGAACAAACCCAGCCCTCGGCACTTTATTCAACGGCCCTAAAAATAGGGTCCTAAATTTAGAGGGCGAGTCTCTACTTTTAGCTCCTCTGCTCAGGGGAAAACAGCACACGCTGGGCCAAGGTCCACTCAGGTCTGATTTCGTATTTTGGTAACTAGGAGCTCATGGAGTTTAAGACAACTCTGCCTAGTTAAGTGCTCAGGTAACTCAGGTGAGTAGACCTCCGGAACCCTCCGTTCGGCAGAGGCGGCCGGATCGATGTCCTCTTGTGTGGGGCAGGTTAAACTTTGACCAGACCACGGCTGACCCAAGACGCGAGACGCCTTCTTGTCCAGAGTCCCGACACGGTTGGCAGCACGCACCGGCGCGTGCCCCACAGGCCATATTTCTGAAACGAATGCCGGCGGCCGGCTCCCCTGGGCCGGTGGGTTTCCCGGGTACGAAGCCGCCGGGGCTTCTGTGGGGTGCAGATGAAAGGCTCCAGCGGGCTGTGAGAGGAGAGCCCTCGCGTGTAGCTAGGTTTGGGCCTGGCGCCGGCCCCGGGCCGAGGGGGTGCGCCGAGGGGCCTCCGGGAGAAGCCTCGCCGCCGCCGCGGCCACCCGAGGCGGGTGGGACTTGGGCCATAGCCCTGGTCTTCGGGTCTGTGCGGCCCACACCACAGCGCGGAGGATGAGGCGGAATGCCGCTCTCCAGCTCCCAGCCCCTCTACTATCAGGGTTGGGTGGCTTCGCAAGGTAGAGCCCCGGCCCCTTTAAGAGCGAACAACCGGGACACGTCTACGAACCTCGCGCGAATTAGGCGGAGAAGTTTACAGCGGCCCGCGCCTCCCCGCCTCCCGATCTCCCCGCCTCCCAGCGGCGGCCTGGCCGAAACCAAACCGAGGGGTGGGCCGGCGAGGACAGGGCGCTCCGCAGGCTCGTGCGGCGCTGGCTCGGACCTGCGCTGCCTCAGGATGTGAGGCGTAACGAAGGGGCCGAGGTCGGCAGCGTGGGCATGCGAAGCACGTCGGCGCCCGCGCCCCACCTCCCCCCGCAGCCGGCTCCGATGTGGTCTGCTCCGGTCGCCGGGTGCGGATTCGGGTTCCGGACCAAACGCTGCGTGTTCTTTGCCGCTTGTTGTGGCCCGGCCAGGCCGTGGCCGTGGCTGTGACAGCTAAAGCAGCCGTGTCGCCATGGAAGGGCCCAGGGCTGCCCCTCAGCAGTACTTGGGGCTGGTCCTGGAGGAGCTACGCAGGGTGAGTCCGGGCGCGATCAGGGTTACGTGGCGCAGGGGTCGCGGGAGCCGCCGGGGGAAGGAAGCAGGAGACTAGCTTTGGGGGTCTGAGCCGCAGGGGTCGGAGGTCCTGAAGCCAGTCCTCACCTGCTGCCGGGGTCTGGCCTGTGTCCAAGGCAGTAGCCAGGTTCATAGGTGCTTTAGTGGTTTTTGTGTGGTGGAAGAAAACCTGGAGATCAGGAAGGTGAAGAAAGCATTTGCTTAGCTGGACTTTGCAAAGGTATGGTAAAATGTTTCCCCATTTCTAAAACGAATTAGTCTTTCCCTTATGCCATTTATTTTGAGCAGGTGTCAGTGACACGTGGCTTCACCTCCTGTGAGAAACTTGAGGACTGGTCCTCTGAAATGAGTTCTATTTAGTGATGAAACTTCTTGTTGTCTTGAAAGGACACCTGAGCTTGGGCGGGGAGTTGGGATTCTGATTCTGCATTTTCTTTCAATAAAAAATGCCCCTTGGCGATGGTCTACCATAAGTGAGATTGTTCTTTGCTTCTGTCTGTGTCTTATTTATGTAAAGTCCAGAGATATTAAATTCCCAGTATTCAAATTTTCTTTTTTTCAGATCCACTTTATAATAAGGTTGTGGAGATTTTTTTTCTCATTAAATGTTTGTAAGAGTCTTTGTTGACATGTTTAGGGGAATTTATGTCGCCGTGTTTTTAACATGTGCATTAAATCTTGAAAAAGACCATTTAAAATTTGAGACAGTTATGATTGCTTTCTCGTTATGTGCATTAAAAAGTACTGTTGCCATGCTATTCATTCATTTATTCCACCATAGTTTGTCTAGTGCATGTGTGCGTGTATGAAAGGGACAGCTTTATATAGATTCTAAATGGATTAAGACATAGTTTTGGCTGGTAGCATCATGCTGTCTGTTAAGAGAGAGAAGACAAAAAAATAGTACAAAGTAGAAACTGATGAAGTGCTTACTGAAGCATATACACAAAGTACTAAGGAAATTGAGGGGTAGGAGAGATTATATTTTCTTGAATAGCTTAAGAAGAGGCATGAAACAGCATGGTATGTGCAGGGTAGTAGGAGCTGTGTTACTCAGTGTGTGATGTGGGCTCAGGGGGTAATGTGCAATGATGCTTGCTGGAGACTTAGTAGGCTCCAAGTGCTGTAGGTGCTGGAAAGCTGTTGAAAGCTTTTCAGTGGTTAGACTTTTTTTTTTTTTTTTTTTGAGACAGAGTCTCACTTTGTTGCCCAGGCTAGAGTGAGTGCCGTGGCGTCAGCCTAGCTCACAGCAACCTCAAACTCCTGGGCTCAAGCGATTCTGCTGCCTCAGCCTCCCGAGTAGCTGGGACTACAGGCATGCACCACCATGCCCGGCTAATTTTTTCTATATATATTAGTTGGCCAATTAATTTCTTTCTGTTTTATAGTAGAGACGGGGTCTCGCTCTTGCTCAGGCTGGTTTCGAACTCCTGACCTTGAGCAATCCGCCCACCTCGGCCTCCCAGAGAGCTAGGATTACAGGCGTGAGCCACCGCGCCCGGCCAGTGGTTAGACTTTTGCTTTAGAAAGATCTTCCTGATAGTAGCATGTAGGTTAGATGTCAGGGAAACAAAACTCGAAACAGGGCTTAAGGGAGAGGTAACAGAGAAGTAGAGATGGAGAAGGTATTGAACGGGGAAATACTTAGGAGCTAAGACCTAAAATGAGTATGACTTTATTGACTAGGTATGAAGGGGTGGGGGAGAGAGAGAGAGGGAAAGAAAGAACGAGAGAGAAGGAATCTAGAATAACTCCCAGGTTTCTGGTTATGGCAAGCTAGTTATTCACTGAAGTAGGGGTTATAGGAAGAGAAACATATTGTGGGATGAGAGAGAATTTCAGATTGCACATATATCTTTTTCTTCACTGAAAACAGTAATAATCAAAACTTAGTATATATAGAACTGCCAATGGAGAGAGACATGGAGAGGGACAAATTTTGTAAAATTTTCTCTAGTCTGGTGAACATTTCACCTGGACAATTTTTTTGCTAATGCCACTATTACCATACTGGCCTGGGGACTAAGATGGCATGATATTGTTCTACTTATTAATTTTATTTTTCTTTTTAAAAATTATTTTTTATTGAGATATATTCACATAACATAAAATTAACCTTTTTTTTTTTTTTTGAGACAGAGGCTTGCTTTGTCGCCCAGCGTTGTGTGCAGTGGTGTCATTGTAGCTCACTGCAAACTCAAACTCCTGGTCTCAAGCGATCCTCCTATCTCTGCACCACAAGGCCCAACTAATTTTTCTTTTCTTTTTCTTTTTTTGTAGTAGAGATGGGATCTTGCTCTTGGTTAGGCTGGTTTTGAACTTCTGAGCTCCAGCAATCCTCTCACATCAGCCTCCAGAGTGCTAGGATTACAGATGTGAGCCACCACGCTCAGTCTAAGTTACCCTTTTATCATGTCCAGTTCAGTGGTGTTTTTGTATATTTGTTATGTTGTACAACTATCAGAATAATTCCAGAACAGTTTTATCATCTTACAAACAACCCCATAACTATTAGCAATCTCCAAAAAGAAACCTTGTACTTACTAGCGGCTCTAAGTTTTTCCTTTATCTATTTACTGTCTTTATGAACATATCTATTCTGGAAATTTAATATAAATGGTAATACCATATGTGGCCTTTTGTGTCTGGCTTCTTTTGCTTAGCATGTATTTAAGCTTCATCCATATTGTAGCATGTTAACAGTGATTCATTTCTTTTTGTAGCTGAAAAATATTCTATTGTATGGATATACCACATTTATGCCTTAGTTGATGGACATTTGGGTTGTTGAGACTTTTTGGCTATTATGAATAATGCTGCTATGTGTATAAGTTTTTATATGAGTATATGCTTTCAGTTCTCTTGGATGTCTGTGTAGAAGTGGAAATTGCTGGGTCATATTTACTATATGTATAACTTTTTGAGGAACTGCCAAATTAGTTTCCACAGAGGCCACACAATTCTACATCCCTACCAGCAGTTTATGAGGGTTCTAATTTTTCACATCCTTTATAACACTTGTTATTTTTTTGCTTATTGTCTATTTGTATATCTTTGGAGAAATGTCTGTTCATTTCCTTTTGCTCATTAAAAAATGGGTTGTTTTTTATTTTCGAGTCACAAGAGTTCTTTAAACATATTCAGAATAGTAGACCTTTATCAGATACATGATTTGCAAATATTTTCTCTCATTCTGTGCCCTCTCTTTTCACTTTTTTCATGGTGTGCTTTGAAGCACAAAATTTTTCAATTTTGATTAATCCAGTTTATCTATTTTTCTGTGATTGCTTGTACTTTCAGCATATCTATGAAATCGTGGTTTATAACAAAGTTACAGATTTTCACCTATGCTTCCTTCTAATAGTTTTAGCCCTTACATTAAGATCTTTGATCCATTTTGAACTAATTCACTTTTGTTTGTGGTATAACATTTCTTGGCATGTGGATATTTATCCTGGTATGACTTGTTGAAAGGACTGTTCTTTTTCTTCTTATATTTATTTATTTTTTTGAGATGGAGTTTTGCTCTGTTGCTGAAGCTAGAGTGCTGTGGTGTCTAACCAATAACCTCAAACTCCTGGGCTCAAGCCATCCTTCTGCCTCAGCCTCCAAGTAGCTGGGATTACAGTCATCTACCACCACATCCCGCTCATTTTTTGTATTTTTAGTAGAGGTGGGGCCTTACTCTTTTTTTTTTTTGGGGGGGGGGCCTTACTCTTGTTCAGCCTGCTCCTACCTGAGCTCAAACGACCCTCCTCCCGCCTTGGCCTCCCAGAGTGTTAGGATTACAGGCGTGAGCCACCGTGCCTGGCGGAAAGAACTATTCTTACCCTATTGCTTTGTCTTGGTACTGCTGTTGAAAATAATTGACCATAAATTTAAGGGTTTATTTCTGGACTCTTATTTCTATTCTGTTGGTCTATATATCTATCCTTATGCCATTACCACATTGTCTTCTTTTCTTTTTCTTTCTTTCTTTTTTTTTTTTTTTTTTGAGACAGAATGTCACTCTGTTGCCTAGGTTAGAGTGCTATCTGTCTACCTAGCTCACAGTAACCTCAAATTCCTGGGCTCAGGTGATCCTCCTACTTCAGCCTCCAGAGTAGCTGGGACTATAGGCGTGCACCACCACCACCGGCTAACTTTTTCTCTTTTTAGTTGCCTGGCTAATTTTTTTCTATTTTTAGTAGAGATAGTCTCACTCTTGCTCAGGCTAGTCTTGAACTCCTGATCTCAAGCGATCCTCCGCCTTGGCTTCCCAGAGTATTAAGATTACAGACAAGAGCTACCACGCCCAGCCATGTTGTCTTGATTATTGTAGTTTTGTAGAAAGTTTTGAAGTAGGGAAGTATGAATCCTTCAAAATGGTTTTTGTTTGTCAATATTGTTTTGGCTATTAGGGGTTCCTTGCATTTCCGTATGCATTTTAGGAATTTATGAATGAACTTTAGGAATCAACCTGTTCAGTTTTGCAAAAAAGGCAGTTGAAATTTTGATAGGAATTACATTGAGTCTGTAGATGAATTTGGGGAGTATTGCTATCTTGACAACATTAAATTTTCCAGTCCATGAACACAGGATATCTTACATTTATTTAGATCTTCTTTAATTTCTTTCTATAATGCTTTGTAGTTTTCAGCTTACACTTGTTTTGTTAAATTTATTCCTAATATCTTATTTTTTGATGCCATTATAAATAGAAGTGTTTTGTTAATTTCATTTTCAGATTGCTTATTGCTGTTGTATAGAAATGCAACTGATTTTTTTTGTTTTGTTTTTGCAACTTTTTTATATTGATTTTGTATCCTGCAATTTTGTTGAACTTGTTTATTAGCTTGATAGTTTTTTTGTGGGTTCTTTAGGATTTTCTATATATATGTTAATAATATAACTATGTTACCATTAAGCAGAGTTTTTCTTCCTTCTATCCAGTCTGGATCCCTTTTATTTCTTTTTCTTACCTAATTGCCCTGGCTAGAACCTTCAGTACAATGTTGAATAAGTGTGGATAGTAGTGGACATCCTTGCTCCTGATCTTAGAGGGAAAGCTTTCCTCCTTTCACCATTAAATATGATGTTAGCTGTGGGTTTTGCCTTGTCAGGTTGAGGAGATTCCTTTCAATCCTAGTTTGTTGAGTGTTTAGAAGATGGAAGGGTGTTAGATTTTGTCAAATGTTTTTCTGTATCTATTAAGATGATCTTGTGTTTTTTTTACTTCCTTATTCTTAATATGGTGTATAACACTGATTTATTTTTGTATCTTAAACCAATCTTGCATTCTTGAGATAAACCCGCTTGATCATGTTATATAATCCTTTTATATGTTACTAATATTTTGTTGAGGATTTTTGCATCTATAGTCATAAGATATATTGATGTGTGGTTTTCTTTTCTTGTAATGTATTTGTTTGGCTTCCAGGGTAAATATTGGCTTCATAGAATGAGTTAGGAAGTGTTCCCTCCTCTTCTATTTTTGGGAAGAGTTTGAGAATGACTGGTGTTAATTTTATGCCTTGGCAAGGTATACTCTTGTGGAACTTTGCATTATAGTAATCTATTCTCAGGACCTGTACATTGACAGTCTATTATGTTTTGTTTGTTAATACATATCACGTTGAGTTTAGATGAAAATAATTTTAATATAATCTTAGTATATTTTGTTAACTTGATTAGTTGATTTTTAATTAATTAATTAGCTAATTAATTTTTTAGAGACAGGGTCTCACTGTGTTGCCCAGGCTAGAGTGCAGTGGCTACTCACAGGCACTATCATAGCCTACGGCAGCCTCCAACTCCTGGCCTCAAGTGATCCTCCCACCTCAGCCTCTCATGTAACTGGGACTACAGGCATGCACCACTGTGCCTGGCTTTTTAATTTATCCATTTTTATTTTAAACAATTTTTTCTATTAGTTAATTTTTTTAAAGGTACATGGTCTCAAAATCCTATCGTACTTATGTTTTAGATTTTAAGTGTTCTAATGATTAATCACAGCCATATTTTATGGAGGGTTGCTCCTGGAGGAGCAACTACTATCACTCCTATCTATAGTAGTACTCCTATCTATAGTATACTCCTATCTATAGTAGTACTATAGCACTACTATCACTCCTAAAATTTAGGACCAGTTTACCAGATCACATGTAATTCTGTATTGCATTATATTTGTTGATGTTTGATAAATTTGGTTATTCCTTTTTTGCTTTTGTGAGATGGGATATTACATTGTAGTTAAAACTTAAGGGTAAAAAGTCTCCATGAAAAAGCCCGAATAATTTAGACAGAGCAGTGGGTTTGAGATGAATCCTTTAGACTCAGATTCTTTGCTTTTGCTCAGTTTGCCAGATCCAACCAGCTCAAAGCTTTAGACTGGTATTTACCATATCCCTTTAAAATGAAAGTTGTTAAAATGCTATTGAGTCTAAGAAATATCAATCTATTAAAGATAATTACGTGTTTGATTTGAGAGATGCTTTTAGAATTGTCCTAGTTTAAAGTATTGTATCATAAAGAAATCACATTGATTATTAGATTTTTGAGGTAGTGTATGTCTTACATGATGAATAAGTTGGCTGCAAGTAAGTTGCTTAGAGAATATTTAAACTATGAAGAAAACTCTCCCCAGTATTGTTTATTGAATGCCTCTTGTTTTCCAGTGGCAAAATAAATACTTTTATCATCAGTTGACTGTAGTGATGTTACATTTCTATGACCTGGTAATTGGGGTAATGTAGGGAGAGGCAGATGCAGAAGTCAGGGTCAAGGGATATTTTTTAGAAGATACAAAATCAAGTGTATTTGATACAAGTTAATAAACTATAGATAGCAACTTAGAAGGAGTACATATATGGATTAAAGTTATAGAAAAGATTTTGGAGAGGAGAATAACTATTAAAGGCTGTTTTTTTCTAGGCAGAAAAGGCCTAGAAAGGGAGATTTGCTATAGAGATTTTGGGTTGAAGCCTGGAAAGAATCAAACCTGATCATACTTCAGGTTGATTTTTAAAAGGATAATTTTCTTTTTTTCCTTGCCGCCTTCTTTCTTTGTGATTGAGTAATATCTGGGAACTGGCAACAAAGAACAGAATAACCCCATTGGGTGAGGATGACTAATAAGCTGACCCAGAGAAATATAAAAGCAACTGCAAAAGCCTTAAGCTGTGTTGTGCTGAAGACCTGCTGTGGAGAGAAGTAATGTGGAAAGGCCATGGTATAGGATCAGGGTCTTTGAAGGAGAAGTAATATAAATAGTTACCCTTTGTTGAGTACCTGTCCTGCATGTTCATACAGCATTAATCCTGTTACAGACAAGAGAAGGGCCCCCCAGAGGTAGGGTGGAGGGATTCAAATTCCAAATCCAATGCTCTGTCAGTGGTTTTCAAATTTTTTTTTAAAGCTGCACATTGATTTTTTTTTTTTTCTGTAGGGAAACTTTATATTGGGGACCTAATATACTCAATAGATAAAACCTAAACTGATTGAACTCAGGGTAAGAGTACCTCAACCCCTGGTCATTCCGCTTCTTTCTTTGGCCTTCTCTTCTCATTCTCACCCTGGTAAGCTCTGAGGCACCTGTGTCCAACTCCAGTTTGAAAATCATTGCATTTCAACATACTGCTGTTCTTCTTCAGTTGGTGATAGTGGTTGAATGTTGCCACCAAAGTATACTCTAATTAACACTTTTTTTAAATCTAAAGTGCATTTTTAAGGACTTAATTTTCTTTGCCTTGAAGGTTGTGGCAGCATTGCCTGAAGATATGAAACCAGGTCCTAATCCTTTTGGTTTTCCATGGGAATTGGTGATATGTGCAGCTGTTGTTGGTTTTTTTGCTGTTCTTTTTGTTGTGTGGAGAAGTTTTCAATCGGTAAGTAACCAACTCTGTAATAAGAGAATGTTCATTTCTGTCTTTGGGGTGAACAAGTATATGAGAAACATAGTTGTTATTTTAAGGAAACAAGTTAGGTTGTAGTTATGTGGGTTATTCAGGTTCATGTGTGACTACTAGAAATTAAGTATGGAGTCAGAGGAATTTTTTTAAATAAAAATTTTAAAGAATTTCTTTCTAGACATATTTTACACTGATACTAAAACTCTTCATTTCTTCTTCATCTTCTTTTCTTTTGGCCTGTGTTTGTTTTTAACAATATACTAACCATCTGTGGATGTATCACCCAATTTAGAATCAAAAACATTGACTGTCACCGTCACTTACATTTAGGTTGATCCTCCCTCATTTAATCCCCCTGCTTCCCTGTACTAAAGGTAACCCTGGTCCGGATCCTGTGTTGATTATTCTCATGCCTCAAAAAAATTTTTTGGGGGGGAGTCATATCTATGTTTATCCTTCAATACTGTAGTATATTATTTTACTTGGAATCATGCCATCTGTCATCCTTTGGAATTTTTTTACTCTATTCTATATTGTTAAAATTCATTTTTTTTTTTTTTTTTTTTTTGAGACAGAGCCTCACTCTGTTGCCTGGGCTAGAGTGAGTGCCATGGCGTCAGCCTAGCTCACAGTAACCTCAAACTCCTGGGGCTCAAGCAATCCTTCTGCCTCAGCCTCCCAAGTAGCTGGGACTACAGGCATGTGCCACCATGCCCAGTTAATTTTTTCTATATATTTTTAGTTATCCAGCTAATTTCTTTCTATTTTTAGTAGAGACGGGGGTCTCACTCAGGTGGTTTCAAACTCCTGACCTCGAGCGATCAGCCCACCTCGAGCGATCAGCCCGCCTTGGCCTCCCAGAGTGCTAGGATTACAGGCGTGAGCCACTGCGCCTGGTCTAAAATTCATGTTTTTGAATGAAACTATAATTTCTTCCATTTTGACTACCCTAGAATATATTACATTATAATAATATACAATAGTGTACTTATATATTTTATGGCTTTGGGCATTTGAATTGTTTCCAGGCCTTTTCTGTTTCAACCAGCGTTACTGTGTACATTCTTATACATGTTTCCTGTGGTATTTTTGTAACATTTTCTCTTGGGGAATATGTGTAGATGTGAGATTACTAGGTTACAGGGTATGTGGCGGTTCAACTTTTAAAAGGTAATGCCAAATTCTTTTCCACATTGTATCAATTTGTACTCCTACTAGTTGTGTATAAGAGATCCTAGAGATCCATGTTCTCTTCAATACTTCGTGTTGAAGTTCTTAATTTCTTTTATTTGAATATATATAAAGTTGTATCTTACAGTCTTTATTATCCTGCTGTACACGGATATCCTAGTTATGTGCACTGCAAATATCCTAGTACAAAATATCTTTTCATTTTCTTTGGAATTTTTCTTTTTTTTTTTTATAAAATTTAAATTACAGTTGTTTACTTTATTTTTTCAATGAGGGAATGAGTTGTATTCTTTGGAATTTTTTTTTTTTTTTTTTTTTTTGAGACAGAGTCTCACTTTGTTGCCCAGGCTAGAGTGAGTGCCGTGGCGTCAGCCTAGCTCACAGCAACCTCAAACTCCTGGGCTCGAGTGATCCTTCTGCCTCAGCCTCCCGGGTAGCTGGGACTACAGGCATGCGCCACCATGCCCGGCTAATTTTTTTATATATACATCAGTTGGCCAATTAATTTCTTTCTATTTGTAGTAGAGACGGGGTCTCGCTCTTGCTCAGGCTGGTTTTGAACTCCTGACCTTGAGCAATCCGCCCGCCTCGGCCTCCCAAGAGCTAGGATTACAGGCGTGAGCCACAGCGCCCGGCCTATTCTTTGGAATTTTTACTGATAGCCATACATTCTTAATTTTTTTTTTTTTTTTTGAGACAGAATCTCACTCTGTTGCCTGGCGTAGAGTGTCATGGCGTCAGCCTAGCTCACAGCAACCTCAAACTCCTGGGCTCAAGCAATCCTACTGCCTCAGCCTCCTGAGCAGCTGGGACTACAGGCATAAGCCACCATGCCCAGCTAATTTTTTCTATATATTTTTAGTTTTCCAGGTAATTCCTTTCTGCTTTTCTTTTAGTAGAGACGAGGTCTCTCTCTTGCTCAGGCTAGTATTGAACTTCTGAGCTCAAACGATCCTCCCACCTCGGCCTCCCAGAGTGCTAGGATTACAGGTGTGAGCCATTGCGCTGGCCTACATTCTTAATTTAAAAATTTTCCTTTTAACACGGAGGTCCTTGATCCATCTTGAATTAATTTTTTGTTTTGTGTGGGGTAGTAATATTTTTCCCGACGAATCATTATTTTTCCCCTTGCTCCGTTAATTGAATAGTCCTTTCTTTCCCCTCATCTGCCATGCTACATAGTAGAGTTTCACATACATGTTGGCCTTTTCTACACTCTATTCTATTCCATTTATTGTTGTTAGCATAAATATGTATGTCATTATATAGCCATCATTCTTATATCAAGCTTGCAAATTGACTAATTTTATTGTTCAGATATTATATATTCGTATTCTTTTGTTTGTTTCCTTCATCTGTCAAGAATAAAGAAAAGTGGGCTGCACTCTACTGTCATATTGCTTTCCATATTTTGAGGATATTTTGTTAGGTGCATTCTTGTTTAGTATTGCTTTATCTCCTTGGTGAA
Organism: Microcebus murinus; assembly: GCF_040939455.1. Taxonomy (NCBI): domain Eukaryota; kingdom Metazoa; phylum Chordata; class Mammalia; order Primates; family Cheirogaleidae; genus Microcebus; species Microcebus murinus. The sequence continues at coordinate 56,033,335 of NC_134109.1, read as the reverse complement.
TTGAACCTTATCAATATGTAGAGACCCTCCAACACTCTAGTGACACTTTTGTCGTAAGGTCTCTGATGCTAATATAGCCATACCAACTGTCTTTTGAGTGATAGTTGATGTCTTTTTTCATCTTTGTAAGACTTTTCAGCCTTTCCATGGTCCTCTATTTAATGTTTGTCTTATACAAATTTTTAAAAAATATTTAATCTGGCAATCTCTTTTTTCATTAATGAGTGCAGTCTGTCTGCATATATTATGATTATTGATTATTGATGTATTTGGATTAGTTTCTTCCAGCTTTATTTATACATTTCTTTTAAATTTTTTTCATATTGGCAAGTATATTTTTCTGTTAGCAAGACAAAAACCTTAGCATTCTCTCTCTTTTTTTTTTTTTGAGACAAGATCTTGCTGTGTTGCCCATGCTGGCTGGAGTGTAGTGGCTATTCGCAGGCTGAATCATAGCATCCTATAGCCTTGAACTCCTGGGCTCAAGTTATTTTCCTGCCTCAGCCTCCTGAGTAGCTGAGACTATAGGCCTGCACCACTGCACCTGGCTCCATCTTTTCTAGGAAATTTCTTCTGCATTTAATTTTTTTTCTCTTTAGGACTATCAGTTTTCAGATGTTGGCCCTTCTACTTTTGACTTCCCTTATTTCTTAACTGTTATTTTTCAATTTCTTTATGGTTTTCTGTTGTTTTAGTTCATTGATTTATTCTTCATCTCTACCCATTCTACTATACCCTATGTTTTAATTTTTTAAATTTTATGTCTGTACATATTCTGTAGATGATTTAAGTCCTCATTTCTTTTCTACTTGATTATGGTATTGCAGCTCTAAAACTGGTCCTCTTACAAATGGATTTTTTTTCCGCCTTCATATTTCAGAAAGAGAGGTTAAAGAAGAAAAAGATTTGGTTTACTGTTTCTTTCTTTTTTTTTTTAATGCCTTTTTTTTTAAATTTCATCATATTATGGAGGTACAAATATTGTTAGGGTTACAAATATTGCTCCTTCCCCTCCCTCCCCCCGAAATGTCCAATCCCCTGGTGGTGTGCATCTTACATGTTATGGAAACATACATCCCTTTCCTCCTCCCCACTCCTGCCTGCCCACCACCTGCTAAAAAGTTTTTTTTTTTTTTTTTTGAGACAGAGTCTTGCTTTGTTGCCCGGGCTAGAGTGAGTGCCGTGGCGTCAGCCTAGCTCACAGCAACCTCAAACTCCTGGGCTCAAGCAATCCTTCTGCCTCAGCCTCCCAAGTAGCTGGGACTACAGGCATGCGCCACCATGCCCGGCTAATTTTTTCTATATATATTAGTTGGCCAATTAATTTCTTTCTATTTATAGTAGAGACGGGGTCTCGCTGTTGCTCAGGCTGGTTTCGAACTCCTGACCTCGAGCAATCCGCCCGCCTCAGCCTCCCAGAGAGCTAGGATTACAGGCGTGAGCCACCGCGCCCGGCTTTTTTTTTGTTTTTTTTTTTTAACATTTTGGTTACACTGCATATCTTTGCCTCTCCCTAAGAAGGGTTACAGTTATGCCCTCCCCCTCCAGAATGCTCGTCCCATCCCTAAGATTGGGTCCCCCCCCCCCCCCCCGAATCTCTGGTGGGTATTGCCACCACTTGAAAATCGAAGTTTAAATCAGTCAGTACCAATTTGATGGCGAGTAGATGTGGAGCCCATTTTCCAAGTCTTGTGTTGCCTCACTTTGGATAACAGGCTTAAGCTTAATCCAGGATAGCATAAATGGTACTAGCTCACTGTCATTTCTTAGGATTGAGTAATATTCCATTGTGAGCATATACCACATTTTAATTATCCACTCATGAATTGATGGGCACCCGGGCTGCTTCGATGGGTTTACTGTTTCTTGAATAGTCAATTCAGATCTATGGCCCTGTGGTAATAGTCCCAGACTGTTTTATTTGGAGATATGATAATGAGTTTCATGAAACAGTTTGTTTTAGGGTCAAATATGTTTGGGGAACAACGGGTTAAATGAAATTAAACAGGTGTCTTTACAGTAAACTTATTTCAGAGCTTTTAATATACTAATACATAATTCCAATCTTCAATAGGGAGATTTTTAACACATAATGTTTTTCTTGTTGAAAATAGAACACATTTGGCTAACTTGTATTTATACTAAGGCAGTAAGAAACCCATTGTTTATAAGTTGGCAGTAAATGTTAAATAAATTTACTTGAATGTGTATTTGTTTTAATGTAATTTTTGTTAAAAATTTGTTTCAGGTTAGAAGCCGGCTTTATGTGGGTAAGCTCCTTTTTCTACTTTAGATTTCATTGTTGTATATAATCTTAAAATATATAATAAATAATTAACTCATAATAATGATTTTTTTTTTTAGGAAGAGAGAAAAAGCTTGCTATAAAGCTTTCTGGATTAATTGAAGAAAAATGTAAACTACTTGAAAAATTTAGCCTTGTTCAAAAAGAGGTAAGACATTTTTGAAAATAATGTTCATGTGAGGTTCAGAGAACTTTATACTCAATGTAGGTACTTCTATGTAAATTTAAGGTTATTAATGCTTTCTTTACAGAGTATGAGAGTTCTTTTGCTCCTCATTCAACACTTCACCAATCTTATTAATTCTAGACATTGTAGTAGGTATATATTGGTGTCTCAATTGTGGTTTCACTTTGTGTTTCCCTGACTAATGAGGTTCAGCGTATTTTCATATATTTATTAACCATTTGGGTATCATTTTTGTGAAGTTGCCTTTTCAGTCTTTTTTCACATTTTTCAAGATATGGTTGTCTGTCTTTTTTCTTTTTGGTATATAGGTTTTCTCCTATATTTTAGATATGAGTCCTTTGTCTGATATATGTATTGCAAATATCTACTCTGTGGCTTGCTTTTTTATTTAAGATGGTGTCTTGGTAAGCAGAGGTTCTTAAATTAAATATAGTCTATCTAATTTGTCAATCTTTTCTTTATAATGACTGCTTTTTGTTTCTTAAGAAATTTTTGTCTACCCTAGGATATAAAAATAATTTTCTGTGTTATCTTTTAGAAATTTATTCTTTTACTTTTCTTGTTCAGTCTTTGTATTAGTTTGTTAGGACTGCCTTAACAAAATACCACACAGACTGGCTGGCTTAAACAACAGAAATTTATTTTCTCTCAGTGGAGGTTAGAAGTCCAAGATTAAGGCGTTAGCAGGTTGGGTTTCTTTGGAGGCCTCTCTCTTTATCTTGTAGATAGCTACCTTTTTGCTGTGTTCTCACATGGTCTTTCCTCTGTTCATGTGCACATTTCTGGTGTCTCTCTGTATGTCCAAATTTTCTCTTTTTATAAGGACATCAGTCAGATTGGATTAGGGCCCACCCTAACAGCCTTATTTTAACTTAATCACATCTTTAAAGGTCCTGTCTCCCAATACAGTCACAATCTGAGATACTAGGTTTTAGGGCTTCAACATATGAATTTTGGGGGACGTAATTCAGTCCATAACAGTGTTTAATCCATCTGGAATTGAATCTGTGATGGTATAGTTGGGGCATGTGTGTGTGTCAAGATTCAATTTTTTTTATGTGGATATCGAATTACCCAATACCATTTATTGAAAGCACCATCTTTTCCCCATTGTTCTGTAGTGTCATCTTCTTAAGTTGAGTGACCGAATATATTAATATGTGTTTGTTTCTGTAATATCTTCTGTTCTGTTGGTTTTTTTCTTTTTTGTGCCATGATTTTTTTTTTTTTTTTTGAGACAGAGTCTCGCTTTCTTGCCCAGGCTAGAGTGAGTGCCGTGGCGTCATCCTAGCTCACAGCAACCTCAAACTCCTGGGCTCAAGCGATCCTCCTGCCTCAGCCTCCCGAGTAGCTGGGACTACAGGCACGAGCCACCATGCCCGGCTGATTTTTATATTATATATATTAGTTGGCCAATTAATTTCTTTCTATTTTTATGGTAGAGACGGGGTCTCGCTCAGGCTGGTTTTGAACTCCTGACCTTGAGCAATCTGCCCGCCTTGGCCTCCCAGAGTGCTAGGATTACAGGCGTGAGCCACCGCGCCCGGCCTGTGCCATGATTTTTTATTTACCGTAGTTTAATAACAAGTTTTGATATCATACATGGGTTTTTGTTACCATCCAGATAACAATCCTTCAAGATTGTCTTTCCATATAAGTTTTAAATTTTAATATAAATATAAATTTTAAATCAGTTTGTCAGTTTACACCCACACTCATCACATAGCTTCCTAGGTATTTGGTTGGGAGTGCTTTGAATATAGAGATTAGTTGGAGAGAATTGACATTGTTACAATGTTCAGTTCTTATCCATGGACTATGTTACATTCCTCTATGTTATTTAAAAACTCTTTCATTATTGTTTTATATGTTTTTGTGTTATGGTCTTGCACATCTTTTCTTAGATTTATTCCCAGGTATGTGATGTTTTTTTGAAAGTATTGTATTAATAAATGGTATAGTTTTTTTTTAAAACAGTTTTATTATTGAGATATAACTACATACCCTATATAATTCATCCATTTTAAAGTGTGTTAATGAATAGCTTTTAGTATGTTCACAGAGTTGTACATCCATCACAACAGTCAACTAGGGCAGGTATAGTTTAACTTTATAAGAAACTTCCTGGCTGCTTGAGTATTTTTATTACCCCCAAAGAAATCCTAAACATTTTAGCTATCACCCTTCACTCAATCTCGCCCACTTCAAAACACTTGATGACTTATCTACTTTGCATTTCTTTACATTTGCCTCTTGTGGACATTTCATATAAATGGAATCATACAAAGTGTAATTCTTTGTGACTGGCTTTTTTACTTAGTGTATTGTTAAACACAGATACAACAATTTCACTTCTACCAAAAAGAACTGTTCTTTCATCCATGTTGTGACATTTATCAGTACTTAATTTCTTTTTTTGCCAAATAATATTCGATACCATAGTTTACACATCCATTTTTCAGTTGGTGGAATTTGGGTTCTTTTCATTTTTGGTATTTTATTTTATTTTATTTTGAGACAGAGTCTCGCTCTGTTGCCGGGGCTAGAGTGCCGTGGCGTCAGCCTAGGTCACAGCAACTTCAAACTCCTGGGCTTAAGCGATCATTCTGCCTCAGCCTCCCAAGTAGCTGGGACTACAGGCATTCTCGACCATGCCCTGCTAATTTTTGTATATATTTTTAGTTGGCCAATTAATTTCTTTCTGTTTTTAGTAGAGACGGGGTCTTGCTCTTCCTCAGGCTGGTCTCGAACTCCTGAGCTCAAAGGATCCACCCGCCTTGGCCTCCCAGAGTGCTAGGATTATAGGCGTTGAGCCACTGCGCCCTGGCCATTTTTGGTATTTTAAATATTGCTGCTAATGACATTTATGTGTAAGTTTTTGTAAGGACATATATTTCCAGTTCTTTTGGGTATATACCTAGGAATGAAATTGCTGCATCTGTGTTTTTTTGAATAACTGACACACTGTTTTCCACAGTGGTTGCACTATTTTACATTCCCACTAGCGGTTTGTGAGTGGTCTATTTTCTCCATATCCTTCCCAACACTTATTATTATCTGTCTTTTTGATTATAGCCATAAAATGAGTGTGAAGTGGTTTCTCACTGTGATTTTTATTTGCATTTCCCTGAAGACTAATGATGTTGAATATCTTTTCATGTGTTTATTGGCCATTTATGTATCTTCTCTGGAGAAAAGTCTATTTGGTTTCTTTGTCTATTTTTTAATTGGGTTATTTGTCTTTTTATTATTGAGTTCTAACTTTATATATTCTAGATACAAGCCCCTTATCAGATATGTGATTAACAAATATTTTTTCCCATTCTGTGGATTGTCTTCTCACTTTCTTGGTGGCGTCCTTTGCAGCATAAAAATTTTTCTTTTTTCTTTTTTTTTTTTTTGAGACAGTCTCTCGCTTTGTTGTTCCGGCTAGAGTGAGTGCCATGGCATCAGCCTAGCTCACAGCAACCTTAAACTCCTGGGGCTCAAGCAATCCTCCTGCCTCAGCCTCCTGAGTAGCTGGGACTACAGGCGTGAGCCACCATGCCCGACTGATTTTTTATTTCAATTTTTAGTTGACTGGCTAATTTTTTCTATTTTTAGTAGAGACAGGGTCTTGTTCTTGCTCAGGCTGGTCTCGAACTCCTGACCTAAAGCGATCCTCCCTCCTGGGCCTCCCAGAGTGCTAGGATTACAGGCGTGAGCCACTGCGCACGGCCTATAATATAATTTTAAATCAGGAGGTATGATGCCACCAACTCTTTTTTTTTTCCTTCAGGATTTCTTTGACTATTTGGGATCTTTTGTGGTTCAATGTGAGTTTTAGGATATTTTTTTTTTTTATTTCTGTAAGAATGCCGTTGGAATTTTGGTACAGATTACATTGAATCTATATATTGCTGTGGGTAGTGTGGACATTTAAAAAATTTTAATTCGGCCAGGCGCAGTGGCTCACACCTGTAATCCTAGCACTCTGGGAGGCCGAGGTGGGTGGATCGCTCGAGGTCAGGAGTTTGAAACCAACCTGAGCTAGACCCCGTCTCTATTAAAAATAGAAAGACATTAATTGACCAACTAAAAATATATATACAAAAAATTAACAGAGCATGGTAGCGCATGCCTGTAGTCCCAGCTACTCGGGAGGCTGAGGCAGGAGGATTCTTGAGCCCAGGAGTTTGAGGTTGCTGTGAGCTAGGCTGTTGCCAGGGCACTCACTGTAGCCTGGGCAACAAAGTGAGACTCTGTCTCAAATAAAATAAATAAATAAATAAATAGTAAAAAATATTAATTCTTCTGATCCTTGAACATTGAATATCTTTCCATTTATTTGTGTCTTCTTCAGTTTCTTTCATCAGGGTTTTATAGTTTTCAGCGTATCCCCTTGGTTAAATTTATTATTTTATTTTATTTTTTCGATGCTATCATAAATGAGATTGTTTCATGATTTCTTTTTCAGTTAGGTCATCATCTGAGTATAGAAATGCCATGAGTTTTTTTATATTGCTTTTGTATCTTGGGACTTTACTGAATTCATTTATTAGATCTTAAGTTTTTTTGTTTTGTTTTTTTTTTTTTGTTTTTTTTGAGACAGAGTCTCGATTGTTGACCAGGCTAGAGTGAGTGCCGTGGCGTCAGCCTAGCTCACAGCAACCTCAAACTCCTGGGCTCAAGCAATCCTTCTGCCTCAGCCTCCCGAGTAGCTGGGACTACAGGCATGTGCCACCATGCCCGGCTAATTTTTCTATATATATTAGTTGGCCAATTAATTTCTTTCTATTTATAGTAGAGACGGGGTCTTGCTCTTGCTCAGGCTGGTTTCGAACTCCTGACCTCGAGCAATCCGCCCGTCTCAGCCTCCCAGAGTGCTAGGATTACAGGCGTGAGCCACCGTGCCTGGCTTTAGATCTAAGTTTTTTGGTGACATCTTTGAGGTTTTCTATATATAGGATCATGTCATCTTCAAATAGAGATAGTATTAATTCTTCCTTTCTGATTTGGATATCTTTTATTTCTTTTTATTTTTTGGGGTCTAATTGCTCTTGTTAGTAATTCCAGTAACACATTGAATAGAAGTGGTGAGAGTGGGCATCCTTGCTTTGTACCTGATCTTAGAGGAAAAGCTTTCAGTTTCTCCCCATTGATTATGATATTAGCTGTCAGTTTTTCATAATTGACCTTTATTATGTTGAGCAATTTTCCTTCTGTACCTAAACTGTTAGAGTTTTTATCAAGAAAGGATGTTGAGCTGGGTGTGGTGGAGCATACCTCTAGTCCCAGCTACTTGGGAGGCTGAGATGGGAGGATTGCTTGAGCCCAGGAGTTCCATACCCTGGGCAACATAGTGACACCTAGTCTCTTAAATAAAAAAACCCAAATACTAATTGATTAACACTAATGTGCATGTAGGGGATGTAACATTTGTAGGGTGTCAGACAGGTAGGGGGGAGGAGGGAATGGGTAAATTCACACCTAACGGATGTAGTGGGTGCTGTTTGGGGTATGGGCACACTTGTAGCTCTGACTCAGTTGGTGCAAAGGCAATTTATGTAACCAAAGCATTTGTACCCCTGTAATACTCTGAAATTTTGTTTTAAGAAAAGAACTTTAAATTAAAATAAAGAGTTCTTTAATTTAAAATTTAAAAAACTGAAAAAAGAAAAAAAGGAGTTGTACTTTGTCAGATGCTTTTTCTGTGTCAATTGATATGATCATATGGTTTTTGTCTTTCAGTCTGCTAATGTGATGTATCACATTGATTGATTTGCATATATTAAACCAGCTTTGCATGCCATAGATAAATCCCACTTAATCATGATATATAATCTTCTTGATCTGTTGATGAATTCAATTTACTAATATTTTATTGAGGATTTTTGCATTAGTGTTCATCAAATATTTGGCCTGTAGTTTGTTTTTTTCTTGTGGTGGTTTTGTCTGGGTTAGGTATCAGGGTGATGCTGGTCCCCGAAATGTGTTAGGAAATATTCTCTCCACCTCTATTTTTTAGAAGACTTTAAGAGTATTGCTAATACTTCTTTGAAAGTTTGGTAGACAGCCATGAAGCCATCTGGTGCTGGGCTTTTCTTTGTTGGGAGGTCAGATTACTTTAATAACAGATTGAGATGTTTGTAAATTGGGCCTTGATTCAAAGGATTAGTCTGTTTCTGATGTAGACTTTGTCATAAGGTAGCCAGTTTTGGTGGGTGTGAGTATTAGTTTCTTGTTGCTGCTGTAACAGAGTACCACAAATTTCGTGGTATAAAAAAACACATTTATTCACTTATAATTTTAGAGGTCAGAAGTCTAAAACCAGTTTTATGGGCTAAAATTAAGATATCAGTAAGTCTGATAAGTAAATTTTCTTATGCAGGCTCTAGGGGAGAATCTGTTCCTTGCCTCCTCCAAATTTTAGAGGCTGCCAGCATTCCTTGGCTCATAGCTGCACTACCCCATTTTCTGCTCCCATCTTCACATCACCCTTTTTCTAACTTTATTTCCCTTGCTCCCCTCTTACAAGGACCCTTGGTATTATATTGGGCTCACCAGAATAATCCTGGGTACTCTTCCCATCTCAAGATCCTTAATCACGTCTGGAAATCCTGGGGACTAGAACATCAACATCTTTAGAGGGGTCATTGTTTAACCAAGCACAGTGTTGGTCCCGTCCTAAAGCCTAAGATCGTGGCTTTTCTACTTGGCAAGTCCTGGACTCCAACTCCATGTTTTGTCTTCTCAGCTTCTAATTCTCCTGAAATCTTTGCTCACGTTCTCAGCCTATCAGCCTCTACTTTTGGGAGGAGGGGAGAAAGAAATGTCAGATGTTGGACTTGCCTTCCTGGGATTCCTTCATCTCTCACAGAGTCTCACTTTTTAAAAAAAATTTTTTATTTAAGTTATTTTTAATTTTTATTTTATTTTATTTTTTTGAGACAGAGTCTTGCTTTGTTGCCTAGGCTAGAGTGAGTGCCATGGCGTCAGCCTAGCTCACAGCAACCTCAAACTCCTGGGCTCAAGCGATCCTTCTGCCTCAGCCTCCCAAGTAGCTGGGACTACAGGCATGAGCCACCATGCCCAGCTAATTTTTTCTTTTTTTTTTTTTTAGACGGGCTCTGTAACAGCATTTTTTTTTGCAGTAGTTTTTTTTTTTTTTTTTTAGTTGGTCAATTAATTTCTTTCTATATTTTGGTAGAGACGGGGTCTTGCTCAGGCTGGTTTTGAACTCCTGACCTCGAGCAATCCGCCCGCCTCGGCCTCCCAGAGTGCTAGGATTACAGGCGTGAGCCACCGCGCCCGGCCTCCAGCTAATTTTTTCTATATATATTAGTTGGCCAATTAGTTTCTTTCTATTTATAGTAGAGACGGGGTCTCGCTCTTGCGCAGGCTGGTTTCGAACTCCCGACCTCGAGCAATCCGCCCGCCTCGGCCTCCCAGAGAGCTAGGATTACAGGCGTGAGCCACCGCGCCCGGCCTTATTTAAGTTATTTTTAACACTTCATGAATTTGTGTGTCATCTTTGCGTGGGGGCCATGCTAATCTCTGTATCTTTCCAATTTTAGTATATGTGCTGCCGAAGCGAGCGCTAGTCTCACTGTTTTGATAGTTCTCTGAGGCTTTCAGACAGATCTTGCTTTTTGGGCATTTTTGTCCAGCTCTTCTTGTTATTAGCAGGAAGGTTGGTCTATAACATTTAGTCTTTGGTTTAATTACTTTATTTATTTATTTTTATTTTAGCATGTTATGGGGGTACAAGTGTTAAGGTTACATATATTGCCCATGCCCCCTTCCCCCTTCGAGTAAGAGCTTCAAGCGTGTCCATCCTCCAAACATTGCACATCTTACTTGTTGTGGTTGTATATACCCATCCCCTCCTCCCCCCTCCCACCCTCCCGACACCCGATAAATGTTACTCCTATATGTCCCCTTGGTGTTGATCCGTTAATACCAATTTGCTGGTGAGTACATGTGGTGCTTGTTTTTCCATTCTTGAGATACTTCACTTAGTAGAATGGGTTCCATCTGTATCCAGGAATATACAAGAGGTGCTATATCACCATTGTTTCTTATAGCTGAGTAGTATTCCATGGTATACATATACCACATTTTATTAATTGACTCATGTATTGATGGGCACTTTGGTTGTTTCCACAGCTTTGCAATTGTGAATCGTGCTGCTATAAACATTTGAGTTCAGGTGTCTTTTTCATAAAGCGACTTTTGATCTTTTGGGTAGATGCCTAGTAGTGGAATTGCTGGATCGAATGGTAGATCTACTTGTATTGCTTTGAGGTATCTCCATATTGCTTTCCACAGGGGTTGAACAGTTTGCAGTCCCACCAGCAGTGTAATTACTTTTTTTGAAGCATTGAAGTAAGTGCATTTTGCCAACTCTTTATTTATTTATTTTTTAAAATTTGAGACAGGGTCTCACACTGTTACCCAGGCTAGAGTGCAGTAGTGTCATCATAGCTCACTGCATCCTCAAACTCCTGGGCTCAAGCAATCCTGCCTTGGCCTCTGCAGTAGCTGGAACTACAGGCACGCGCTACCATGCCCAGGAATTTTTCTATTTTTAGTAGAGATGAGTTCTCACTGTGCTGCTCAGGCTGGTCTTGAACTCCTGGCCTGCAGTGATCCTCCCGCCTCAGCCTCCCAAAGTGCTAGGATTACAGGCATGAGCCACTGCACCTGGCCTTGCCAACTCTTATAGCATTATGTAGATGGTTATTCTCTATCTTTTAAAAATTCTGTATTCCCTACTTGCTTTATTTGTTGTATGGTGTGAATTTAAAGTGAAAATTTCTGATGGCCTGTTACTATAAATTTCTCTTTAATGAACAGGCTTAAGGAAGAGGTTTGGTTGTTGGGGGGATAATAGACAGCTTACATAAAAATATATATTCTGAGTAAACCTTTGGATAATCTTTAGTACAACCATGCCATTAGAATTTTCACCTCCTTTTAAGTAAAGACTATGAATTATAGTCCTGTGTTCTCTGAGAAGCAGATTTTGGACAACTTTCTTAGTCTAAGGGGGAAGTTCTGCCATTTGTTGTCTGAGCTAGTGGTTTGTGATGTTTTAGCTGCTCTGGTTTTGTTTGTTATAGTGGTCAGATTTGAAGAACTTAAAACTAAGTAAATCCAAGTAAATTTAATGTACACGTAGAAATGGATTCTGTCTGCTTCTTAGGCATCTATCCAGATAAAATTCGGAATAAAATGTATAGAGTTTTTATTTATGGTGTTGCTTTGTTTCAGTATGAAGGCTTAGAGTCATCTTTAAAGGATGCCAGCTTTGAGAATGAGTCAACAGAAGCACAAAGTTTGGAGGTAAAAAAACAAATGATATAGTTTCAAAAGCTGGAGAAAAGATTCTTAGTAAATAACAGAAACTTTAAAAGTAATATATCTTCTTGAAACTTTTAATGGGTATTTGAAAGAAATGTGAAAGAGTGTCTGTAGATGTTAAAGCTTAAAAAAAAGTTAAATATAGGAAATAGAACATTAGTAGGTAGCAGAAAATAATATAAAAATTTGGACTCTTGTTGCTAACTTATTTTGAGTGAGACATGTTCAGGTTCATTGGAATTTAGAGCTATATAGAAGCTCTTCATTCTTCATTCCTGGGAAATGCATTAAAGTGGCCATTTATCTTTTGCCTCAGTTTGCTCCAGAAAGGAAAACTAGGATTCATTTTCATAAATTTAGGAATAGTTGGCAACAATAAATTGTGTAAATTTTGACAGTATTTGCCTAAAACCTCATCCCCAGAATATTAGGAGCTAACTAGAATTAGACCAAATGTTTGCATTTTAAGTCATGGTGTGTTGGCCAATGTTTAACAACTGGCTCTCTGAAAGGCAGAAATCCTTATTGGTAGCATTTGCTGAGTTGTGTGGTATAAATATTCCCACTATGGCTAGGTTCAAATTACCAACATGATGTCACTGAATGAGGAGTTTGGAAAGATATGCTCAGTTGGATCAGGTGTGATTTGACTAATTGTAAGGAAGGAAGAAAGTATGGTTATTAGTAATTTAGCCAAACAAAGACAGATGAGAGTAAGTGATGGCTGTGGCTTACCACTCTGTAGATATGGAAGTATTGTGAAAAACAGAGTAGTGACAATGGATAGAAGAAAAAGCCTGTATCTGTGAACATGAAAGTAGAAAGCAGACCTTATATTTTTGGTGTATGTGTTTAGTTCAGCTTGACTGTTCTTAATCACTGATGTCTGTAATCATCAGAAAGTCTGTCTGTCATGATTTAGAATTTTCTAGTAGAGTCCACAGGAAGCTATAAATTGGATTCCAAATAAAATAAATTTCTTAATTTTTTCTCTGTTGTTACCTATTATTATGCTTATAAACTTATTGAAATTGTTATATTTTATTTGTTGACCCTCTGTTTTAACTACTAATAACTAAAAAGAATTTTAGAATGCATTTGGCATGCCAGCAGAAGAGCAAAGACTGGGTAGCAAAGACATTTACTCAAGCATGGTAGTGTGGATAAAACAGAATACACCAATTTATTCTCAGGTCAATGCCTTTATATAATATAGCAGTAAAATCAGCTGAATTTTTCTCTGGCTTGAACAGTTTGGAAAGTTTTCTCTAATTTTAGTAATTTTTTTTAACATACAGTATTTCTTTTCAGGAATTGCAATCATAGTTAAATACAAACTATAATGTTATACAGTTTTTAAAAAATTTGATAGTTGAATCTGTAGATAAAATCAAACCAATAGGCTAACATTTTTATTCATGTCAGGGAATTCCTGTAATAGTCAAATATGGGGTAATTTATATAAACAAGTTTTATAACCACTGTATATAATATAGTATGTATTTGTTCTGCTTTTAGTTTTGCCTGCATTAAATTTTTTGAATCTTTTGGTTTATTTTTTTTTAACAAGTTTGTTGAAGGATCACAAATATCAGAGGTATGTTTATTATAGTATTTAAAATTCAATTGGAATAATCCAACAACTAATCATTTTAAATTAAAAAAAAGGTCACAGAAAATATGTTTTAATTCAATGTGGAATACTAACCATGAAGCAATCTTGATTGTTTTTTGAGTTTATTTTGTATGTTACTATGTATTTAATTATATTAAATTGGATTTATTTCTCTTTTTTTCCCCTTTATAATGCTTTAGAGCAGAGGTTGGCAAACTGTGCTTAGGGCATTTCCATCTGTTCTTGTAAATAAAATTTTATTGAAACACAGCTCTGCTCATTTGCATTTAGGTATTATCTTTGTTTTTTCATTACAACAGCATAGTTGAGTAGTTGCAACAGACTGCGTGGCCTATAAGCTTAAAATATTTACTCTCTGGCTCTTTACAGAAGCAGTTTGCTGACCCCTGCTAGAAATGCTATTATTTTAATATTATAAAAATGAGCAAATATATAAACTAAACTTATTTAACTTCTATATGTATTTGATTATACTCATCTGATTTGCCCTAACCCCAAATTCCCAAGTCTATTGTATAAAGTTGCCTTTCTCTTTTAGGCAGCCTTTGAAAAGCTGAACAGGTCCAAATCTAAACTTGAAGATGAAATACGCTGTCTAGAAAAAGAATTAAAAGAAGAGAAATCTAAATCTGCTGAACAAGATGAATTGGTAAGGCTTTTGTATTTAGGAAAATATAATAAAAAGAGCTATTGAGTTTTTAAAAATCGATATGGTATTGGGTATTTTATGCACTATAAAAAATGCAAAGAATATGGAAGGTGGTAAAGTGGATAGGAAAATTTTCCAGATCCACCCTTCACTTCCTTCTAGATATTACCACGTTAAATTTCTTGCACATTCTTATAGAAATTTTCTATATGCACTATAAAGTAGCACATAGAAGTAGCTCATGTAAATAATTTAAGTTGAATAGCCACATACATAGTAGATTTTTTAAACTACTTAAAAGATATGTTAAGAACATTATAACTTTTATTTAATATTTAATACTTTTTTTTTTTTTTTTTTTGAGACAGAGTCTCACTCTGTTGCCCAGGCTAGAGTGCCGTGGTGTTAGCGTAGCTCACAGCAACTTCAAACTCCTGGGCTCAAGTGATCCTCCTGCCTCAGCCTCCTGGGTAGCTGGGACTACAGGCATGTGTCACCATGCCCGGCTAATTTTTATTTATATATATATAATATATATATGTATATATATATATATATATTTATATAGTTAGTTGTCCAACTAATTTCTGTCTATTTTTTTAGTAGAGATGGGGTCTCGATCTTGCTCAGGCTGGTCTCGAACTCCTGAGCTCAAAGGATCTGCCCACCTCAGCCTCCCAGAGTGCTAGGATTACAGGCGTGAGTGACCATGCCCAGCCAAGAACATTCTAACTTTATCTTTTTTAAAATCTGGCTTAAGGAAAATCTTGATGTATGTGAGATTATTTAGTAAAATATGATGTTGGTAAACTTATCTTGAACCTATATAACTTAAATATTATGAAATATTAAAGTTGAGGTGAGATACTACCATGTTTCCCCCAAAATAAGACCTACCCATAAACCCTAGCAAGATTTCTAAGCATTTGTGTAATATAAGCCCTACCCGGAAAATAAGACCTAGTGATGGATGTGGCTACGCAGTAGCGTATCTGCACAACCCATGCATTTTGTCGCAGAGCGGTAAAGAAGATGAGCAGCCCTTCTCATCTGCTCCATGAGAGCTCTATTGCTCGACATGAGAGATTGGGGCCAATGGTTCTAAAGGAAATAGAGTAGCAAGAAATTCAGGATGGAATTCAGGGTTTGGAGAGTTATGATGATGTTCCAGAAGAAGACAACTTAACTATATTTGAATAAATGTAGATTGTTGTGCTGTACTTAAAAAAATAACACATCCCCTGAAAATAAGCCCTAGGGTGTCTTCTTGAGGAAAAAAATAAATATAAGACCCTGTCTTATTTTCGGGGAAACGTGGTATTATTATATAACTTTCATATAAAATCCCTTTAAGCATATGACTAAATAAACAGAGAAGCTTTTCTAATTTGGGCCCTCACATATGGAGCAAAAGTGTTAGGTTAACATAGAACTAATATATATGGCATCTTGGAAACTGGAGGAGTTTAGTAAATACTTATTTGTTATCTGATACTGTCTTTCCAGATGGCAGATATTTTAAAAACAATACAGTCCCTCGAAGATGAATCGAAATCCCTCAAATCACAAGTAGCTGAAGTAAGTTGAATTAGTCTAATAGGTCTGTTGCTTTTGAAAATAATTTGAATTTTATTGCTATTTTTTATTTTTAAGGAATTAGATATAATATTAGGATTTGAGATATAAAGGATCCAGGATAGGTATTTTTTTTTACATGAGGTACTTAAGAAATGTTCATTTTTTTCCACTGGGTAAGTATTCATTGAGCTATTGCTATATACTAGCACTCTTGAAGGTGCTTGGTACTTAACAACAAAAATGTCCCCATGAAGTTTAAATTTTAGTAGGGGAGATGCAGAATAAATAGTTAAAATTTATTGCATAGTACATAGAGGTTAAATCATTTGTCCAAGGTCACATGGCAAGTTAGTGGCAGAGGACTATATTCTGATTTTATGCTAGCCTTTTTTCTGTTACACCGTACTGCCTCTGCTGTTAATATTGTCATGTTTTTGTCTTTGTTAAATTCCATGTTCTAGGGAATATGTGTAAAGATGAGTTATGCATTAAATTAAACTAATTGTTATAAACTCAATATTTTTTCTTTTACTTAGGCCAAAACAACTTTTAAGATATTTCAAATGAATGAAGAACGGCTTAAGATAGCAATAAAAGATGCTTTGAATGAAAATTCTCAACTTCAGGAAAGCCAGAAACAGGTTTGTACTCTATAGCTGCAGTCCCCAACCCCTGGGCTGTAGACTGATACTGGTCCTCCATGGCCTATTGGGAACCAGGTGAAGCTTCATAGCTTCATCTGTATTTACAGCAGTTTCCCATAGCTTGCTTGACACTGGCCCCTGCCCCCACCCCCATTTTGTAGAAAAATTGTCTTCCATGAAACTAGTCCATGGTGCCGAAGAGTTTGGGAGCTACTGCTCTGTAGGGACTCTTGATGTTGTGAATATGTAATTATAAATGTGCTGGGCATACTCATGACTGACCCATGTTAGGGGCAAGAGAAGGTTTTTCCTAGAGAACACGGGAGCAGGACAATCTCCCATGTATACTTAGGTGTCTCTTTTGTGTAAGATACAAAAGTGTATACTTCTGCACCCTCTTTCCCCAGGGCAGGGAAAATAAGCCAGGGCATTCAGCATTTTGAACAAGATGAATTGGTAAGGCTATTGAGTTTTAAAAAATCAATATGATATTTGTTAAAGTATTACATGCACTATAAAAATCACAGCGAATAGCATTTAGCACCAGCTTCTCAAAGCCAGAGTGAAGGGGAACGGAGAATACCCATGAGGGTTATTGAAGTTACAGATCTGGGGCCTAAATAGAGAAGTAGTTCTGCTGACACATCAAATGAGGATTTCACCTTTACTCTCTTCCTCCCGCACATATGTAGACACTCCCACACACCCACATATATTTCCTCTACTGGTTTCCCAATGTAGTTATACTTTTTCAGTGGGAAATATTTTCATTGATTATATTATTATATAATATTACTCTTAAATATAACTAAATTTTACTCACATCTGAGCCACATGGTGGTGCTCTGATTATATATTCAGTCTTACCCAACATTTTGTTTTTTTTCTAGAGTTGTTTCGTTTCCTCTACACCTATCTGTAATTCATCTGGGTACTCTTTTCCAGAGTTGTAAATATCTTATTCATGCCTTCAAAGCTTATGAAATTGTCTGTCTTTTATAATGATCTTTAATTTTTATATCATGTTCAGAAAATCTTTTCTTTCCTGTAAAAGTATATATATAGTAAAATATTGTTTGTGCAGAATCTGATCTGTTCTTGATTAATAGTATTTCTAAGGGTTATATATCTTAACTAAAAACAACACAGTGATTTAAAAAATAAATTTTAATGCAAGTAAGGTATGGCGTGGTATATGAGATACAAGGAGTGGTAAGAAATGACCAGATCTAACAAATATGTATGTCTCAGAAAACCTTTTATTTGATATAAATATGTAAATTAGTTGAAGAATGTTTAAGTGTCTGTTATTTTATACTACCCCTACTTTGAAAGTTCTTTCAAAGCAGGAGCCATGTTTTTCTTTTTTAAATGTAATTAGCAGCACAGTACCTTCTTAATATCTTCTAATGATTCGCCCAGATATATAAATAAGTGGATCTAAATATATGTAAATATGATAAGATGAGTTACATTTTTTAAATTTCATTTTCAGCTTTTACAAGAAGCTGAAATATGGAAAGAACAAGTAAGTGAACTTAATAAACAGAAAGTAACATTTGAAGACTCCAAAGTACATGCAGAACAAGTTCTAAATGATAAAGAAAATCACATCAAGGTAAATGGCTCTACTGGTCTTAGTGATTGAGTTGGCTAGAATTTTATACTAACTCTGAAATTTGAGAACTTTTGATTTTAGCAGTTTTTATTTTCATAATGTATTTGGCAACATTTTCAAATGCTCCTTGAAGACTTACAGATTTGTAGCATATATATCAACATTCTGTATCTTCTTTTTTCTTCTCTGTATTGTAGCCTAGATATTTAAGAAAGAAAAGTGATAAAGGTTTTTACCTTTTCTCTTTAGTCTGTAATCTGCTTCTTTTGGGAAGAAGAGATTGGAAAGAGCTTGAGAAATTGAACAGATAAAGTTACATGTATTGACTGAATATCTTTTTATTTTTTTAATTTTTATTTAAAAAATTTTTTAAATTAAAAAAAGTTGTTTGTGAGATGTAGTCTCACTCTGTTGCCCAGGTCAGAGTGCTGTGGCATCAGCCTAGCTCACAGCAACCTCAGACTCATGGGCTCAAGTGATCCTTCTGCCTCAGCCTCCTGAGTAGCTGGGACTACAGGCATGCGCCACCATGCCCGACTCATCTTTTCTATATATTTTTAGTCGGCCAATTAATTTCTTTCCATTTTTTAATAGAGATGAGGTCTCACTCTTGCTCACTCTGGTTTCGAACTCCTGACCTGGAGTGATCCTCCCTCCTGGGCCTCCCAGAGTGCTAGGATTACAGGCATGAGCCACTGTGCCTGGCCTATTTTTTTAATTTTTATTATTATTTTTTAGAGGTAGGGTCTTACTCTGTCATCTAGGCTGGAGTGCAGTGGCACAATCATAGCTTACCACAGCCTCTAACTCCTAGGTGCAAGTGATCCTCCTGCCTCAGCCTCCCAAGTAGCCACAATTACAGGCATGCACCACCATGCCTGGCTAATTTAAAAAAATTTTTTTTTTTTTTTTTGAGACAGAGTCTCGCTTGGTTGCCCAGGCTAGAGTGAGTGCCGTGGCGTCAGCCTAGCTCACAGCAACCTCAAACTCCTGGGCTTGAGTGATCCTTCTGCCTCAGCCTCCCGGGTAGCTGGGACTACAGGCATGCGCCACCATGCCCGGCTAATTTTTTATATATATATCAGTTGGCCAATTAATTTCTTTCTATTTATAGTAGAGACGGGGTCTCGCTCTTGCTCAGGCTGGTTTTGAACTCCTGACCTTGAGCAATCTGCCCGCCTCGGCCTCCCAAGAGCTAGGATTACAGGCGTGAGCCACAGCGCCCGGCCTTAAAAATTTTTTGTTGAGACGGGGTTTTGCTATGTTGCCTAGGCTGGTCTTGAACTCATGGCCTCAGCCAATCCTCCTGCATCAGCCTCCCAAAGTGCTGAGATTGTAGGTATAAACCACCATGCCCAGCCTGATGGAGTATATTTAGTAGATTAGCTGATGTGTGTACTTTCACAGAGATGAATCCATCTTAAAAAATAAATTTAATTGAAACTTGATTCTAATCATAGGAATGAAATAATTGGTGTAACTCTTAGGATTTATTGACTTTTTCCTACTCCCTACTTCTCCTCCCATTTTTCCTGTATGTTTGAGAAAAATCTTATGCTTTCAAGCTACAAACAGATAGTCAGGTATACCAAGTAATGAGATGTAAAACTAACATTCTGTAATTTACACAGTGGAGTGTATGTTGTCATATTGAAAGAAATACATTTATGCTAGTTATGTTGCTACCATGAATATTTTCAAGATTCCAGCTTCCTGAGTTTTATTCAGAATTTGGCATATTTTATTTTTTCCTCTAAACTTACTCAACTAAAGGGCTTAGAATTCTTCCTAAACAGAACAAGAATGAGATGCTAACCTCAAGTTCTACTCAAAGCTGTGGGCCATGTTATTTGTGCATGGAACTCTGAAGAGAGGGAGGAGATCGAAGGGTAAAAATTGTAGAGCAGAGTAGATATTTAGATGGTCCTTCACAGTCATTTGATTATCTATAGTGTTAGAAAATCTTTCTTTATTCAAGAAAATTCAAAAAGCACTTCTGGAAAACCTCTGATTTTCCCACTCAGATTCTCTTTTATAATGTTTTTTTCTTTATCTCACTGGAACTCATCAGCTAGTTTACTTGAATAAATCAAGTACAAATCTAAGTTCTTTTTATATGTCATGTGTCTCCCTTGCAGATTTGTTTGCTGTCACACAAAATTTACTCTCATGTTAATGGCCACTCTTTTTTGTGGCATATGAGAAATATCATATAAGAAAATGTTTTACTGTTTTATAGTTGCATGATATATTTAGCAAGAATGGGCCATTAACACATATTTTATTTGATTTAAGAGTAACTAGTTTTGGTTTTTATCTTGAAGAGTTTAATAGTCATTATATGTTATAGATTTTAAGACTATTTACATATCTTAACACATGGAAAATAAGAGCTCATGTGCTGTTATTTATGTGGATTGATTTTTAAACTAGAGCTGTACATTCAGAAGTTATAAAGCCGTTAGTATAAGGCATTACCCTCTCTCTTTGTTTTTCCCTTTTGCTAAATGTCAAGTCTCTGACTGAACGCTTGCTAAAGATGAAAGATTGGGCTGCTGTGCTTGGAGAAGACAAAATGGATGATGATAACTTGGAATTAGAAATGAAGAGTGAATCAGAAAATGGTGCTCACTTAGGTATTAAGTCATGACTCATCCTCTTTTGCCAAAATGGTGACTAGCTTCTTCTATTTCCTTTTTGTTCCCCATGTGCACCATGTTTCTTTATACACTTGTATTTTGACACTTTCTGTCTGTCTGCAACACTCACCTCTCACCATCTCTTATAGTTTAGCTTTGGCTAGAATACTGCCCTTTCAGTAACTCTTTCTCCAACTCCTCAGACAGACTTTCAGCCTCCTTCCCTTCTGTTTTCTTTGTAGATAATATCTTTATTATAACAGTTTTCAAAAGTGCATCATAATCATTTCAATGCCTGTTTTTCTCTGTACTTTAAGCTAGTGAAATGGATGGTTAACTAGTTTGAAAAATGAGTATTATATGAATGAATACTTCAGGATACTTTTTTTGCTTTAGTCAAATGATCCAGATGGTTACAGTAATTTAATTTTGGCCATCTAAATTGTTATTGCCCCTTGCTGGTTGTTGTATGGAATTGGCAAAAGTTAGGTTCACTAGTGTTACTTATTGTATTCTCAAATCAATTCCTTTGACTTTAAAAGAAAAAACTTTTCATTTAGAAATAATTATGGACTGATAGGAAGTTGCAAAAACAATACAGAAGTCCCATGTATCCTTCACTCATTTTCATCCAATGGTAGTTCTGACTTTTATGTCCTTTCTCTTTTCTCTCCCCTGACCTCTTGTATAATTAACAAATATATTAAGGAGGAAAAGGTGTGATTTTTAAGAAAAGTTTTTTTCCAGATAGCGTTAATATGTTGGAAGAAAATTATGTTCCCAAAGTATTAATAATGTAAAGTTCTACTTGTACTTTTCCATTTCTGCTTTATCATATAAGAAATAATTCTTTTTCTAATAGAGAAAACTCATGTTATTTTAATTTGGGTTATAATTAATTTGGGTTATAATAAAAACTCATATTTTGGATGCTGTAAGAATCCAAGAATAGTTAAAACTGCAGTCTGTATTTAAGTGAATACTGAATCCTTATGGTAACTCTGTTCTTCGAGTTTGTGCCGAAGAACCTTGTTAAATGATGTGGTACTTCAGTGCTATTACTGTTTAGCTTCTTGGAAGCAGGTCCAAGGTCATTCTGCTATATACCAAATTCTTTGTTATAGCAAGTGGGGGGGGGCCTGGGCAATATACGTAACCTTAACATTTGTACTCCCATAATATGCTGAAATAAAAAAAAAAAAAAAAAGAGGGACTGTAAGTCCCTGCCTGCATTGAATGAACTAATAAAATCATTTGGTTGTATATTGTGGTATTGTACTATTTTCCCAAATCATTGTTATGCTTTTGTTTTTCACTGTAGATAATCAGCCAAAAGGAACTTTGAAGAAACTGATTCATGCTGCTAAGGTTTGTATTATTATATAAAGAATATGGAGGAAGAAATAGAACACAGGTTAATTAAACCCATGTGTTCTTAATAACTATTTAAAAAGTCCATTTTATTCCCTTATATGCATATTTAAGAAGTGATCAGAATGTTCTTTATCAATTGCTTTTTATTTTAAAAATAACTTTAGAAATTCACATAGTTAATTTTTAGAATTTGTAAAAATAAAAATTTTCAAGTTCTGCATTCATTTTTTCAGATAAGGAATTATATGAAATGTTTATATTTTGTCTCATACTTCCCTCGATGCTTTCTTTTTCTTCTAGTTTCAATATTTTCTTATCCTTTGTACCTCACATCCTGTTTTGACAAGTAAATACTAGGTTTATTTTCTTTTGGTCTATTCTTTCTCTTTTCCACCTTAGTAGTGGTATTCTGATCTTGGCTGATCTATGTGAAATCTTAGTAATGTAGTTTGAAGGCTGCTTTAATCAAAGCTACTGTTGAAAGTAAATAGAATGAAAATAGCATCCAGTGAAAAGCATTCACTGCTTTTCTCTATGTCTGTTCTGTGATTTACAACTATTGATGACTTCTAAGATGGAAGCTGCGTTATTGGTTTCTGCATTCTAGGTGATAATTTCATCAAAATGATAAATTAGCTTCAAAAGAGTTGGGTGGCATAGTGAGGTTTTTTTTTTTCTCTCATATAATTAATTAATGTTGCTTTTTTCCTCCTTCCATTCTTTACAGTTAAATGCTTCTTTAAAAACCTTAGAAGGAGAAAGAAACCAAATTTACACTCAATTATCTGAAGTAGATAAAACAAAGGAAGAACTTACAGGTGGGTAATACTTTTAAAGTTTTTCTAAGTGAATATATCTCCTTATCGTGAGTGGTACCATTAATTGAATTAATTTGGGGAAGATCTAATTTGATTTTTTTTACTTTTGCTTTTGTTGACTATTTGTGAAAAATTAGTCCTGATTTGTTGTTGTAGTTGTTGGTAAAGCCGTATCAGTTTCCATTATATTTATGTGAAATTAAAATAATGAAATTATTTTTGAGAACATGAAACTATTTGAGTTCCAGTTGTATGTTTAATATGGTTTTAGATGTTAAAAAGTAGCAAATCAAAGCTTATTTTTTTAATCTTTGTTAATTGCAGAGTTGATCTACTTGCAGTGTGGTTTGCTTCTTTAATGTACATACATAGCATATTAGCACATACAGGAATGATGTTAGACCTGTAGAAGTTTTTGTTTAAAGACATTTTTGGGGTCATGCCTGTTTTCCCAGCACTTTGGGATGCCAAGGCAAGAGGATTTCCTGAGACCAGGAGTTCAGAGCCAGCCTGGGTAACATATCTCTACAAAAAAATTAAAAAACTATCTGGGCATGGTGGTGCATGCCTTTAGTCCCAGCTACTTGGGAGGCTAAGGCAGGCAGATTGATTGAGCCTAAGAATTTGAGGTACAGTGAGCTATGATTGTGCTACTGCACTCCAGCCTGGGTACAGAGTGAGACCCTATCTTCAAAAAAAAGAGAAAGAAAGGAAATAGTTCTGTTTATTTTGCTAATAGTGTTTGTATTTCCAAAACAATAAAATCTGTCACTGTGTTTGAAATTTTTTAAAGTTGGAATAAATAACATCTCATTTTGTAAAAAAGTAAACAAATTCTCCATATACATTTGCATCAAAAAAGACTGGAAGGATATATTCAGATGTCAACAATGATTATTTTCGAATATGGGGTTATGGGTAGATTTTTTATTTATCTGTATTTTCAAAAACCTTATACAATAAATGAACCACATTTATAATAAAACATTGTCTTGAAAGTTTGAACCACTGAAGATAGAGGATATTAAAAATTATCATAGTCCTACTCACATGATTTTGGTAATTGGATAATAATTTTAGTAATTATGTTTTAAAAAACATTAGTATTAACTTAAAAGTTGCTATATTTAAAGCACAATATTAAAAGTCATGGAGATTCACAAAAGAAAAGATATGAAGCTTGCTTTTAAGAAGTTGTATTTTAGTATATTAACAGACTTTCAGTGAAAAAATGTGTGTAGAAAGTGCCAGAGTATTAAGGAATTTACCCCACCAGTTACCCCATTCCTAAATACAATTTCTGGGCAAATCTTTATTTTTTTCTTATACTAATATTTGGAGACCCTATGTCTGCTGCTACTCTTCTTCGAAATCTAACTTTCTTTTTTTAAAAAAAATTACTGTTTTTTGTAGAGAATGGGGTCTTGTTATGTTGCCCAGGCTGGTCTTGAGCTCCTAGCCTCAAGTGATCCTCCTGCTTTGGCATCCCAAAATGTTAGGATAACAGGCATGAGCCACCATGTCTGGTCCTAACTTACTTTTTTAAATGTGTCATGAAAGATAAATTTCTATAATTGATCTTCTATTCATAGAAGATGATGAAGGCTTTCTTCTAAACTCTTTCTGCCCTTTTTTATAATCATTTATAGTGCTCTTTTAAGTTACAGAAAATTTGAAACAAAATAGAATAGAAATACAAAAATATATTAAAGTTTTAAGTGTTGGTTTATAGGTTTTTTATAATAGGGATGATTCAGTTTTAATAGAGGTAATACCCAACATTAATTTCTTTTTTCAGTGATTATTCTTGGCAATGGCTTAATGCCTAGGTCAATACATTTTTTTCTGATATAGATTTAAAAATTGCTGTGGAAGGACAGATATACACAATTTCCTGTTCATTTAATCATTTAATGTTAATGTATTAAACTGTCCTTTTGCTGTGTATGTATAATTAATGGGTACTTTCCAATAATTACATACTACTACATGTAATTACTAAAATATTCATGCTTGTTAATATTATTTTGGAAACTGCCCACTTTATGCAAGAGTGAGTTTTGTCTTTTATTAAGATTTGTGGTGGTGATTCAGACACATGCTATGGAGATGGTACCTTAAGTCTTAGAGGAGTTCAGAGTTGAGGTTATTATCTTGGTACCTTAATTTAGAGTTCAGAGTTGAGATTATTATGTTAGGAGAGAAATAAGGTTTTTAAAAAAAGAATTAGTACATGAATTATGAAGTATTCATAATTATTTAGAATTATTAATTTTCATTTTTATAGACGATTCTTTTAGGTAGGTTAGCAGTTGAAAAGAAGCACAGTTGGCATTTTTCTCTCCAGTCTTGATTGGTTTAAACTTAGAGTATGTTTGAACATTTGTTATTGGAAGATAATGATTTCTGGCTTGACTTACATATCAAGATTTATGTTTAAAAGTGAGGGCTGGGTAGAACTTTGTTATTGAGAGGTAAAGTTTTTACTTGGTAAAAACAGGTATTGTTCATCATGTGGAAGTAGTTTCACAGGGAATGTTGAACTAAAATATCTCCCTTCAAAACTCTCATCTCCAAAAACTTCCTGAGAATTTTACTGGATTTAAGCTCCTAGATTGAAATTAGATGGTAGAATTAGAATGTTGAAGGTTTTGGGAATCCTATAAATAATAATAAAAATTTAAAACAGTTTATGTAGCTCTTTAATTAAAATACTAACATACACAATGGAATACTATTAAGCCACAAATAAGAATGGAATCCTGTCATTTGCAGCAACATAGATGAGCCTGGAGGAAGTTATGTTAAGTGAAATAAGCCAAGCACGGAAAGATAAATACTGCATGTTCTCACTTATGTGTGGAATCTAAAAAAGTTGATCTCCTAGAAGTAGAGCATGGAATTAGTAGTTATGAGAGAGGTAGGGAGGTGAGAGGGGGAGGATAAGGAGAGGATGGTTAATGGATACAAAGTTACAGCTAGATAGGAGGAATAAGTTCTAATGTTCTGTAGCACTAGAGGGTGACTACAGTGAACAGTTATTTATTGTATATTTTCAGATAGCTAGAAGAAAGAGTTTTGAATGTTCCTAACACAAATGATAAATGTGTGAGGTGATGGATATACTGATTACTCTGATATGATTATTGCACATAGCATACATGTATCAAAATATCACAGTGTACCTCAAAAATATGTCCAATTATGTGTCAATTAAAAATAATAATAATAATAAAGCATTTAGATAAACAAAATACCTTAAAGATTTTTTTTTTTTTTTTTTTTGAGACAGAGTCTCACTTTGTTTCCCAGGCTAGAGTGAGTGCCATGGCGTCAGCCTAGCTCACAGCAACCTCAAACTCCTGGGCTCAAGCAATCCTTCTGCCTCAGCCTCCCGAGTAGCTGGGACTACAGGCATGCGCCACCATGCCCGGCTAATTTTTTCTATATATATTATTTGGCCAATTAATTTCTTTCTATTTTATAGTAGAGACGGGGTCTCGCTGTTGCTCAGGCTGGTTTCGAACTCCTGACCTCGAGCAATCCGCCCGCCTCGGCCTCCCAGAGTGCTAGGATTACAGGCGTGAGCCACCTCGCCCGGCCAAGATTTTTTATTAATAATTATTTTTAGAAATTTTTATCCTTCTGAAATGTTAATGTCCAACTAAAAATATTTACTCCTTTAATTATGACTTTTAAAAATGTCTATAGAGCATATTAAAAATCTACAGACTGAACAAGCATCTTTCCAGTCAGAAAATGCACAGTTTGAAAGTGAGAACCAGAAGCTTCAACAGAAACTTAAAGTAATGACTGAACTATATCAAGAAAATGAAATGAAACTCCACAGGTAATAAAAATGTTGATTACTCCATTGAATGGTAAATAAAATAGCTTTACAAGTATATGTTATAGATTCAGCTCTTATGATTGTTGGAAGTTCTCAATTTATGATTGGATTATATTTCAGCAATTTATTTTTAAGAAAGGTATTCCATCTTGAAACAGTTTTTTTTTCAAGGAAGAGAATGTTGTAAATGATGTTGGAATTGCCCAGCAGTACGTCTAGTAAATAGTCAGTAAATTGTTGCCTTAAGCTTCCTAATTTGGCAGGCTAGATCACAGAATCTGAGTGGACTCACTTGATTGAACTACCCATTAATTCTATCTCTGATATACTAAAACTGATTTCTTTCTTTGCAAATTGCTTCCACCCAGGTGTTCCTTGTCTTGGTAAATGGCAGTATCATTTACCTAGTTGCTCAAGCCATTCTTGACTTCTCTCTAGTGGCTGCTCAAGCCATTCTTGACTTCTCTCTTTTATATCTCTATTCATTCTGTCATCAAATCCTGTTAGCTTTCCTCTAGCCTCAATCTGACCACTTTTTCCACTTTCCATTAATACTACTGTAGTCCAGGCCATCATCAGTTAGTATATGATATAGTAGCCTCATGAGTGGTCTCCCTCTTCTCACCCTTAACCTCCTGCACTGTGTTTTTTTCTGTGCTATATAGGATGCCCTTAAAATAAAAATGTGGGTATTGTTACTCTCTTGTTTAGAATTCCCAGATGCCTTCACACTCAGAACTTAATCCAAAGCTTTTTTTGTTTTTTGAGACAGAGTCTTTCTCTGTTGCCCCAGGTGAAGTGCGGTAGCATCATCATAGCTCACTACAACCTCCAACTCCTGGGAACAAGGAATCCTCTTGCCTCAACACCCTTCCTCCCTTCTGAGTAGCTGGGACTACAGGTGTGCTTCACCATGCCTGGCAAATTTTTTCTATTTTTGCTAGAGACGGGGTCTTGCTCTTGCTTAGGCTGGTCTTGAAATCCTGAGCTGAAGCGATCCTCCTGCCTCAACCTTCCAGAGTGTTAGGATTACAGGTGCGCACCAATGTGCCTGGCCAATCCAAAGATTTTATCTTGGCCTACAATACTGTATAAGATCTGACCCCCCAGCTGTTTCTTCAGTTCTAGTTTATTCATCTTTTTCCCTCAGTACCTTCCAGCCCCACTAGCCTTCTTGGTGATCTTTAGCATGCCAGGCACATCTGTACCTTGGGGCTTTTTGCACTTGTTCCTTTTTGCCTGGAATGATGTTCCCTTATTTATTTGCATGGCTCAATCCTTTATTTCATTTGGGTCTAGGAAAAAATGCTGCCTCCAAGAATCCTTCCCTGGCTACTCTAAAGTATATGTATTGCTATTTATCCCCTTATCTTGCTTTATTTTTCATTATAGCTTTTATTATCCTGATGATTGATTTATAGTTTTTATTTTTTATCTTTCCCACATTAAATGTAAGCTTCATGAGAGAATTTATTTTCATAGCTTCTGTATTCCTAGTACCTAAAACTATGTGCAGCATGTGATAGCTCTTCAATAAATATTTGTTGAATATATGAATAAATATGTTTAGTGATTTTATATATTGGAGTGAAAGAATGTGTGCATGTGTATGCTGATGCCTACAGGTGTAAGTACATAGAAGACCTTTGAGACACCTATTTGGAGACTCCAGATTTTAAAATACCACCACATCACCTATTTTTCATCATGAAGGCCAATAAAAAGGAGCTTAATGAGAGTCATTACAGTTAGTCTCCATTATTCATAGATTGTGTATGTGCACATTCACCTGGTTGCTAAAATTTATTTGTAACCCCAAATCAATACTTGCAGAGATTTTGTGGCCATTTATGGATAGATATATTGAGGAGGATGAAAAATTTGAGTTACCCAATGTACATATTGCCAGCTGAGGTCAAACAAGGTGATACTCTGCCTTCTTGTTTCAGTTCTCATTCTTTAAACTAAATGTCCTTTTTGCAGTACATTTAGTGCCATGTTTTTTTCATTTTTATGCTTTTTTGTTGGTGATTTGGCTGTTTAAATTGCCTTCAAGCATATCACTGAACTGATGTCTAGTGTTCATAAGCACAAGAAGGCTGCGATTTGTCTTATGGAGAAAACACATGTGTCAGATAAACTTCATTTAGGCATGAGTTATAGTGCTGTTGTCTGTGAGTTCAATGTTAATAAAACAACAATATATATTAAATAAGGTGTCTTTAAAACTGAAGCACATATAAAACAAGTTTATGTATTAATTGGTTGGTAAAGTGTTGTGACCAGAGCTAGCAAGAACCTAACCCTGTATTACCCTTAGGAGCCACGACCCAGTATTTGCTAATTTAGGATTTGTAGTGACTTTATAGAACATAACTAGTGCAAATAGAGAGAATCTACTTTATGTTTGGAAACTGGTAGACAATGTTCCATTGAGATCAGGATGCTGGGTGGTTGGTTAGGCTCATTTGCTGCCAAGTTCTGCATATCTCAGTCATGCTTTGGATTCAAGTCAAAATTAAAAACTTGCTGTTTATCATGGACTTTTGGCCATTCGAGACTGCTCAGGGTATGAGAGAGAATAAACTTGACTAAATGGAAGAGTTGCAGCATAGCCTCAGGTTTTAGTCAGTAAAGCTAGGAATGGGCCCTTTTTTTTATTAAGTTACAATGAAAGATATTAAAAGTAAATTTTGGACATAAAAGGGATTATTTGAGGTGAAAGAAATGCTTTTAAGTGTAATCTTTTGAAAAAAAAGTATATGGTTGGTTATAGAATTTTAATGAGTAATATTTAAAATTTCAAAAAAAGGTGTTTTCTTTAGATTTTCAAAGCAAAGATGGAAAGCCGAGTAGTATCCTAGCTGTGTGTTTGTGTTGTGATTTCATTCATTAGTTTGAAATGCTTTAAATTCCTAAAGTATCATATATTTCATTTTTACATTTAAATTAAACCCTTTAAATGAATTATGCCACTTATTGTTTTTCAGAGTAGAATATAGAGAGTTGATAGTACCAGTAAAATGTTAAATTTATATTCTTGCCCGCATAAAGTATAATTTAGGTTCATTTTCTAGATGCTTGCTGGCTTGATGTTTTTCATGAGATATATTGCATTACTAGCACTTTTCTAAATTTAATATTGGAGAGAAGTGAAATGGTAGGACCTAGAAGCTTGGTATATTGCTTTAAATATGAGAAGTAAGGTATGATTGTTCTTGTCATATTATTAGTTTCCTTTCACAGTGTAATTTCCATCTTTAATAGACCCACCCAAATTCAAGGGGACGGCACACAGATCTTGCCTTTCAATGAGAGGGGTATCAAAGAATTTCTTCGAGCTACACAGTCTGTAAAAACACATCTCTCTTCCATGCCCGTGCTCATTCCACTTTTATGCTTTCCTAAGGAGATGACTTTTATTTTCTTATAACATTTACGAAATGATTGACCTAGGGGAGTGCTTTCTAAGCAATAGGCAATGTAGTGTGTAGAATGTAAAACATTTATTGCTGCCTTGTAGGACTTTTTTGATAGTTTGTCATTTTTCCTTCCTGAAGTTCATAAAGGAGGAGAAATAGCCATTTAGGACTTCCAAATGTGTTTTTCTGTTCATTCAATAAATATTTCTTGAGGGACCAGTGTTATTAATGATACAATGTGCAACAGCCTGGGTAATATAGTATAAAGGAGTCCCTACTTGCAAGCTCTGTGACTTGGTCAATAGTTTCTCTGTAATTCATTTTAATTTTTGTAAAATAAGATTAATAATAGTACCCTTCTTGTGGAGCTATTGTAGTAATTCAGTAAGATAATACATGTAAAATCCTAGGAGCAATTTCTGGCACATACTAATGACTCAGTAAGTTACCTATTCTTATTAATAATAGAATTAGAAGTAATAAAAAGGGTTGATACTACCCCTACTGCTACTATTATTTACTTTGGGTTCATTATAATTTTTTGTGTGTGTGTGAATTGGCCTGTAATCACTTTTAAAATAATCAATTTAAAAATTACTGAAACACAGTTCTTGCCCAGCAAATGTGATGCTTCTTTATTCAGGAAGTCTTTTTTTTTTTGAGACAGATTCTCACTCTGTTGCCTGGGCTAGAGTGCCGTGGCATTAGCCTGGTTCACAGCAACCTCAGACTCCTTGGCTCAGGTGATCCTACTGCCTCACCCTCCCAAGTAGCTGGGACTATAGGCATGCGTCACCATGCCCGGCTCATTTTTTTTCTATATATTTTTAGTTGGCCAATTAATTTCTTTCTATTTTTAGTAGAGACAGGGTCTCGCTCTTGGCTCAGGGTGGTTTCGAACTCCTGACCTTGAGCAGTCCGCCTGCCTTGGCCTCCCAGAGTGCTAGGATTACAGGCATGAGCCACTGCGCCCGGCCAGGAAGTCTTGATAAATGATATATAGTCATAATAGTTTTTATTAATATTTATCTTTGATAATTATGTTTTTATAATAAATTTATATAGAAAGCCCTTGAAACTATTAGATTTTTAGCACTGTATTAGACATAGTGCTTACAATTTGAGTTTATAATATTAAATTCCACACTAGGAATATTTATACAGGTACTTTTTTTTCCCTGCATGTGAAGTTTTTAGTGGTATTATGAAAATAATTTTATGGGAAGCACCAGTTTTGATACAGTTGTTAAAAAGTTATAATGGATTATTTTATGACATGCATTAAAAGAATTCATACATTTTTTGTTTTAAGGAAATTGACAGTAGAGGAAAATCACCGGTTAGAGAAAGAAGAGAAACTTTCCAAAGTAGATGAAAAGATCAGCCATGCAGCTGAAGAGCTGGAGACCTATAGGTATTAAAGATATTTTTCCCCTTTCTTTTTGGGGTGGGAAGGGTATCTGAAAACTTAAAACCAGAAAAAATAATAAATCAACTGAAAATAAGTAACATTTTTGTTTTATTAATTTTCATTTAGATTTCTTGCTGTTATGCAGTTATACAGAAAATATAAAGAGGAAAAATGTTTTCCTTTTGGGGTGATTTTTTAAATCTCACAATTGTATATGGACAATACTATTTTATGTTAATGTCAAGGAATTTCTGAATAGACATTAATTTCAAGGTCTCTCCCTTTTGGTTCATACTGGGAAGAATGTATACAATATTTAAAAATCAACAAATGTGCTACAGAAGGAAGAGTGCGCCCAAATTAGCATTCTGAAGAAGTATTTATAAGACTGTAAGTCTAGTTTTTACATTGGTTTGATCTAGTTTTCACGTTCGCTAGATCCAAGGAACCTAGAGAGAAAAAGTGGCAAGATACAGCTATTCCCGAGTAGTTGTGATACTTAATTTTACCTTAAGAAGACCAAACTAGGGTTTTATCCAAAAGAAGGAATTATCTGTTAGTCTCATAAAGGTAATAAGTACCATTTTACTTCACAAGGTTTCTAATTTCCTAGAATTCTATTAAGATTACAGACATCTGAATAAGTCTTCCAGGGTCATGCTTCATAAAAAAAAAGCGGCCGGGTGTGGTGGCTCACACCTGTAATCCTAGCACTCAGGGAGGCTGAGGCTGGTGGATCATTTGAGCTCAGGAGTTTGAGACCAGCCTGAGCAAGAGTGAGACCCCATCTCTACTAAAAATAGAAAGAAGTTACTTGGATACCTAGAAAATATATAGAAAAAATGAGCCAGGTATGGTGGCACATGCCTATAGTCCCAGCTACTTGGGAGGCTGAGGCAGAAGGATGTCTTGAGCCCAGGAGTGTGAGGTTGCTATGAGCTAGGCTGATGCCACAGTGCTCTAGCCCGGGCAACACAGTGATACTTTATTTCAAAAAATATATATATATATATCTATACCATATAAATCTTTGCATGACTTTTGGTGTAGATAAACTCAAGTAGTAGTATTTTTAATGTGTAATTAATGTTGAAGTTAGAGTAGGAAAAAATATACTTTAGGACCTCTCATAGGTAATTATTTCTTAATATGTGGAGTTCTAGAGTCATTTTTTATATGAAATTGAGTACTCTGGGTGTTTTAATTAATTTTTTTTAGTAAAGAGTATGTTCTGTCATTTCTTATTGTAATATATATTAATAGTAGAATAATTATTTGTTCCATTTAGAAAGCGAGCCAAAGATCTTGAAGAAGAATTGGAGAGAACCATTCATTCTTATCAAGGGCAGGTATGTATATGTGTGTTTTGTGTTTATAATTTAAAACAATTCTTATTTGTTTGAAATGATGCAGGAATATAATTACTTGACCAGTTGTAGACTTCTTTTGAGGTGTTTCATGTGGCTGTGGAACATTTCCAGGGAGTCAGAGATTCTGGGATAAGACATCTTATTTATTTTATTTTATTTATTTATTTTTGAGACAGAATCTCCCTTTGTTGCCCAGGCTAGAGTACCATGGAGACAGTCTAGCTCACAGCAACCTCCAACTACTGGGCTCAGTGATCCTCCTGCCTCAGCCTCCTAATTACTGGGCTGGGTCTACAGGCTCGTACCACCTCGCCTGGCTAATTTTTTCTATTTTTAGTAGAGATGGGGTCTTAACTCTTGCTCAGGCTGGTCTCTACAGGGAAGTAGTTGAGGCAGGCCCACGAGGAGATCAGCTGCTTCTCCCCACGGAGAGAAGCAGAGGATAAGGGGTCGCCACAGAGGATAAGGAAATTGATAGGAAATAGAATAAAAAAAGAATACACAGAAACTAAGGTATAGTTTATAGTTTTATATAAAAAGATCAGATATAACAGTGGGGTTACTCAGGAGACTGGATATATCCCCATGAACATCCAGCAATATAGTTAGATTCATCAAGGTTTTATAATCACAGACATCAATTACAAGTTGTCACAGTAACATATTTGCATATCAGGGAATGCAGTTGCTAGGGGAGACAGGTAGTGGGTTGGGGTCAAAAGTCCTCTCAAAGGGCTTCTAATCTATCTAGGTGAACAAACAGGTTCAAAGTCTTTCAGGGGCTAACTTCTAACTTCTAAGAGGTAGTTGTCAAATTAACAAAGGTATAACAAAAGAGGTATAGTGACTCTATATTTCTTTGATTAGTTATTGTGGACTTAAAGGTAGACAGACAGGAGAGAGCAGGAAGCCATCTCTATAAAACAGGTTGTTTATAACCACTGGGGTGCATCTCTGGGCAAAGTGCACTCATTGTCTCTGGCTCCCTTCCTGTGGGCCATATTTGCCTTGTCTTGTCTTTCAAGACAAAGGGAAGCTCATAGATTTTGAGATACTGGGAAGCCTTCCTGGATAACATCCCTACTGGAGATATGAGAGCTCTCCCGTGATAGCAGCCTCTAATAAGTGAACCACTGAGTCCACACATTCCTTCAGGGCAAAACCCTGCAAACTCTTGTTTCTGTCTTTAATATAGTAATATAGGGCGATACAATAAAAATAATGGTCTTATGAGCTACATCTCATTAATTCCTCAATCATATTTTCCCAACAGTCTTGAACTCTTGAACTCAAGCAATCTTCCTGCCTTGCCTCCCAGGATGCTAGTAGCACAGGCCTGAGCCATTGGCACTCGGCCAAGAAATCTTATTTAAAGATGCCATTTCTCCTACTGCTTTGGGAATGTGGATTTCGTTGCATAAATAAACATTTATCAGCATTGGGGTCTCTTATTCATCAGGCTAGTTATCTGTTAATGGGCAACTCCTGTTGTAGTTAATTATTGCATAAAGTAGAAGTTTACTAGACAAAAATTTTTATTGTCTATACATTCAGTTTTTATTTTAAAAGTATAGTAGAGTAGATCATGTGTGCATGAAAATTTGTGCTTTAAAAATGTTGCTTACTGACTCCAGATGCTTGGAGTGTTTTTGAGTTTATGAGGTATACACTGAATTGTAGTGGTAGGCCTGGTGTGGTGGCTCACAACTCTAATCTCAAGCACTTTGGGAAGCTGAGGGGGGTGAATGACTAGAGGCCAGGAGTTTGAGACCAGCCTGAGCAACATAGCAAGCCCCGTCTCTACAAAAAATTTAAAAATTAGCTGTACGTGGTGGTACATGACTGTAGTCCTAGCTACGTGGGAGGCTGAGGCAGGGGAGCATTACATGAGCCCAGGAGTTCGAGGTTACAGTGACTGTGATTGACTGCACCACTGCACTCCAGCCTGAGTGACAGAGTGAGACCCCCATCTCTTAAAAAATAAAATCATAGTGGTAGATGTGAATGTTTTTCACTTAAAAAAAAGTTATCAGTGGTATTTTAATGACTTTCTTTTTCAGATTATTTCTCATGAGAAAAAAGCACATGATAATTGGGTAAGTTTTAAATTTCCTTAAAGTTCTTTTGTCAAATTGTGCTTTCCTTTCAGAAGGTGGATTACTCATTTTTAAATGAGGTTAAAATAAAGAAAATCACTTTTTAAAAATTTCACCAGTAATGACTTGTTTTTTGTGAATAAAATACTTTGTTACAACGCAGTTTATTCACAAAACCTGATTTTTCCGTCTCTGCTTTCAGCACATTGTTCTTTGAAAGAAGTTTATGTTCTCTGGGGGAGATGATGTGATATTCATGGATTCATTGTTTTAGGGCACTGGATTGCCACTAATTTAGTTGTGGACAAATATTAAAATTCTTTGGGCCTCTCTGCTCATTTGTAAAACAACAGGACTGGACTAAATGATATCTGGTTCTAAAAATCATACAGTTGTCTGATTCTCAGTGTTGAGTTACTTGAAACATATTGAGAAAAGAGCCATTATGAGAAAGAATATGTCTGTGCTTCAGAGGAGTTAACTGTGTGAGGAAGTGATAAGGATGCAGATTTTGACTAATTATAATATAAGAAAGACTTCTCTAACATGGAGAACTATTATAATAGCTAGCCCTTGGAGTACCTGTCACTAGGAATCTTCAAGGGGAGACAGTTTGCACAGTGGGTGAATAGATGGGTCTGTAATCAGCCTGTTTTGGATAGTATCCCGGCTCTATCACCTACTACCAGTTTCCTTATTTATAAGATAGAGACACCAATAATACCCATTTCATACAATTATTCTGATGATTAAATGTGATGATTTATGTAAGGTTGTTGCCAAGTGCCTAATACACAGTAAATAGTAAATAAATGTTAACTGCTATTATCATTGCTGTACTGAAGCTTGGTAGATATTTCTTAGGCATGTTGGACTGGAGATTCCAGCACAGGGTGAGAGATTAGGTTGAACTTCCAGGTCCTTCCCAGTTCTACGATTCTGTATTCTTTGATATTGAGGGTTCAAGTGAAGATTAAAGTTGGGCTTGGAGATGAGTTTAGTCTTCTTTACCACTCTGTACCACATTTTTTTTTTTTGAGACAGAGTCTCACTCTGTTGCTCCGGAGTGCCATGGTGTCAGCCTAGTTCACAGCAACCTCAAACTCCTGGGCTCAAGCAATCCTTCTGCCTCAGCCTCCCGAGTAGCTGGGACTACAGGCATGTGCTACCATGCCTGGCTAATTTTTTTCTATTTTTGGTAGAGAAGGGGTCTCGCTCTTGCTCAGGCTGGTCTTGAACTTCTGAGCTCATACAATCCTCCCGCCTTGGCCTCCCAGAGTGCTAGGATTACAGGCATGAGCCACTGCACCGGGCAACTCTGTACCACTTTTTAAATACTTAGATGTAGATTACTTTTTAGAGATGGAGAAGGTGTTTATTAAAATTTCTGTGTTCGAGGCACTGTACTTAAAGGCATTTTACTTCGTATATTACTCGATTGAGTCCACTCAGTAACTCTGTGAAGTAGGTATTACTATTCCAGATTTACAGATGAGGAAACAGCCCAAGGCCATGTGATTAGAGAGTGAAGAGTAGAGATTGAAATTCTGATCTTTCAGATTCTAAGTCTTGTACTTTTTCTGTTACTGTATGTCGAGTTTCTTGTTTAGTAAATATGACATTGACTTTAAATTAAAACATGCAGGAAATATACCCTTTATGTCTCAGTGAAAAGATATTTTTCAGATTTTATTAAAATAATATATATGTACTCATTATTAAAAAAGTTCAGACCACACATAAAGGCATAAAGAATTAATCATCAATATAACTTTCATTTATACCATACTTGTTTGAATGCATTTAGACATGAAAGCATATATATGGTTTTTTTTGTTTGTTTGTTTTTGTTTTTGTTTAATGTAAGTTTTATGTGACACAGGAGCCTTCATAAGGAAATGACGGGTAAAGAGGAGATATATATGTTTTTTAAAAAAGGAATTGTCATGTCTTACTGTTTATAACTCGCTTTCTTAATATATCATAGATCTTTTTCTGTGAATGTTTTTCATACTTTATAAAAACCTTTCTCATTTGATAAACTTTAGTTTGTTTCTACTTTTTTACTGTTACAGTTTTTACCTTAATACTAGTAAAAGTCTAATATTTACCATTGTACATTCTCCACTGAGCATTTCTTTGTTGTATCCTGTTAGATTTTATCTTTTCCTTCTTTGAACTCATGTAGTACTTTATTTTCATATATCCTGTGGCAGGTTATTCTGTTCTTTACTGTAGTCATTTATATTTGTCCTTATCAAAAGATTTAAGCTCCATAAGATAGCAACTGGTTCTTTTTTCTTAACACCTGCACTTAACAGAATACTTTGCATATTGTAAGTATTCAGTGTTTGAATACAGTGTTTTAGATTAGTGTTCAATCACTGAAATTACAGTTTCATGTAAGTTTTTCAAAAGTCTGTAATTATTTGTCATCAGTTTATATATATGTATATTAGCATATTTTTAATATTGATAGTTAACTATGATTTTTTGGGGCCTTATGCTTTTTTTTTTTTTTTTTTTTTTTGAGACAGAGTCTTGCTTTGTTGCCCAGGCTAGAATAACATGGGATCAGCCTAGCTCACAGCAACCTCAAACTCCTGGGCTCCAGCGATCCTGCTGCCTCAGCCTCCCAAGTAGCTGGGACTACAGGCATGTGCCACCATGCCCAGCTAATTTTATATATATATATATATATATATATATATATATATATATATAAAACCACTGCACCTGGTCAGGTCTTATGCTCAAGAGTAAATATGTGCTGGGCACGGTGGCTCACGCCTGTAATCCTAGCTCTCTGGGAGGCTGAGGTGGGTGGATTGCTCAAGGTCAGGAAGGAGTTCAAAACCAGCCTGAGCAAGAGCGAGACCCCGTCTCTACTATAAATAGAAAGAAATTAATTGGCCAACTAATATATATATATATATAAAATTAGCCGGGCATGGTGGCACATGCCTGTAGTCCCAGCTACTTGGGAGGCTGAGGCAGCAGGATCGCTTGAGCCCTGGAGTTTGAGGTTGCTGTGAGCTAGGCTGATGCCACGGCACTCACTCTAGACTAGGCAACAAAGCGAGACTCTGTCTCAAAAAAAAAAAAAAAAAAAAAGAGTAAATATGTTATACTGTGTAGACTATGTAGACATATTCTGTGTAGAATATCCATTTTCTACATAGACATATTCTGTGTAGAATACATGTATATTTAGAAGTAATTTTGGTTCTGCATTGTTAACAGTTAAAAGAATTAATATATTTTACTAACTAAAATTGTTACTGGTGTAGCATTCTTTTTTGTGAGTGCAAAATTAATTATACGATTACATATTAGAAAAAATTTACACATGGAATCTTTTTTGATAGTGCTAAAATATATTTAAGTGAATTTTTTGTGAATATTTATATAATTTATTCCTTGGTCAGTTCTAATGTGTAGTTCACAGTTTTAAGTGAATACACATTTGGTAGTGTAGTTCCTTTTACTTGTTAAAAATTGTGATTGTAGACTGAGTTAACTTACATTAGTTTATTAGTGGATTATATTAGTTTGGCCAGGCTGTTTCACATACCACTTCATCTAATATTCAGAGTCCGCAGAATGACTGGGAAACATAGAGTATACCATACAAATTTAATCTTTGCCCACAGCTATATGGGAATATTGCATGTTCTTGGTGTTTATTAAAAGTGTAAGCTTTGTTTTCTATAATATATGTACTCTAATTTTTAATGTTTTATTTTATTAAATAAAAATATCATGAAACAAATATAAAAGACTTACGAGAATATGATCCGTACAATGCTGTGTACCTAATAGACAAGCAACGTGTGTTGATTATATTCAGCCATTTAAAACAGTGGCCTGTACTGGCATGCTGTAAAGCTATTTAGACCTTTATAGTTTCACAGAATTATAGTGATTTCTTTCCAGAGATCATTACCTTGTTCCATGGTCAGTGCTGCTATGCATAGTGACCAGGAGTCTTCATTTCCATTGCCCTAAGCTTGCATTCTGTTACATAGCTCTTATCATGTTATTTGGATATTTATAGCACCAAATAATGCTAATCCTTGATTTCACATCAAGATAGCTATATTCATTGGCAAGTACACAATTAAATTCCAGCCTTAGGCATATGTCTTTTGTTTTCATAAAACTCATTCACTTTTAAAATAATTCCCTAAGTTAAAATGCTTTACATTGAATTTACTAAAATGGATACTTAAGTGACTGTGATATTTGTATATCATCATTGTTTATTTTTTATTTTAAGATTCTATAAATGTATTTTAAAAATATATTATTTTGTTTAAGTTGGCAGCTCGGACTGCTGAAAGAAACCTCAATGATTTAAGGAAAGAAAATGCTCACAATAGACAAAAGTAAGTATCTTAGTGGGAGCACTTTAAAAACTTTAGTTATTACTTTTGTTGTTATTTTATTAATTAGATAATACTTTTACAATGATAAATAAGAAAACTTGCAGTAAATCTAGCATATCTCATTGTGAAATATATGTTACTTATACTAGGAGCGAAAAGTTTTTTTAATTTGAAGTACTTAGTCTTAGAGAGTCCAATGAAGTGGCACTTGAAGGAAACTGTTCACAGATTCTTCTGTAAAAAGTGTATCTTTAAATTTTTTTTAAGACCAGTATATGTGAAGGGAAGTAAAAATGGAGAAAGAGAAAGGATGAATCTCTCTGACAAAGTAATGCTCAGAGTATCAGCATCTTTTAATGGATGAGTAGTACAATAAATGTTTATTATCTCTCTCATTCCCTGGTTTTATTGTGTTGTATGCATTATTTTACAATAATAAAATCAAAGATAATAAAAGTGTACAACGTACAATGGAAGGGAAGAGTAAATGCTTTCTTATGAAGATGGTAACAGTCTTCCCACTGTGTTATAATTTCTTGCCATAATGTACTATTAACATTATCCAATATTAGTTTTAGTCCTCTTGCTTGTCTTTTCTACTTAAAGAAATTAAAGTCAAATGATTAAATGTTTTATTTCAGACCTGATCTTCAAGAACTAGAAATAAGATTCTTTTAACATGTCACATTTTTAAGATAACAAGTTTAGGGGTGAAATAGTAGGATGAGTTAATGATTTTATGTTATGACTGAAATCATATGGGTCACTTTATAGTGGAAAGCATACATGACTCAGGGTCAGGAACTCTATGTTTCAATCTTGGCAATGTAATTTTGAATAAATCATTTAAACTCCGCCTCAGTTGTCTTAGTTGTAATATAATAGACTTGAACTGGTTGACCTTGGAGGACTCTTCTATTTTGAAAATTTGGATTCTGTAATATAGTACTAATGATAGTCTTGTTTTGAAAAAGAAGCAGTTCCAAACCTAAACAAAACATCACTATCCTTAGGCACCAAGAAATTGGTTACCCTGGTTATAAGTAGTGGGAGATAAAGATATTTGGTTAGAATAATTTTAGAGGATATGTTTCTTCTATGTAGATAATGAGATACAAAAGAGTAGCTTGTACTTGGTAGTAGCATTTTTCTTGAAATGTGGGTGCTTCTTTTGGATGAGTAACTTAGAGATGTTTGTTCTTTATTTGCAGATTAACTGAAACAGAGTTTAAATTTGAACTTTTAGAAAAAGATCCTTATGCACTTGATGTTCCAAATACAGCATTTGGCAGAGGTAGTCTTTTTTTTTTAACCCCTCATTTAAAATACATATTATTTATATATATATATATATATTACAATATAGTTTATATTAGTGTAAATTAACACTATTATTTATAAATATTTTAGATTTTGGAGCCACGTCTCTAAAACTAAGCTCTCACAAACTCCCAAGTTTCTGGGTTTTGTTTACCCAACAATAATGCAAATTATTGCTGCCTTCCTTTCTTGGTGGGATTTTGTAAGATGATGTATATTTAGTACCCTGAGCTCCTTGAAAAGCCAAGTGCTTGGCACTTAGTAACATACTCACTAACTGTTTTTTGGGAGAATGAATGAATAAAGAGTGCTTACATGGAATAGCATTGTGACTGTTTATATATTAACTATACTTTGGAATTTGCTTGAATTATAAAATTGAGAACTAAAATAGTAAGTTTTTAATTATTTAAAAGTATCAATTTAAAAGATAGAAAAGACTAATAACCTGAGTTTTGATTGGTTTAATTACTCCAAGGGAGGACCAGTTTTTCATAAGATGTATTTAGTATTTCTGTCCATTTATTATTGAGTTGGTGTCTTTATTTTTTTTTTTTGAGACAGAGTCTCACTTTGTTGTCCAGGCTAGAGTGAGTGCCGTGGCGTCAGCCTAGCTCACAGCAACCTCAAACTCCTGGGCTCGAGCGATCCTTCTGCCTCAGCCTCCCGAGTAGCTGGGACTACAGGCATGAGCCACCATGCCCGGCTAATTATTTTTATATATATATCAGTTGGCCAATTAATTTCTTTCTATTTATAGTAGAGACGGGGTCTCGCTCTTGCTCAGGCTGGTTTTTGAACTCCTGACCTTGAGCAATCCGCCCGCCTTGGCCTCCCAAGAGCTAGGATTACAGGCGTGAGCCACCGCGCCCGGCTGAGTTGGTGTCTTTAGTGATTTCAGACTATTCCAAATAGTGAACCATTTTCATAATAATTTTGGTTGAATTGGAATTAAGCTTATGAGACACTAAAAATAAATCTATCTTTATATAGGTAGAATCCCATTTTACTAATGTTGAGAAGTTATAAAAAATCACTTTTGAGAGTCAAATGCCATTAAACCGAAAGTCTATTTCTACATTTTAAAAATGGAAGATTATAATAAATTTTGAGTAGTAACAAAGTTTGTGGTGGGGAAAAGAAAGTATATGGAAGGAATTTTTGTCTGAACCAATGCAGAAGTCTGAGGGAGGGTAAATAATGCTTGATCTTTTGTTGTAACTGATTTGAATATGATATCAGCTATACTCAATAGAATTTAACATGTTTAAAAGTGTTATTTTGGTGGTATTTAAGTTTGTTTGTTTTTTATTGTTGATTTTTGACCTTTGGAAGTATAACCATTATTTGGGCATAGTAAAGTTTATAAAATCATAGTGCTCTTAGTGATATGGGTTATAGATAGTGATTTATTTGATAAATAATATATGTAAACAGTTTTCACGGGTAATGAATCAAAAGTAATTTGTGATGCTTCAGGGTATTTTATGCATTTTTCTACTTTTTGTAATCAGATGATTTATGGCCCAACACAGTTTATCTGGCCCTGATTTAAATTGAGCACTTCCATGTTGTATACTAGAAGCATACTGCCGTTCAAAACAAAACAAAACCAAACAAACTTCATGTCCCCCAAATCTTCCTATAACTAAAATGTATCGCCAATATCCTTTGGTTAATATGTATGACTGTTCAGTGTATTATCAGTAGAGTATTGATTTTAAAGTGTCTATTTGGTAGACAAACCTTAAAAACACCAGGCTCCATATTTAATTCTATTCTATATTAGCAGAACCAAAGGCATAGTTAGTGTTCAGGACTTGTATTAAACTTAAATTCACAATAGGATGACCTGATGGCAATTGTTGAAATGAGATTCTAACTTTATAGTGTAGCTTACTGAAACTATGAATTTAAATATGCTGTTTTAATTATTCCAGAACATTCCCCATATGGTCCCTCACCATTGGGTCGGCCTTCATCTGAAACGAGAGCTTTTCTCTCTCCTCCAACTTTGTTGGAGGGTCCACTCAGACTCTCACCTTTGCTTCCAGGGGGAGGAGGAAGAGGTATATTGTTTAAATATCTTTATTACTCTATATTTCTTCCTTACTTTATATTTTCATCTCAACTTACCTTCAAAATGATCTGGGAAAATAAACATTTGGGAAATACAGGCATTCCTTGCACTTATTGTGGGTTACTTTTTTTTTGAAGAGGAGCTCTATGATATCTAATTTTAATATATTTTTCTCTTAGAAACGGTGTTATACTAGATTACATTTTGATCAAGGACTTGATGCATATCTTTTTAAACCAAATTTTTGACTTCTTAAAAACTGTATATTATACTATACAATATAAAATTTATAAAGAATACATAAAATACAATGTAAAATTTTATAAAAAATACGTAAAATACAATAACAGTATAACCTAGCATAAAACTATATTTTGATGAAACATTATTAGAATATAGAAGTTTAAAATTTTTTTTTAATTTTATTATCATGATCTTATTGTAGAATATCAGAAAGTAAAAAAAAAACTTCTTTTAGGGTGAAAGAAATCAAAAGTGTTCTTATAGGCAGAGTTTTTATTAATTAATTAATTAATTAATTAATGACAGAGTGTTTCTTTGTTGCCCAGGCCAGAGTGAGTGCTGTGGTGTCAGCCTAGCTCATAGCAACCTCAAACTCCCAGGCTCAAGCAATCCTACTTCCTCAGCCTCCCTAGTAGCTGGGACTATAGGCATGCGCCACCATGCCCAGCTAATTTTTTCTATATATATATTAGTTGGCCAATTAATTTCTTTCTATTTTTAGTAGAGACAGGGTCTCGCTCTTGCTCAGGTGGGTTTCCAACTCCTGACCTCGAGCAATCCACCCAAGCAATCCTCCCGCCTTGGCCTCCCAAAGTGCTAGGATTACAGGCGTGAGCCACCACGCCCAGCCTAAATCATTTGTTAATGCTCTGAGAAACCCACTCAGGATTGTCTGCTTTGTTCCTTTCCATGTTTTTGAAAATTTCCTTAGCTACTTCAAGCCTAAGCATTAGCTGTTGGTCTTTCCAAATTTATCTTATCAGCATTACCCTGGTGTTACAAAAGGCTCTAATAAACTCCTGTGTGTCTGGAGTTCCTCTCTTTTGATCTCTCACCATATTTTCTTCACTTTGTCAAGTGGCTTTAAAGTTCTCCCTTGATTTGTGGCAAAATTCAAAGGTACAGAGTCTTATTTATTCAAAAATCAAAATTCTTAGGTTTTCAGTCCCAAGTCTGTGTTTAAAAGAGCTGACGGCATTCTTCATTAGTGAAGTGTTCCCACCCTTTTAGTCAGTGATTTTGACAGATTGAATCTGAGGTGGGAACATAAAGCAATGAGACTAAGTAAAAACACCAAACTCAACTAGCATACAAAGCTCATACTCTCAAATAGATATTAATCATCTGATTTGTCTCTTAGGAAGTCTGTGTACTTCCTAGTCGAAGCTGCCATTATTCCAAATATATTTGGAACTCTTCCTTTGGAATTGCCTTCAAAGAATATGAGAAAATCAATTTCATGGGCATTTGCTTTGCCCTTTTACTGTTTATGTCCTCTTTCTCTGTCATCATTTTGCTCCAGTTAGAATAGTTTCTTCCTACTTCCCAGTCCCCCTGCAGATTGGGCCCACAGCCTGAGGTCACCTCAGAGAGAGCTTTTGCTTGTCTTGGTTTTGCACTGAAAGGTGCTATGGAAAGGAACTGTGCTGTAGACTGATAGGTGGAACCCAAGGGAGCTTTGCATTGAGCACTTCAGGAAGGAGGCCAATTTGGAAGTTTACATGTGTGATGTAAACTTAGGGCTTAGTTCCTAAGTCCAACCCCCTAACCCCCAGTTTTTTTACCTTTACTTATAGTAAGAAATATATTTTATATCTTGTCATATTAAACATCAACATAAATATAATTGAAACCAGTTACATGAATAGTACTTACCATTACAGTTTTGATGTTTTCTGATATTTTCTATTTAGTTCTATTCTATTTCATTAAAAAGTAATGCTAATTATAAGACTAAGTTTCGTACACCACAAAATGGGTAGCAGCTAGCAGTCTGAGAAAACAGTACCCTAGAAATAAGGGTATAATTGGCTAAACTACAAATGTGAATCACTCGAAGTTGAATTATATAAGTCAAGGATTGCTTGTAGTCAATCGAATAT
The DNA here is from genome assembly GCF_040939455.1 of Microcebus murinus. Taxonomy (NCBI): domain Eukaryota; kingdom Metazoa; phylum Chordata; class Mammalia; order Primates; family Cheirogaleidae; genus Microcebus; species Microcebus murinus. Next base: position 55,988,479 of record NC_134109.1, on the reverse strand, counting down.
TTGGGATGAAAATAAAAATTACCTTTGATTTCTCCTCTCCTATTTCCTCTCCTATTTAATTGCTTTCAAGATACAATGTGTTTAGAGTATTTGCAAGGGTGTTTTATTATTTGTTAAAAAAGCTACAGAAGGTCTAGGTAAGTTATCAGCAGGTCAAACAGTTGCTTTGGACCAAAAGTTTCTACCATCCACCAAAGAGGGATGAAGAGTGCTCTTTCCCTTCCTTTTATTATCGTTTTAAATTTGAAGTTTGGATGAGTAATATGTTTGAATAATATTGAGTGTTAGGAAAAGTTTCTTTTTTAGAGTAATAGTTATATAACTTTTGGTTTGAATGGAAAACTTTAACCTTTAGCATTTGCAGGTTTGTAATTTTCATCTGGTAGTCATTTGGCCTGTAGCTTTGGTCCTCTGGAAGTAAGCAATCAGGAGCAGGCCTTTGAATGTCTCCTTTAAAGCTTTGTGCTTTACTCCAGATAAATTCAGCCTAATTGACTCTTGCACATTTTCTGCTTGCCAGACCTTCTTCTGATGAAATAATTATAATTAGAAAGATGAAGAAGCTAGAAGGAAAGATTTGGGGAATTTAATAGAGTGTAAAACCATAAAGAAAAATGATAGTTGACCTCCTGACATAAAAGCTAGTTGGTTGACCTGGCTCTACAAAGGGAGTAGTTGCAAATTTTTTTAAAAAAAGATTACTCTATATTAAAGAAATGAATGCTTATACTGATTTGTACCAGTTAACAAGAAAAGGTAAAATTAATTGTGGTCTCTTCTCTTAAAGGAGGTATGGAGGAAGCATAACAGAAAGTTAGATTCTTATTGGAAAAAAATTTTTTTTTTTGAAGCTCTTCCTTGAAAGGAAAACCGCTTTGTCTTCTGGACAGTATAATTTTGAGAAGACCTTATTCCTCCCTCAATGACAGAAAAATGAAGTATTACCGTATTTTATTATTGAATGTTTAAATTTTTTTTATATTTGTTTTTTCCATTTTAACTAAATATGAGTTTTTAATTAAGGTACTGCCTTTTATATGATCATAGGGAAGAAACTTTAAAATAATCTCCCCCATTGTAAATGTAAACATACCTGATTTGCTTATCCAAATGAATGGTATCTTGTTTAAAGTATTTTTTCAGTAGTGCTGTTGCTGCTGTTTTTTTCCTAGCCTCAAAATATCAGGGTTTGTTTCTGGGGAGCTTGACCTTGTGGGAAAACCTTTTGGAGATAATGTGCTATTATGTTTTTTTTTTAATTTCAAAATATTAATGTTTTTGGTTACATGGGTTGCTTTTGTAATGCTTGATTCATGGCTATAAGTGTGCCCATCACCCAAAGTGTTCTTTGTGTCCATTAGGTAGGTTTTTGCCCCTCTCCTCGTCCCTTCTCCCAGTGCTGTTGTTTTTGAAACTCTTGTTTTAGAGTTAAGAGCTTGTGAGTTCTCTTCTTGAATGTGACTTTGATATTTAGAAATTACTAAAAGCCATTTATAGCCAAATTTATTTGGTGGGCATAAAGTTTTTAATCAGATTGGTTAAAGTTTTGGGCTGAAGTGTAGAGTCATATTACAACATTAGGATGTAATTTTTTGCGTGGCTCTCAAGTTAGTCTGAGTACATTTTTAAAACAATTGTTCTAAAAAATACTTTGAGTAGTAGCAAGATTATTGAAATAGATATATAGCCCCTAAGATGACTATTTTAAAGGGAGCATGCACATTTTGACTATTGACATACTAGTTTAAGCAACAAAAACTTCATTTTATAGTTACTATTTTTGGTATGGAAATCTTTACTTAACACTTTACTTTCTATACCTTTATTTTTCAGACTTACTATCTATAATTTGTGATTTTAACTACTGATTTTATGTGTAAAACAATGGTGATAACATTTAAAAATGAATTTTATAGACAAGAGTTTGTTTACATACATGGAAGAATTATTTTTCCTTTGTCCTAGAAATGGCTTTGATAGGAGAGAATTGTAGTCTAAATGTGTCTTAGGGAAACTTTTCTGAACTCTATTGTTTTCACTTTTGAAAGGATATCTTGATTTTATTTGATGATAGGCCTTATACTACTTTTTAAGATGAAACAGATTTGTGTGGTTTTTTTCTTTAATTAGGCTCGAGAGGCCCAGGGAATCCTCTGGACCATCAGATTACCAACGAGAGAGGAGAATCCAACAGTGATAGGTTAACTGATCCTCTTAGGGCACCTTCTGACACTGGGTCACTGTCACCTCCATGGGAACAGGACCGTAGGATGATGATTCCTCCATCAGGTATGTAAAGATCATAGTTATTATTTATATTTGAAAGGCAGACAGCATGTGGAACATACAGGAATGGAAGAAATGAGGAGTATATGTGTGTTCTGTCTTAGGAAACACCATGATACATTTTGGAAAACAATAAATTTCTGAACAGAATAATTCGAGGTAATTCATTATATTATAGAAAGCTGTATTTCTTCCCAAATGGAATGTCTTTATTATTTTTGTTGTGTATAAAAGTAATACGTTTATTTTAGAAAATCCAAGCAATGAGAAATGTGTAATTAGGAAAGTGAAAAATCCCCCTTGTCATCTTAGCATGTGTCTCCCAGAATTTAGTTGCAGATATATATCTTTTTTTTTGAGACAGAGTCTTACTCTGTTGGCCCAGCTAGAGTGCAGTGGTGTCATTGTAGCTCACTGTAAACCCAAACTCCTGGGCTCAAGCGATCCTTGCCTCAGCCTACCGAGTAGCATAAGCTATCAGTACCAGACATCCCTGCCATTTGCCCTGCCTGTCTCCTGAAATTGTTATTGAGTGTAATGGTTCTCAAACTTGGCTTAAGGAAAATATGATACCTTAGTCCCACCTCAGGCCAGATTTTCTGAACATGATCTCTTGGGGGAGGCCTGTATTTCTAAAAAATTCCCTAGAAGATTCTGAGGATTAGCTGAATTTAAAAACAACTAATCTTTCCATAGCTCTTAGTATATCATTCCCCAAAGAGATTAGCTAATGGTCTTAGGGTAGAAAAGTTAGTGAGGTGAATAGTTGAGACTAGAACTCGAATCTCATTCCTAGATTATTGTTCTTTCCACTATTCATATGGTTCATTTAGTAATAACTTTGTTATTATCATTCATTCATAAAATTAGAAAATATTTAAGAATTGCGTGAAATCCATTATTTTCTATTATAGTCCTCCGAAGAGTGTTACTGATTTTGTTTTAGGCTTAAACTGCAGACTCTTTCTCTCATGTGGTGGGCAACAGCTCGAATATGAGTTCATTTCTTTTCGCCTTAGCTATCAACTGCTTAAATTTGCGTTGTGTATGTTTGTGGTTGAAGAGTCAGCCATAGACTTGGGCAGATAATTTTGGGCTCCACTTTTTTGGTGTTCTCTTTTCTGGGTTCCCCACTACCATTGCCTTGGACCCTGTCCTCTTATTCTTTAGGTCAGAAAGTTTTATCAGAATTTTGATCACTCTGTGCTGCAGTGCACTATGGTCTTCCCTCAGGCTAAACTGTAAAAATGGAAAACTCATTTTAAGCCACATTTCCACTCCTTTTTTCTTGCAAATTCCCACTCCTTTCCCAAATCTTCCTGATTTTGTTCATGCTTAGGGACCTTCTGACAGTTATTTTTGCGTATTGTCTGGAGTTTATAGTTGTGTGTGGGAGAGTCAGTGTGTTATGAGTTTGCCATACTAGAAATCCATAATTTTCAAAAATCATGAGCCTCTAAATTAATGTCTTTTTTTTTTTTTTTTTTTTTGAGACAGAGTCTTGCTTTGTTGCTCAGGCTAGAGTGAGTGCCGTGGTGTCAGCCTAGCACACAGCAACCTCAAACTCCTGGGCTCAAGCAATCCTTCTGCCTCAGCCTCCCGAGTAGCTGGGACTACAGGCATGCACCACCATGCCCGGCTAATTTTATATATATATATTAGTTGGCCAATTAATTTCTTTCTATTTATAGTAGAGACGGGGTCTTGCTCTTGCTCAGGCTGGTTTCGAACTCCTGACCTGGAGCAATCCGCCCGCCTCGGCCTCCCAGAGGGCTAGGATTACAGGCTTGAGCCACCGCGCCTGGCCCATCTAACATTCTTATATGTGTTTATAATTAATTTGCATGTTTAAAGCAAGACACTTTTTTATAGGCAAAAAAGTGTTTGAACCGGAAATCAAGAAATTTGGCTTCCAGTTTCACTTTTTTATCTTTTAATGTGATTTTTGAAACTTGTTTAATCTCTTTGGACCTTAGTTCTTTTATACAGTGACTATATGCTGTGTATAAGATACTTATTCTTGTAGGTTGAAAGTAGAAGGATAGAAAAGATATGCAATGCAAACATTAATAAAAAGAAAATGTGATTGGTTATATTAATAACAGGTAAAGTAGACTTCAGAGCAGAGAAACTTACTAGGGGCAGAGAAAGACATTACATAATGATAAAAGAGATCAAGAAGACATAACAAATCCTTAATGTGTATATATCAAACAAGAACTTCAAAGTGTGTGAAGCACAAAGTAATAGCACTGAAAGAGAAATAAACAAACCTACAGTTATAATTGGAGACTAAAGCACCCCTCTCTCAACAAGTGATGGGACAATGGAACAGAAAATTCAAGAGGCATGTAGAATAACGGAACAGTGCCATCAACCAATAGGACCTAATCGACATTTATAGAGCAAGGCACCCAACAGCAGCAGAATACACATGCTTTTCAAGTGCCAATAGAATATTTCCCAAGATAGATTGATTGTATCCTGGGCCATAAAACAAACTTCAACACATTTAAAAGAATTGAAATCATATGGAGTGTGTTCTCTGACCACAGTGGAATCAAACTAGAAATAATGAACTATTTATATATGCAACAATTTGGATGGCTCTCAAGGGCATTATGTTGAGTGAAGAAAACCAATCTCAAAAGGGCATGACCTATATCTGCAGTTCCCAGCCTTTTTGGCCCCAAGGGGACTGGTTTTATGGAAGACAATTTTTCCATGGACCAGGGGTGGGTATGAGGGATGGTTTTGGATGATTCTTGGGGACAGTACAATATAGTTCCATGTATATAACAGTCTTGAAATGACAAAATTATAGAAATGGAAAACAGATTAGCGGTTGCCAGGGGTTGGGATAGTAGTCAGGAGGGGAGTGGTATGACTATGAAGGGATAGCATGAGGGAGATGTTTTGGTGATAGAATAATTCTGTACCTGTAGTGTGGTGGTGATTACTCAAATCTACATGTGATAAAATGGCATAGAACTATATACACAGGCATTGTACCAATGTCAGTTTCCTGGCTGTTATATTGCTCTGTAGTTATAAAGATATAAAAATAGTAAAGTCTAAGCCTTAGTTTTTATATCAAAAAAAAGAAAAAAAAATAGTAAAGTAGTTAAAAAGATATAAAAATTGAGTAAAGGGTATGTAGTATCTCTTTACTATTTTTGCAGCTTTCTACAAAGCTTTAACTTTTAAAATCAAAAGTAGGAAAAAAATCTTATTGGATATAATACGTATATAGGAAAGTGCAGGCATTCTTAAGTAAATAACTTGATTTTTTTTACAATTTGAGTACCTAATATATAACCAGCACTCAGATCAAGAGACAGTTTTCAGTTTATTTTTGTTTATAAATTTAATTAGAGGCCGGGTGTGGTGGCTCACGCCTGTAATCCTAGCACTCTGGGAGGCCGAGGTGGGCGGATTGCTCCAGGTCAGGAGTTCGAAACCAGCCTGAGCAAGAGCAAGACCCGGTCTCTACTATAAATAGAAAGAAATTAATTGGCCAACTAATATATATAGAAAAAATTAGCTGGGCATGGTGGCACATGCCTGTGGTCCCAGCTACTTGGGAGGCTGAGGCAGGAGGATCGCTTGAGCCCAGGAGTTTGAGGTTGCTGTGAGCTAGGCTGACGCCATGGCACTCACTCTAGCCTGAGCAACAAAGTGAGACTCTGTCTCAAAAAAAAAAAAAAATTTAATTAGAAATATTATAGCTTTAGTAGAAAAATGTTCTTGAATAATACGTGTTTATAATATTCATTTATAGTAATCAGAATTAAAATTTTAACAGAAATATGTTTTGGGAATAAACAGTTCATTATAAATTCTTTATAAATACTAAACTGCAACAAAAATTTACCAATGTAACTTATCTTGCTCAGTGCTTCAGTCTATAAGAAAAAACACAAAGGTGTTTTCATATTTAAAAGAAAAATATAATAGATCAAAGAAACCTGGTAACAAAGTAGTTTATATATATAATTCTTTTGCCAGGGTTAACTGTGTTTGAAAGGTGGTTTTCGTAAAAACTTTGAACTTGTATGTGTTGGCTCATTTTTTTTTTTTTTTTTTTTTTTTTGAGACAGTCTCACTTTCTTGCGTGGGCTAGAGTGCCATGGCATCAGCCTAGCTCACAGCAACCTAAAACTCCTGGGCTCAAGAGATCCTCCTGCCTCAGCCTCCCAAGTAGCTGGGACTATAGGCACATGCCACCATGCCTGGCTAACTTTTTCTATTTTTAGTTGTTTGGCTAATTTCTTTCTATTTATAGTAGAGACGGGTTCTCACTCTTGCTCAGGCTGGAGCTCAAGCAAATGTCCTGCCTGGGCCTCCCAGAGTGCTAGGATTACAGGCATGAGCCACCGCCCCTGGCCTGTTTTTGATTTTTAAAATGAGAACGAGATATCATTTATTAAGTAGATAATGTCACTGTCCTATAGATGACTACTTCTAACTGCAACTCAGTTTGTGATATTTGCTTTGAAAATTGTTGCAGTAGATTTAGATAGAAAGATGTAATGGATTAGTAGGTTTCCCAGAGGGAAGGGATTTAAAATATTAACTCTGTATTTGAAGTTCTAAATAATATTTTTAAGATGTGTGTGCTATACATTGTTTCATTTTTGTGAGACTTTCCACTGAACTTCTTATTCAAGATGTTAGGACAGAGAACAAAAGATAATAGATTCTTCAAAACAAAGTGTGCTTGTTAAATGACTATAATACTGAAAGAGATCTTTTTCTATAATAGGTCTGTCCCAATAGAACTTTCTGGAAACATCCTATATCTGTACTGTCCAATACAGTATCCACTAGTCATATGTGGCTAGTGAGTACTTCAAATGTGCCTAGTACAACTTGAGAAACAAAACTCTTAATTTTATTGAACTTTTATTAATGTAAGTTAAAATTTCAATAGCCATATGTGACTGGCGGCTAGTGGCTAATGTATTGGACCAACACAGCTTTAGAATGAACACTTGTGCGGGGTGTGTGTGTGTGTGTGTGTGTGTGTGTGTGTGTATGAGCCTTTTAAAAAGGAGACTTTGATATTCTTTGTTGTATATTATTTTTCACTAAGAGATAGGATTAATATAGAGACGTGTTTTCAATTGTGCTAATATAGTAAAGTAATAGTTGCTGTTTTTTAAACAACTATTATTGACTAACTTAATGCACATACATTTGATGGAGATGTGAGTTGTTTACAGTTTCTGATTGTTATGGGTAAAACATTCTTGTGTGTGATTTTTAGTGCATACATTTACTTGAGTATGTATTTAGGATGGGAATTTCTGGATGACAAGATATTCTTATAATTAAGCTTTAGTAAATTATACTAAACAATATTTCTAAGGTATAGTATCAATTTATACTTCCACCATCAGATCAGCCTATTTAATTTTAGTCAGCCTAGTTAGTATGTGATAGCAGCATTATGGTTTAAATTTGCATCTCCCTGATTATTGATAAAGTGGTATTACTCTTTCATATGTTTATTGGCCATTTGAATTTTCTCTTTTGCCACATACCTTTTTGAGTTTCATGTTCATTTTTAAATTTGCACATTTGGTTTTTCTGTTTTGTAGTAGTTCTTTTATATTTTCCAGAAATGGACTCTTTCCATTTCCAGTTATATAAATTACTGATATCATAGACAACTCTGTGGTTTATCTTTTTACTTTCTGTTTGTTTTTTGCTTTTTTTTGAGACAGTCTCACTCCTTCCCGGGTTAGAGTGCCGTGGTGTTAGCCTAACTCACAGCAACCTCAAACTCCTGGGCTCAAGCAATCTTTCTGCCTCAGCCTCCTGAGTAGCTGGGACTACAGGCATGTGCCACCATGCCTGGCTAATTTTTTTCTATATATTTTTAGTTTCTTGGCTAATTTCTTTATCTTTATAGTAGAGATGGGGGTCTCACTCTTGGTCAGTCTGGTTTCAAACTCCTGACCTGGAGCAATCCTCCTGCCTTGGCCTCCCAGAGTGCTAGGATTATAGGCGTGAGCCACCACACCCAGCCTTCTTTTTCCTTTCTTAATGGTCTTTTGATGAATAGGTTGTTGGTATTATTAATAATATGGTTCAATTTACCAATCATTTCTCATATGGTTATTTTTTTTTTTTTTCTTGTTTAAGAAATCTTCCCTTTACTTTTTAGGGCATGAAGATCATCTTCTATGTTATGCACTAAATAGCTATATTTTTCATATTATGTCTATAATGTACCTGGAATAAATTTTTTGTGTACAGTATTTTTTTGTGTGTAAATATATATGTGTGTGTGTGTATATATATATGTGTGTGTGTATATATATATATATATATATATTTTTTTTTTTTTTTTTTTTTTTTTTTTTTTTGAGACAGAGTCTCACTTTGTTGCCCAGGCTAGAGTGAGTGCCATGGCGTTAGCCTAGCTCACAGCAACCTCAAACTCCTGGGCTCAGGCGATCCTCCTGTCTCAGCCTCCCGAGTAGCTGGAACTACAGGCATGTGCCACCATGCCCGGCTAATTTTTTGTATATATATTTTTAGTTGTCCAATTAATTTCTTTCTATTTTTAGTAGAGACGGGGTCTCGCTCTTGCTCAGGCTGGTTTTGAACTCCTGACCTCGAGCAATCCACCCGCCTTGGCCTCCCAGAGTGCTAGGATTACAGGCGTGAGCCACTGCGCCTGGCCTGTGTACAGTATTTAATAAGAATCAAACTTCATTTTGCTCTATAGGAACATCCAATTGATTTAGCATAATTAATTTTAAAAACTCTTCCTTCCCCACACAGTTCTTTAGTGCCATCTTTATCATAAATTAAATGTGCATATATATGTGTGAATGTGTTTCTGTTTTTCTATTAAGTTCCATTGGTCTCTTATCTTTACTAATACCACACTATCTTAATTTCTATAACTTGGAATAGTGTTGGTATTTGGTAATTGATTCTTCCCTCCTCCTTCTTCAGGATTGCTTTGGCTATTCTTAGCCCGTAATTCCATAAATATTTTAGCATCTACAGGCCAATTTCTTAAAAATTTGCTGCTAGAATTTAGACTGGTAAATTTAGAATTTCATCTGTAGATAAATTTAAGTCCTCCTTAATTTCTCTTAGGGCTTTGTAATTTTCGGTGTGGAGATCTTACATATATTTTGTTAGCTTTATTTTTAGTCATGTTATATTTTTTGATGCAATTGTAAATTGAATCTTCAAAAAATTTTATTTTTTAACTCCTAACTGGCACATAGAAATATAATTGATTTTGCATTATTGTTCTTATATCTAATACATTTGATGTACATTTGATTTTCTGTATACACAGTCATGTTGTCTTGAATAATTACAGTTTTATTTCTTCTTTGCCAATCCTTACACATTTTAATTTATTACAAACATGTATGGGTGTATTTATACATGTATTATTTTCTTTGATCCACACGTTGTTTAGAAGTGTATTCATTAATTTCCAAATGTAGAGATTGTCAGATGTTTTCTTATCATTACCTAGTTTACTTCCAGTGTGGTAAAAGGACTTAAGTCTGTGATTTAGATCCTTTGAAATTTGTTAAAACTTGTTGCAGATGAACCATTTTGGTAAATGTTCCACATGCACTTGTAAATGAGGTATGTTCTTAGTATGTTGGGCACAGTATTCTGTATACATGAACTAGGTGAAAGGTGTTTCAAATCTTCTCTATCTTTGTATGTTTTATCAGTGTATTTTGATACATTAATATAGCTATCCCAGCTACCTTTTGGTTGGTTACTTGTTTGTATTGGTACATCTTTTTCTATCTTTTCAATATTTTTATATATTTATATTTAAGCTGTTTTTCTTATAAATCACATATGGTTAGGTTTTATTTTTTCTGACAAATATTTGAGCTTAAAACTATTTTACTATTTATGTTCTATTTGCCTCATGTTTTTTGTTTTCACGTTTCTTGGATTAATTACTTCTTACTAATCATCTTCCCCAACTCCCATAAGCATGGTACTTAATAACTATTTTCTATTTATTTATTTGTTTTTATTTTGGCATATTATGGGGGTACAAATTTTAAGGTTTCAATAAATGCCCCCCCCCACAAGTCTGAGTCTTTTTTTTTTTTTTTTTTTTTTTTGAGACAGAGTCTCTCTTTGTTGCCCAGGCTAAAGTGAGTGCCGTGGCGTCAGCCTCGCTCACAGCAACCTCAAACTCCTAGGCTCAAGCAATCCTACTGCCTCAGCCTCCCAAGTAGCTGGGACTACAGGCATGTGCCACCATGCCCGGGTAATTTTTTCTATATATATTAGTTGGCCAATTAATTTCTTTCTATTTATAGTAGACACAGGTCTTGCTCTTGCTCAGGCTGGTTTCGAACTCCTGACCTGGAGCAATCCACCCGCCTTGGCCTCCCAGAGTGCTAGGATTATAGGCGTGAGCCACCACGCCTGGCCTTAATCACTATTTTCACTAGTGTTCCTTCCAGAGAGCATTTTAGTTTACTTCAACCTGGAGGCTAAGGCCACTAACAGTCCAGGATCACAATTAGAGATCGTGGTCATTCAGAGTTGAGAGGAATGGCCTCTATTTCTAGTTTATCATTTTATGATATAACCTTTTGTGGTCCAAATCTAAAGTCTAGTGGGTTTACCCGCATCCTAACCCTCTGCCCTTACAGGCCACGAACTCCATTGTTTGTCTCTATTTAGTCTAGTGTATGATTTGCTCACTTTCTCAATCTCTCAGCAGTCTCTTTTGGAATTGGCAGGTGCCTCATTGAAAAGTAGCCTCAAATTTTGGGCCAGTCTCTCTGGATTTCCTTATTCTTCCAGATCTTGGTACTGTAATACTTCCCTGCTTTGTAAGCCCTTGGCACTTTAAAAAGATTTTAAAAAGTATGTTCTGTTCAGAATATCTAGTTCTTAGAAGTAGGGTTGGTTTGAATTAGTAGTCTGTCATTATAAAAAACAGAATTCATCTTATTTTTAATGATCTTTCATTTATTGGTTTTCTTAATAACAAAAGCAAAAAAGAACATTAAAAAGCACTTGTAATCCTACTTACTCAGAGATAGATAGATGTATTTTCTTCTAGATCTTTTTCTGCATGTTTGTAATTATATATACATACACACATACATACACAAACACAAACACACAAAGGAATGTTTATATGAATTTTCACTTTTAAATGATGAAAGTGGGATTGTATCAGGTATTTTTTGGCATGGTAGTGGTGTATAACAAACTGCTCTGAAAACAATGCCTGAAAACAATGCCTTAAAACAATAAATATTCATTTAGGTCAAGAGTTCGTGAGTTGGCAATTTAGGCTGGGCTTATTTGAGTAGTTCTTTAGATTCTTCTGGTCTTAGCTAACTGTGTTGTCTGGTTTTTCACTCATGTGAGCTGACCTTGGCTACAGTGATTCAGCTCTGTTCTGTGAGTGTCTCCTCCTTGTGGCGGCGAAGGTTCAGGAGTGAAAAAGCAGAAACATACAAATGCCTTTTAAACCCTCTCTTTGAGTCACAACAGCTGACATTTGATTGACCAAGGCAAATCACATGACAATTTTGAATCAGTGGCAGGAAATACATTCCCACCTGAGGACAAGGATGCAGGGAGGGATAAAGAATTGAGGTCAACAATGCAATCTACCAGAGGATTATACCTTTATAATATATTTTTACTTACTATTTAACTATGTTTGAAACACTGTAATTTCTTAGATTTCAGAATTATTCATTAGTAGAAAGGATTATATAATTTTTTGTTTATTTATTTTTTTTCTTTTCTGTTTTTTTGAGTCAGAGTCTTGCTCTGTTACTTGGGCTAGAGTGCTGTGGCAACATCCTAGCTCACTGCAACTTCAAACTCCTGGACTCAAGCGATCCTCCTGCCTCAGCCTATTGAGTAGCTGGGACTACAGGTGCATGCTACGATGCCTGGCTAATTTTTCTGCTTTTAGTAGAGATGGGGTCTCGCTCTTACTCAGGGTGGTCTCAAACTCCTGAGCTCAAGCAATCCTCCATCCTTGGCCTCCCAGAGTTCTAGAATTACAGACATGAGCCACTGCTCCTGGCCTAGTTTTTCTAATAAATGGCTCATAAGTAATTGCCTTGCTTCCTTTGCATTTGCTCTTATTTACAAAGCTGTGCATATTAAATAATCTTGAGTAATAATTTAAAGGAAATTTTTAGAAAATCTCAAAATGTGCACTCTTATTTCTCATGCTTAGTAGTTACTAATAAGCTTTAAGGGGTGTGAATATTTAAATGTTTTATGCCTTTTATTTTTTATTTTTTTTAGTCTTATAGATACCAGAATGTTTTATGCCTTTTAGAAACAATAGTAATATATTTCAACAATGTTAGGACATAATTCAAATAAGAAAAATAATGGTTACATGATAGTTTCTTGGCTGCAAGGGAGTGAATCTGCTAAATTCTTGGCTTTTAACCTTTTAACTGATTCTTGAGACTTGTATCCACAGGGTAGTTACAAATAATTTATAGGGCAGGTGTTAATCAGAGCAATGATTCCTTATATGTAAATGATGGCATATATGAATCTAACAAAAACTATACAATAATTGTGTCTAAGTTTATGTAAATATTTTATTTGGTAATGTTTTAACTTGAGAATATTTAAGAAAACCATATATACTTTAATGAAACAAAGTTTCATTGTTTTTATCATTTTCTTACTCTTTGGTGTTCTCAATCTCTCAGTACTCCTCTTGATCATCAGTGCTCCAATGGCGCCATCCTTCTATTCTTATGTCTAGTTTTACAGCATCCTTTTCCAGCAGGGAGAAGTAATACAGGACAATAAAGAATTTTAATCCTCAGCAAATCTCATGCTGTCTAGTGTAGACAGATATGACTTCAAGTGTTAGTGTTCTTAGTTTTAATTGCTTAAGAGAACAAGGAGTATGTGACTGCTATTCATTTTGTTACTGCTTATATTTTACTGATTTGGATATTAATCATGAGTTAAGTCTGGTCTCTAGCCTTGCATATTTAAAAACTCTTTTTCTTGAAGAGCTGAGCAAATGAGACATATATTGTACAGCTAAATCGAGGAGGACAATTTTAACTCATTCTTTGAGAAACAAAAGGAGGTTAAGCAAATCAAAGTATCTTGGATAGCTTTGGAAGTATAGGCATAGATTTTTATTTTATTGGTTGTCATTTGTAGACATTTGTGCAGACTATTGTCCTTTTGTGTTGTGATTATTCTTTCATATGAGATTCATTTGATGGAATTATGATGGAATTATGATGGAATTTTCTTAATTTAGGCTCATTTTGATCTCCTTGATGAGGTAATGGAGTCTTTTCTTAATAAGGTGTTTTAAAAATCTTCTTCTGTGCTTTTATTCTCTCAGAGGATGATTTACTTTAAAGTTGTAGCCACATTTTTAAGCTGTCATTTTTTTTGGCATATATATCTCTTAGTCACTTATATCTTTTTGATAGTGATCTCTTATAAATTATAATGATTAGTATTTGGTTGCTAAGTTATTGCTATGTATGTTTACATAAACTTTAAAAATTTGTGTTTAATTTTTCAGTCTTCTTGAAGAGTAGGTCAAGGGAGAGATTAGGATGTAGGAACAAATGTGGACAACTTTTTGAAAAATTTTGCTCTGAATGAAAAAGAGAAATGAGATGGTAGCTGGAGAGAGAGGTATTTTTGCTTTTTAAAAGATAGATAATATTATAACATATTTATTTGCTGATGGGAATAATATAGGATAGAAGGAGAAATTATTGATGTACGGGAGAGGGTATAGTTATAAAAGCGAAACCCTTGAATATTAAGTCAAAAGGATACAGACTGTCATTGGAGAAATCACTTTATTCATTGTAAAAAGAAGTAAGCTAGTAGAGATAAGTACAAACGTAGAAATTGGGTGAGGGTAAGTGGAAGTGTCCAATTGCTTCAATTTTCTTGATGTGAGATCATCATCAACAGAGGGAGATGGGAGAGGAGAGGATTGTTAGAGATTTGAAGAGAGAGAACAAGGTATCATAGCTATTTATGAGAATGGAAGAACTCAAACATCAGTGAAATGTAGTATGATTATATAGGGCATTGCTGAGCATCAGTTTGAAATTTATGATCATAAATTTGAATGAGGCCAGTCAATATTATATTTTTATATAGTTTATATTCATTGCAATAAGCTTAATTTATTGTTACAGTTACTTTCGGGTGCTTGCTTTGTGGCAGATACTATGCTAAGTGCCTTTTATTAATTATGCTAACACTGAGAGTGTTATTCTGTTATTCCCATTTTATAGATGAAGAAAGAAAAGCACAGAGAGTCTGGATAACTTGCCGAATGTCACAAAACAAGCTTTTGTAATACAATCATGCGTATCACCCCTGAGAATTTACATATTAATATTTACTTTAGATATGTGTGTGTATATATAAATATGTAAGTTAACCATAAAAAGAAATAGCACATTATATAAATGAGTTGAAGCATATTCCATTTCCTTTCCTGGGCATGTTACCTTCCTCCCATTCCTAGAGGCAAACTTCTCATGAGTTTAGTGTGTGTGTAAACTTTCAGTCCGTATATGATTTTAAAAGATTACTTTTCTGTTTTATCAACTTTCTTTATCAGCATTATATACTTCAGTTCTTTTCATGTTAATATATATAAAGTTTATTCCCTTAATTACTGTGTAGTATTTCAATATATAATAAATCATAATATATTTATCCAGTTTCTTTTTTTTTTTTTTTTTTTGAGACAGAGTCTCACTTGGTTGTCCAGGCTAGAGTGAGTGCCATGGCGTCAGCCTAGCTCACAGCAACCTCAAACTCCTGGGCTCAAGCGATCCTCCTGCCTCAGCCTCCCAAGTAGCTGGGACTACAGGCATGTGCCACCATGCCCGGCTAATTTTTTACATATATATATCAGTTGGTCAATTAATTTCTTTCTATTTATAGTAGAGACGGGGTCTTGCTCTTGCTCAGGCTGGTTTTGAACTCCTGACCTTGAGCAATCCGCCTGCCTCGGCCTCCCAGAGAGCTAGGATTACAGGCGTGAGCCACCGCGCCCGGCCTATCCAGTTCCTTTTGATGAGCATTTTCCAGTGTTTCACTATTACTAACAATGCTGCAGTTAACACCCCTTTTGCACGTATGTTCTTTAGAGATGAGTCAGGGCAATGGAATTGCTGGGTAATAGAATAAGCATATTTTTGGTTTTGGTAGCTATTGCCCCATTGTCCTCAAGACTGGCTGTGAACGAAATATGTGAGAGTCGCTATTTCTCCAGTACAAATTTTAGTTTGTGAAACTGCTTCACAATGCTCTGTATTTTATTCCCGCCCCTTATTTGTTTTTTCCTCTGATCTGTTTTCTTCTCCCATTCTTTCTATTTAATCATCTTTGTTTGCGGTAGAAAACAAAGGTATGAAAGCAAAAAAGAAAGAAACCTTTCATGTCCTTATTTTCTGCATTTCAGTTCAGTCTTTCATTGGTCATATATGCCTTTCACATAACTTTATCTTATATATGTATGTGTGAATGTACATGTGCTTATGTGTGGGAAGTGTATGTATGTGTTTATGTATGTGAGTGTTGGGTGTGTATGACTTGACCAGAATACCCTTGTTTGCTCATTTTTCAGGAAAGCTTTACTACCTCTGTGACACAATTCCTGATTCCTCAATTAGAATTAGATAGGCCGCCTCTTATACTATTTGTATTTTCCTTTATTAAAACATTAATCACATTATATTTACTTGTTTCTATCACCGTTAGTCTATAAGGGTGGGGACTGTATTGAGACCAACATTGATTGCTCGTGGCTGGCACATGATAAGCCCTGAAGCCCTGGTAGATTAAAGGAATGAATTACTTTTGCCAGTGGAGGGCAACCTGGGCATACAACTTATAGTAAACTCGTAACGAAATTTTTTATTTCTGAGGTTGCTGATATTGTGGGGATGTATTTTAGAAGCAAATGAATTATGTGGTATCTTGAGACCTGATTAAGAAAGAGTTGAAGTTTTTAGGTTTCCCCATTTCATCCCCTTGTCCAACTCTGTCATTTATTAATAATTAAGCCTATGTTTGAAGCACAAAGAGAGAACTCAGTTTAGATCTCAGTGATTGGTATTAGCTTTTTCTTCCACTGGACTAATTCAGACCTGTTGAGACAGCTGTTTGCCAAGATTTTGAAATTATATGAGCCTTCAAGACTATCTGGATCTTTGTCTCCTAGTCACACCCCCCTGACCTTTGGGATCTCATTAAATATAATTCTCTCCTTTAACGCTTGTTGATGCCAGGTGATTTCCTTGGCTTTATGTGGGAGAGATGTATCAGTAAGGACCCATGTGGCTGAGTCAGATGAAAAGTGACATATCCAACATTGATTCTATGAAGTTCATACTATGAACGACTGCCTAGGACAGTCATGAAAGACATGGGGTTGTTCATCTATATCTTTAATACGATAGGAGAGAGTCACACAATTCACTTTTTTTGACATTCTCCATATTTTTGGAGTTGGATGTAGGTATGCATAATCTAGCAAAGTCTGCCATCACCTCTCAAGGATAAGATAGACTACCTATATTTTTCAAGAATGATGAGTTCCACAAGGACCCAGGAATTACTACTTTGTCATCATAAATCATCCCTGGATCAAGACCAGCCTGAGCAAGAGTGAAACCCTGTCTCTACTGAAAATAGAAAGAAATTAGCTAGACAACTAAAAATATATAGAAAAAATTAGCTGGGCATGGTGGCGCATGCCTGTAGTCCCAGCTGCTCGGGAGGCTGAGGCAGGAGGATCGCTTGAGCCAAGAAGTTTGAGGTTGCTGTGAGCTAGGCTGACGCTGCGGCACTCTAGCCCAGGCAACAGAGCGAGACTCTGTCTCAAAAAAAAAAAATCATCTCTGGAGATGAAGGAAGGTGGTTGTAGAAGCACCTGAGTCAGAGTCTGTGTGCAGCTTTTTATCTGTCTAGATGTCCTTAATTTCAGCAGTGGGAACCTTCTGTTCAGCTTTTTTTTTTTTTTTTTTTTTTTTGAGACAGAGTCTTACTCTCTTACCTGGGGTAGAGTGCCATGGTGTCAGCCTAGTTCACAGCAACCTCAAACTCCTAGGCTCAAGCAATCCTTCTGCCTCAGCCTCCTGGGTAGCTGGGACTACAGGCACACACCACCACGCCTGGCTAATTTTTTCTATTTTTAGTTGTTTGGCTAATTTCTTTGTATTTATAGTAGAGACGGTGTCTCGCTCTTGCTCAGGCTGGTCCTGAACTCTTTAGCTCAAGCAATCCTCCTGCCTCGGCCTCCCAGAAGTGCTAGGATTATAGGCATGAGCCACTGCGCCCAGCCTCTATTCATCTATTGAGTCACATATCCTTCCTTTTAGTTTGGGATGGATGATAAATTCAAAATGTTAATTGTTAGTGAAAGTTTGACCATTGATGACCTCTGAATAATACTCTTTCTGCTTTGGTGACAAATTATGACCTGTTCTGCTAAATTTCTTGCGAAGCTTGCAACATTTTCTTTTTTTTTTCTCTTCTGTTAGTAGCTGTCTCCTCATTCTTTTTTGATGCATCTATTTCTATCCACTATTATTACAATGAAAGTTAATTTATGTACATATATATGTATGTACTAAAACTAAATTCTGTTTTCACTTTTTTTTTTTTTTGAGACAGAGTCTTGCTGTGTTGCTCAGGGTAGAGTGCTATGGCATCAGCCTAGTTCACAGCAACCTCAAATTTTGGTGCTCAGGTGATCCTTCTGCCTCAGCCTTTTGAGTAGTTGGGACTATAGGCATGCACCACCACACCTGGCTAATTTTTTTTATTTTTAGTAGAGATGGGGTCTCGCTCTTGCTCAGGCTGATCTTGAACACCTAAGCTCAAGTGATCCTCCTGCCGCAGGCTCCCAGAATGCTAGAATTATAGGCGTGAGCTATGGTGCTCGGCCTTGTTTTCACATATTCTAATTTACACATAGTAATTGAAAGTTTCAAAATCCAAAGTAACAAATTGTACTTGTGTTTACTACAAAAACAAAGTTATTGCCTATAGCAAAATATGTAGTTTTTCTAAAATTGCTTACGATTGCCAACCAGAATATGGGTTGAAGTTTTAGGAAGCATGAGAGATATCTAAGTTCCATATATTAATCTTAAATAAACTTGATTTATGTTTATATTAATGAAGATATTTTAAAAAATTTTATTCTAGGCCAAATGTATCCTGATCCAGCTCTTCCTCCACAAAGACAAGACAGATTTTATTCTAATTCTGGTAGACTATCTGGACCAGCAGAACTCAGAAGTTTTAACATGCCTTCTTTGGATAAAGTGGGTAAGAAACACTTTGTTTTTTTCTTTCTTTCTTAGTAATGGTGGCATACTTGAGAACTGGAAGCTAGATATATAATTGCTATCTCTGGTAGTTCTTAAGGCCAAAATCTCTTTCCTGAGAATGTCCTGGTTTTATGTTTCTTGTTACATTGTACACAGACACAGCATCTAAATATATGTGGTTTGAGCATCACGGGAATAGGTTTACTGTATAATGCCTATGATGGTGAACTTTACTTTGTTCCATGACTAATTTTCTAATTTTTACAGTCCACTTACATATATGTCCTGTTTAGTAAACAGGGAAATTAGGCAAGCAAATGTGAATGGATATGTGAAAATCCACCAGAAAAAATAACTTAGATGCATGCTTTATTGATGGTTTAATCAGTTACTTTGTTTGAACATTTCATATTTTACTTGTGTTTAGATATATTTAACTAACATTTACTGAGCAATCTACTATTTATAAGGTACTCTTAAACTACCTCAGCAAAATACTAAAATTGGAAAATATATCTCTCCAATGTGTCAATTAAAAGTATACAAAATTAAGAAAAAGAAAAAAAATGTTTTGAAAAGTAGAGAATTTAAAACAAATCTATTGGTAAAAGATTTCCTCAGCAGAGGACATATATTTGGAGAGGGGTATTATCCAGTTGAAATATTTATTATTTTAGAAAATCAATATTTTTAAAATAACAAGGTAAGAAGCAGACCTATAGTCTGTATTTCTATTAGTCATAATTAAGTTAATTTTTCCTGTTTGGATTTAGGAATTGTTTTTTTCCCATTACTTCAGACTTAATGGAATGAAAGTGTATATGTGATTAAACATCCATTTCTAAATTAGTGCTATTTAAAAATTTTTACCTCTTCATTTTTTCCTGCTAGTTGAACAATAATATATAATTGAGCGAATAATTTTTAAGTTCCTACTGTTGAGAAGGCATCCTGTATGACATAATATAGGATATACTTATAATGAGGAGGCATAGTCTCTGCCTATAAGAACCTAATAATACTGGTCAGAATAGTAAGTCCCATTAGAGAGTATGTTGTGTTCAGAGAAAGGGAGAACCCCTGTCTAATTGAAGGATCAGGAAAAACTCAAAGAAGTGACATTTGGGCTCTTTTATAGAAATTTGAAAAATTAATTAGGCAGAAGCAAAAATAAAAAAGAGACAGCACAAGACATTGGTGGATAATGGCTTTAAAACAGATATTTATCAGTTGACAGCACTGTGGAGGGTTTAATGAGTTAATATGCATGGAAGTGTTTTGTAAATGGAAGAGTTCTATATAATATTAATAGTTTGTCAATATATGTACTTATATACATATATCAGTTTATATTCTTACTTTAGTTTGTCAGTTTCTGTCAATACATGGAGAATGGTGAGAAATGTGGTTGAAACATCTTGACTATCAGTAGTGTTCAATAGACATTTATTGAATGAAAATAAATTATCTCATTTAATCTTCATAATAACCCTATGAAGTGTAGATACTTCTATCCTCATTTTATAGATGAAGAAACTGAGGCCCCCCCCAAAGTGCTCAAGATCTCAGGAAGGAAGTATCAGAGGGCAGGATTTGAATCCATGACCATCTAATGCTACAACTGTGGTCTTGATCCCTATACTTTATTGAAATGACAGGGTTGTGGACCCATTGATTGATGCACTGAGTATCTTTTGAATGCTTACTGTATGGCAGACATCATGGTAGTTGTCATATTTCAGGTGAGGACAGAAGACAGGAGCTCAGCATTCCTTATACCTTGAGGTCTTGTAAAGGCCTAAAGGCAGTTACACTACAGAGTGACAATTGTTATGAGTACAACATGTTATGGGAGCATATGGGGCACTAAACCAGATGAATGGTTTGAATATGGGATGGTCAAGAAAAGCTTCTTGGAGGAAGTGACTGAGAATTAAAGGAGGGATTAGCTGGACCAAAATGATGATGGTGATGTTCTAGGAGAAGAGAATAGCATCTTTAAAGATTTAGAGTTAAGGATGCCTAGTAAATTATGGCTGCAACATGGACTACGAGTCAGAGGATATTGGAACAAGTAGCTGAAGAATTAAGTGTTGTATAGATTTTGCAAGGCTTTGCAAAAAAACCCTGTTCTGAAATTTGGACCTTATTCTTAGAATAATGGCAACACACTAAAGGATTTAAAGCAGTGAAATGATATATTAATAGATCTGCTTTTTAGAGAAATTTCTCTGATTGCATTAGGGAGAATAGATTGGGAAAATAAAGAATGGAGCCTGGGTAACTGTTTAGGAAACTATGACAGGAATCTGGATGAGTGATGGTGGTGATTTAGCAGAGGGAGTAGATTGATGTGAACAGACATGGAGAAAATAGAATTGAGAGCATTTAGGATTGAAGGCTTGTGGGAAGTGAGGGAGAAAGGAGTCTTGGCTGATGCCCAGGTTCCTGGTTATGGCACCTGGGTGAACAGAGATGCCATTTATTGTTCTGAGACAAGGAACAAGGAGCAAGTTTGACAAAGATTATAACTCACCTTTTGAATTTACAAAATTAGCGGCACCTGTGATACACCTGCATAAATATTCAAGGAGGCAGGCCAAGCTTTGAAGTCCTGGGGAGCAGTATCTGGTTCTGAATTATCGATAGGGAAATCAGTAGTGATAATATATATCTAATCAAAGCTACGGAATTGAATGGGATTTTTCAAGGAGAGAATGAGAATATAGTATGGCTGAGGGTGGAACTCTGTATGGTCAGAAGCAGTCCCCACCAAAGAGACTGAGAAGCAGTAGCTGGAAAGGACAGCTAGAGAGAAGGAAGGGTCCTGTCACATAAATCAAAGGCTGAGAGCATATCAAGAGGGAAGGAGTGGTCAACATGGTGAGAAGTAATGTAAAATGAAGACTAAAAGTGTATGTTTTTTTTTTTTATTTCAGCATATTATGGGGGTACAAATGTTAAGGTTACATATATTGCCTATGCCCCCCACCCCCCTCCAAAAGTGTCTGTTTTAATTTAGCAAACAAAGAGACCTTTTGATCATGGGGGAAATAATTTTAGTGGAACAGATGTTGCAAATTGATTACAGTAAAATGAGGATAAAGTGGGGGGAATTCAGAACAATATATATAAAACAATCCTTGATTGTAAAGGAGAGAGGTGGCTGGAAGGTAAGTCTCTTTTTCTCTCTCATTTTTATTTTTTTTATTTATTTTATTTTTTTTTTTTTTGTTTTTTTTTTTGAGACAGAGTCTCGCTTTGTTGTCCAGGCTAGAGTGAGTGACGTGGCGTCAGCCTAGCTCACAGCAACCTCAAACTCCTGGGCTCGAGCGATCCTTCTGCCTCAGCCTCCCAAGTAGCTGGGACTACAGGCATGCGCCACCATGCCCGGCTAATTTTTTTATATATATATATCAGTTGGCCAATTAATTTCTTTCTATTTATAGTAGAGATGGGGTCTCGCTCTTGCTCAGGCTGGTTTTGAACTCCTGACCTTGAGCAATCCGCCCGCCTCGGCCTCCCAAGAGCTAGGATTACAGGCGTGAGCCACCGCGCCCGGCCTCTCATTTTTAAATTGTCGGTAGAGACTTGGATCTATCAGAAAGGGAGGAGGAGGGAACCAACAGAGATAGGAAGGTGCCTGAGGAGGCTGGAAGAGAGGGATTCTGAGAACAGGATGAGGGCCATAGATTGTCTAGAAAGATCCTTTTCCAGGATAATAGGAGGAAAGGTCATAAAAGTATAGTTGCAGTATGCTCATATGTTTTATCACAAAAAGGGAGAGGGGTTTCTGTTTAGAAGTCCAGTGCACTATCCGTTGTGCCACAGAGCCCGATATGAAGGGAGTTTCTAAGTGACTAGTGTAGTAGGTTTCAGGCAAATGGAGATTTGAAATTGCTGAGGAGAAAGCTGGCTTAAGAGACACAGAAGGAAGGTAAGGCAGTGTGCAGCTGGGAATATGGTAGATCCTGCAGCCTCGATCTCCAGTCTGCATGGCTCTTTGGTTTTTTATTTTTTCCCCCAGCAGTGCTAGGTGGCTCAGGTAATAGGCAGAGTGGAAATAGAAATTTGGATTAATCTGGGCTTGGAATGTTATCAAGTACAATGAAAAAATGAGCAAAAGGGCAAGGATATTGACGGCTGGTTGAAGTGATGGACTTTGGGGTCTGGTTAATTGGGGAAGGAAGTGAAGGAAGGAGGAAACCGACAGGTCAGAGGTTTGTTTGGAAGCGTCAGTGACATCCAAGTACAGGTGTAGTGAGTGTAACTAAATGAGAAAGCTAGAAGAGGCGAGGTAGTAATAGTCAGAGAGAGGGTTGTTTTAATTTATGTCCTCAGAGACCAACCAGTCCTTTTTTTTTTTTTTAAATAGAGACGGGGTCTCACTCTTGCTCAGGCTGGTCTCAAACTCCTGAGCTCAAGCGATTATCCCGCCTCAGCCTCCCAGAGTGCTAGGATTACAGGCGTGAGCCACCGTGCCTGGCCCTAACCAGTTCTTGATAACAACAAAGTTCGGGAACATTTATTTAGGAACAGTGACTAAATTCAAATGGCTGGTCGGTCATACATGATGGAAGAATAAGGAAAGAAGGAAGGAAGAGGGGGAAGAAGAAAGGAAAGGAGAGAGGGGAAAAATTGGAAGGAGAGGGGTTCTTTTTTTCCAGATATTTCCTTAGGATGCTGTGCTGGTTTCAGTCTATTTTATGTGGCAACAGAGGGAATGGGAAAATATCAATGTCCTTTGTGATCTGGAAAAATTCTAGGAATGGAGTGATAAATCATGTATTTTTCATGGTTTAATTTTTATGTCTAGATGGGCCAGTATCTTCAGAAATGGGATCCAGTAGAAATGATACCAAAGATGATCTTGGTGTAAGTATTGAAAGTGTAATTTTATTTATGTATTCAGGAGCCTTTTAGTCTCTTGGCTTATTAGAATAGAAAGATAGCTAATAATATTATTTTTGATATAAAGCTGCTTCTATCTTTTTGATAGATATACTTACTACTTAGCATTGAAGCTGTTTCTTTTCTAGATTTTATTCTATGATGAAGAAGTACAACTTGCAGACTAGGGATTTTAGTTACTTTACTAGTTAAACGAGATTTTAGATTTTCCCCTTTGGATTTCTGTTTGAATATTTTAAAGTATATTTTTATTTATCACATGTACAATTTTGATTTTGGTCACCTTGAAAATATAAATATTAAACATTTTGCCTTTCCTTTTTTTTCAGTATATGCTTGGTAAAAAATGTATATTCTGGTACTCTAGACTATACTTTTGTTTTAACTTTAGCTAGAATATTATTTTATTGGTTAAAGCTGTTTTGGCCGGGTGTGGTGGCTCACGCCTGTAATCCTAGCACTCTGGGAGGCTGAGGCAGGAGGATCGCTTAAAGACAGGAGTTCGAAACCAGCCTGAGCAAGAGCGAGACCCTGTCTCTACTAAAAATAGAAACAAATTAATTGGCCAACTAAAAAAAATATATATATATATAAAAAGCTGTTTTATGTTTACTTAGAAAATATTTGTGATTGCTAAAAAACAGTCATATTAACATGGAAAACTGAAGCTTGGAACTTTCTAAGACTATCATGGACTCCTTTCTGCCTACATGCTTTCTTCTAAGCTTAAGATTTTTAGGAAAACGATTGCAAATTTTGCTGTTGTTTTAATGAATGCCATATGTCAATTTGTTATAGAATTTAAATGCGCCTGATTCATCTCTCCCTGCTGAAAGTGAAGCAACTGGCCCTGGCTTTGTTCCTCCACCTCTTCCTCCAATGAGAGCACCATTGTTTCCAGTGGATACAAGAGGCTTGTTCATGAGAAGAGGACCTCCTTTTCCTCCACCTCCTTCAGGAAACATGTATGGAACTCCTCGAGGTTATTTTCCACCAAGGGATTTCCCTGGTATACCACCTCCTCCATTTGCAAGTATGCTTTTTTTTTTTTTTTTAAATTCATATGTGTTTTATACAGTAAATCAGAGATATTAATTTTACTATCTATTCATGTAGAAAAACAGTGGAGGAAAAATTTTTCTAGCATTCTGTGAGTGCACCATTATTTTTCCAAATTGGGAAGGCAGCCAGCCATCATCAGTGGACTGTAATGAGGCTTCAACTTGATTCATCTTAGTAATGTGGAATTATTTCTGTATTTTAGTAGTCAAGAATATTGTTGGCTTTTGGCAGCAGTCTTATGATAAAACTAAAATTATCTATATCTCACTTGATAGAGACTGGTTATTGTGGCAATTAGTTAAAATAAGTACAATTTATCTTTTAGTGTTAAAATTACTAAGGTATTTTTAAAAGTCTTTTCCATAAGTCGTTCTCATGTAGTCCTACTTATTTAAAAACTGAAATGTATTTATCATGTTTGGCTAATTGTTAGATGTGTTGAAATTTTTTCATAGCCTCACAAGAGAAACATGGAGTAATTTATTGCTTTATAGCTATACCATTTAGAACTGTTGATTTCTGCAGCATAAATATATGGTTACCAAATCCTAGGCTTTTTATAGTCTTATATACTCATTTCTCCCCTCATCCCCCCTCTATTTTTAAAGTTTACAGTGAATTAAAATGAGTTTCTTTTTCTTTTTTCTTTTTTTTTTTTTTTTTTTTTTTTAGCAGAAATAAAGCAGATGTGATAAAATGAGTTTTGTTTTGGGAACTTTAAGATAGTCTTTTGATATAACTGGAAATGTTTTAGTATAATATTAACTTAGAATTGGGAATCACTGATTTGAATTTTAAGTCTGGTGAAAATTATAGTACATGAAAATGTTTTTTAAAGTAAGTTTTATATATTTTGATATAATTTCTCTCCTTTTTTCAAAGTGTTAAGATAGGACAAAAACTGCGTCTAAAATTAATGATATTCCTATTAATATGTTGTTGAAGAGAGTATATTTTTCTTAATGCTATAAAAATTAATGTTAGATCAGGTAATTCTGGTGGCAATTTTAAAATATAAAATAGATATTAAAAGTTACAAGCTAGTGATTTATTAAGGCTGAAATACAGGTTCTTCAACTTAAAAAATTTTTTTACTAATCTCTTTGAACAGTGAGAAATGTCTATTCACCAAGGGGTCTTCCTCCTTACCTTCCCCCAAGAGCTGGATTTTTCTCCCCACCCCTACATTCTGAAAGTAGAAGTGAGCTCCCTTCTGGGTTGATTCCGCCTTCAAATGAGTCTGCTACTGAACATCCAGAACCACAACAAGAAACCTGACAATATTTTTGCTGTCTTCAAAAGTAATCTTGACTTATCTCTCATTTTCAGTTTAAGTAACTGCTGTTACTTAAGTGATTATACTTTTGCTCAAATTGAAGCTTAATGGAATTATAATTCTCAGGATAGTATTTTGTAAATAAAGATGATTTAAATATGAATCTTATGAGTAAATTATTTTCATTTTATTTTATTCTAGATAGTATAATTAATTTGATTAACTAATTTACTATTACATAAATAATGGGAGTTTTATATATGTAATCTTGTAGGTGGGGATATTATAAATTCCAAAAGCTGTGTCTTTATGCCAAGAACTGTATTTACTATGGTTGTAGACAAATGTGAAAGTACCTTTATGCTTAATTGAATAAATTTTAGTTGATTTAAAGACTTGTTTGGCATTGATAATAAAATCAGCTAGTTTTTCCATAAATAATAGCTTTATTAATTAGTTTTTTTCCTTTACCAGTAACTTTGAGGCTTAAAACTACTAAAGCTTTCTGTGGGTCTTTCAGACTCAATTATTTTAGCACAAATGTATCTCTGTTCTTGCAAATATACATGAAAGACCCAAAGCAACAAATTAATACACTTTTCAGTAAAAATTGAATATATATATTTTAAGGAAAACTGAGATATCTTCTAATACTGAACTTCATAATTTTGATCTTCTTAGTTGATTCACTAGTTTTCTTGAACAATTTCTTGTTTTTCATCTTCATTTGTAAGATATTAATATTTACTGTTTTCTGTGGGGAATGTTGAGTTTACTACAGGATAACTGTATTGAGGCAGTGTGTCGTCATTTTGAGCTTTGAACTCAATATCTTAAAAGTGTTTCCCTAAGTCAGGTTTTCAGCCTATTACTAGTCTTCTTCCCCATAATATGATTAAGAAAGACAGTGCAGTATAACTAATATCATAATACTTACATTGACCAGTTAGTTGTTTACTTGGATTTTTTCTTCAGTGCCAAATAACAGAAGATTAAATATTCTTGAACAAAGCAGTGATGCATTTGTAATTGGAACACTTCATGCCAGCGTTTCTCCAGGTATTGTTTGGAACATTGATCTTGTGAGGTATTTTTACTCCCCTTCCATTCTCACCCTCACTTCAGAAAAAAGGCTAAAAAGAAAGGCTTCATGTGAAATGCTTAGATAAAATATTAAAGTAGAATGAGGACTGTGAAAATAGCATTGCATTTGGTGTTTGCTATGGTTTGAATGGTTGTGTCCCTCCAAGATTCATATGTTGAAGTCCTTATCCTGAAGGTGATGGTATTAAGAGGTGGGGATTTTGTGAGATGATTAGGTCCCTAGCTTATCAGCTCATTAGTTTGACATCATTAGGCTAGCCTTAAAGCTATTTGCATATCTTTTTGGAAGAAATGTGTTTTTTGAATTGGGAAGTTGTAGGAGTTCTTATTTTTTAATTTTTTATTGATATATAATATTTGAACATTTTTATGTGGTGCATCTGCAATTTCATTACATGTATGGGATGTGTAATGATCAAGTTAGGGTATTTAAAGTATCCATCACCTGAAGTATTTATCATTTCTATGTCTTGGGGAACTTTTCAAGTCCTGTCTTTTAACTATTTTGAAATATACAATATATTGTTGTTAACTATAGTCATCCTACTCTGCTATCAGACATTAGAACTTATTCTTTGTATCTAACTGTTTGTTTGTATCTATTAACCAGCCTTTCTTCACCCCTCTCCTCCAAGCCTCTGGTAACCAACATTCTACTCTCTACTTCCATGAGATCAACGTTTTTAGCTTTCACATATGAGTGAGAACATGTGCTATTTGTCTTCCTGTGACTGGCTTATTTTACTTCATACAGTGTCCTCTAGTTCCATCCATGTTGGTGCGAGTGACAGGATTTCATTCTTTTTTATGGCCAAATAGTAGTCTATTGTACTTATAAACCACATTTTCTTTATCCATTCATCCATTGCTGGACACTTAGATTCATTCCATATCTTTGCCATTGTGTATAATGCTGCAGTAAACATGGGAGTGCAGGTATCCCTTTGATATACTGATTTCCTTTCCTTTGGATAAGTATCCAGTAGTGGGATCATATGTATATGATACCCTGTTTTCCGTAATGGCTGTACTAATTAACTTTCCCACCAACAGTGTGTAAAAGTTCCCTTTTCTCTGTATTCTTGTCAGCATTATTATTTTTTATCTTTTTAATAATAGACATTTTAACTGGCTTAAGATGATAACTCATCATGGTTTTGATTTGCATTTCCCTGATAGTCATGGTGAGCATTTTTTCATATACATATTGGCCATTTCTATGTCTTCTTTTGTTGCTTAGGCTGGAGTGCAGTGGCACAATCGTAGCTCACTGCAACCTCGCACTCCTGGCCTCAGCAATCCTCCAGCCTCAGCCTCCTGAGTAGCTGGGACTATAGTGCATGCCATTATGCCTGGCTAAATTTTAGTTCTTTTTTTGTTTTAGAGACGAGGTCTCACTATACTACCAAGTGTGGTCTCAAATTCTTGGCCTCAAGTGATCCTCCCACCTTGGCCTCCCAGAGTGCTGGGATTACAGGCATGAGCCACTGTGTCTAGCCTTTAATGGGATTATTTATTTTTTTCACTGCTGAATTGTTCAAGTTCCTTGTATGTTCTTGAGTTCTTTGAGTCCCTTGTCAGATGAATAGGTTGCCAAATACTTGCTCCCATTTGATGGTTGTCTTTTCACTCTGTTGTTTCATTTGCTATGCAGAAACTTTTAGCTTAATTTAGTCTCTTTGTCTATTTTTGTTTTTGTTGCCTGTGCTTTTGAAGTCTTAGCCATAAAATCTTTACCTAGACCCAATGTCCTATAGTATTTCCCCTTTGTTTTCTTCTAGTAGTTTTATAGTTTTGGATCTTATGTTTAGGTCTTTAATCCATTTTGAGTTGGTATTTGTTGATTTTTTTTGAGAGATAGGGGTCCAGTTTCATTTTTCTGCATATGAATATCTAGTTTTCCCAGCACCATTTATTGAAGAGAGTGTCTTTTCACCCAATGTAATTCTTAACACTTTTTTTGAAAATCAGTTGGCTGTAAATATGTGGATTTATATCCAGGTTTTCAATTCTGTTCTATATATGTCTGTTTTTATACCAGTAACATGCTGTTTTGGTTACTCTAGGCTTATAATGTATTTTGAAGTCAGGTGGTATGATGTTTCCAGCTTTACTCTTTTTGCTCAGGATTACTTTGGCTATTTGGGCTCTTTTTTGGTTCTACACAAATTTTAGGATTTTTTTTATGTCTATGAAAAATGAATTGGTGTTTTGATAGGGATTGCATTGAATCTGTAGATTGCTTTGGGTAATATGGATATTTAACAATATTAATCCTTCTAATCCATGAGCATGGGATATTTTTCCATTTGTTTGTATACTATTCAGTTTCTTTCATCACTGTCTTTTGGTTTTCCTTGTAGAAATCTTTAATCTCCTTGGCATTTAATTTTTTTTTATAGCTATCGTAAATGGAATTGCCTTTTTTTCCCCAGCTACTTTATTATTTTTTAATTTTTATTTTATTTCAGCACATTATGGGGGTACAAATGTTTAGGTTACATATATTGCCCTTGCCCCACCTGAGTCAGAGCTTCAAGCATGTCCATCCCTCAGACAGTGTGCACTGCACCCATTACGTGTGTATATACCCATCCTCTCCTCCTCCCTCCCATCTGCCCGATGAATGTTGTTACTATATATGAACTTAAGTGTTGATCAGTTAATATCAATATGATGGTAAGTACATGTGGTGCTTGTTTTTCCATTCTTGGAATACTTCACTTGGTAGAATCGGTTCCAGCTCTATCCAGGAAAATATAAGAGGTTGTATATTACCATTGTTTCTTAAAGCTGAATAGTACTCCATGGTTTACATACACCACATTTTATTAATCCACTCATGTATTGATGGGCACTTGCGTTGTTTCCACAACTTTACAATTATGAATTGTGCTCCTGTAAACATTTGAGTGTAGGTGTCTTTTTTTGTAGAGTGTCATTAGTTCTTTTGGGTAGATGTTGAGTAGTGGCATTTCTGGATCAAATGGTAGATCTACTTGTATGGCTTTAAGGTATCTCCATGTTCTAGCAGTAACATTTGAGTCCTTTCTCTTGTTCATTTGTATGTTTTCTCTACCAGTGAATTATATACTTGATATGGACTTGTTTTCATGATGGGTAGATATTATCCTTTCACTAAGGTTTAGGACTCCCTTAAGCATTTGTTTTCTTTTCTTTCTTTCTTTCTTTTTTTTTTTTAGAGACAGAATCTCATTCTGTCACCTGGACTAGAGTGCTGTGGCGTCAGCCTAAGCATTTCTTTTTTCTTTTCTTTCTTGTTTTTAGAGACAGAATCTCATTCTGTCACCTGGGCTAGTGTGCTGTGGCATCAGCCTAACCCATGGCAATCTCAAACACGTGGGCTGAAGCAATCCTCCTCCCTCAGCCTCCTGAGTAGCTAGGACTACAGGTGCACACCACCACACCCAGCTAATTTTTACTATTTTAGTAGAGGCAGGGTCTCGCTGTTTCTCAGGCTAGTCTTGAACTCCTGAGCTCAAGTGATCCTCCCACCTTGGCCAGAGTGCTAGGATTATAGGCATGAGCCACTGTGCCCAGCCTCCCTTAAGCATTTCTTGTAGTTCCATTCTACTGGTGATGAATTCCCTTAGTATTTTGTTGTTTGGGAAAGATTTCTCCTTCATTTATGAAGGATAACTTTGCTACGTATATCATTCTTGGCTGACAATTTTTTTTCCCCTGTCAACATTTTTAATATATCATCTTATTCTCTCCTGGCCTATAAGATTTCTGCTGAGAAATGTGTTGTTAGTCTGATGAAGTTTCTGTTGTATGTAACAATTCTGTTGATTGTAACTAGATGTTTTTCTCTCGCAGTTTTTAGAAATCTCTCTTTGTCTTTGCCTTTTGACATTTGACCATAATGTGGTATAGAGAAGACCTCTTGGAGTTGCATCTGTTTGAGGATCTCTGAGCTTTCTGTATCTGGATGTCTAAATCTCTTGCTAGACTTGGGAAGTTTTCAGCTGTTATTTTGTTAAATTGGTTTTCTATGCCATTGGCCTTCTCTTCATTTTCTGGAACACCCCAAATTCAAACATTTGGCTGCTTATGGTGTCACATATGTCACATAGGCTTTGTTCATTTTTATTTATTATTTTTTCTTTTTTTGTCTCACTGAGTTATTTCAGAAGACCTGTCTGAAATACCTCTGCTTTATTTAGTCTCTTGTTAAAACTCTCAAATGTATTTTTCATTCCATGTGTTGTCTTCTTCTATTTGTTTGTTTGTTTAATCATATCTATCTCTCTGGTAGATTTTTCATTCATATACTGAATTGTTTTTCTGATTTCTTTGTATTGTTAATTTGTGTTCTCTTATATTTTATTGAGCTCCTTTAATATGATTATTTTCAATTTTTCTCTGGCATTTTATAAATTTCTTTTTCATTGGAATCTATTGCTAGAGAATTATTATTTTCCTTTAATGGTGTCACATTTACTTTCTTTTTCATGTTTCTTGTGTCCCTACATTGATATCTGTGCATCTGGTATAACAGTCGCTTCTTTTAACTTTTTGGTTTGGCTTTCATAGGGGAAGACTTTCCTGAAGGTGTATCTGTGCTGTTGGTTGAGTAGAGCACTTTAGCTTTGATTCTGGGTATGTAGAGTAGTGTAGTCTTGTATGATTTATGTGGTTGTAAACCATGTCAGTGGTGCCTGTGATTTCCTCTGTAGCTTAGGCTACTGTTGTTAGTGGAGGTTGTGATGAGATTTTGCTGGGGATGGGGATGCCAGGTGGGCCAGTCCTTGGGTCCCAGTAGTGGCAGCAGTGAGGTGAGTGTGCCTGTTCTTGGGCCCCCAGGCAGCATACACAGGCATCAGTGTTAGTGGGTGCAAGCAGGCCTATTCTTGGGCCTCCAGGTGGCTTGCATGGGTGCTGACAGTGGCAGTGGTAGGCCAGGTGGGTGGGAGGGTCATTGGGTTCCCGGGCAGCTTGTGTGGCATGGGCAGTAGATGTAGCAGTAGTGGGACAACTCTCAGGCTCCCAGGCAGCATGTGCTTGTGTTAGCAGTGGTTGCAATGGGCTGGGAGGGCCAGTTTCCAGGACCCCAGGTGGTGGCTGTGGGTGAGTGCCAACTGTGATGTTAGCCCCATGCAGGGTGGGCCCATCTGCAGGCCCCCAGGAAGAATGCACAGATGCCAGTGGTGGATGGGGTGGGCAATCTGCAGGCCCCTGTACAATCTCTTTGGGTACTGGTGGGAGCAGGGCCACGCTTTGGGGGCCTGTCCTCAGTCATCCTGGTGGTGTGCATGGGCACAGGCTGTAGGCCACCATCATTTGCACTCTCTAGCAGTTGATCTCTTGTATCAGGGACAAAGTCGATTCACCTGGCTTATTCACAAATGGGTCGTGGATCCATATCTTCCCTGTTTGAGGGTCTTGTGGTTGGTAAGTAATGCCCAAACTCGTTTGAAAGCTGAGATAGGTGATAATGCACCAGCTGGGAGAAAGAAGGCCCTGGCTCAGCCTCTTTCAAAATCTCTGCTAATGTTTGAAACATGCCAAAAATCCCAATGTTCACTCATCGCCCCCATAATTCCAGTTTGGCTTTGAATGCAGTCACTTTATCTGCTGACTTGAACACAGTTGTCATCCTCCCCTGAAGTGACAGATTGAGTTCATTGAGCAGGCTGAATATGTCACACAAGTAAGCAAGTTTTGGGACCCATTCTGTGTCACTGAAATGTGCTGCCAGTGGTGACTGTTTTTCTAAAAGAAATCTCTGGAGCAACTCTCATAACTCAAAAACTCTGGCCAGCGATCTACCTTTAGAAAGCCATCTCACTTCTGTGTATAAGAGAAGACATGTGTGCTCTGCGTCCATCTCCTCACAGAGCTGTGGGAATAGACGTGAGTTAAGGGCATGTACTTTAATATGGTTGATAATTTTAATCACATCCTGCAAAATGTTGTTTAGTTCAGGTGACATTTTTTGGCTAGCCAGAATTTCTCTATGGATGACACAGTGCGATTAAGAAACGATCTCCTTGGCCTGAGTAGTGAAATCAAAAAGCCATCCAGTCATGGCAGCCACTCCATCTGTGCATATACTGACACAAAATGACCAGTTCAGTTTTCCTGATATGTAGTCATTCAAAGACTTGAATAGTTCTGTAGCTGTGGTGTTGGTTGGCAACAAAAGTGCACACAACTTACGTTCATGCACATCCTCTTGAAAATGTGTCACACACAAACAAGCATTGTTGTCTTGTCTTCAACAACAGTAGACTCGTCAACCTGCATTCTTAAGACCCTTTTGTTTTCTGAATTCTTTTTCATTTAGGGAAGGAAGCTAACACTTCAGTTCTAAAGAATCAGTTAGCTAGATGTGATAACGTACTGTGTTGATTAAAGTTGTATGTCTTCTATTTTTTGTGGTATTACTGAAATGGTTCATCACTAGTTCATACTTTATTCATTATTTATCTTGAATAGAGTTTGTGCCATGTTAAGTTCAGCATAGAATTGTAAGGCTTTTAGAAACTATGTAAAATGAGACTATTATTAAAATTGTGGATCCAGTTAAGAGCTGAAAAGTTCAAAGACACAACCTGAACAATGAATATTTTGTTATTGCTTCACTGAACAAAATTACATAACTGACTAAAGTATCTTCTTTCATAAGCTCCTGAAATTATGAATCTTGTTTAGAAAAAAAATCTAGTCTCTGGTAGGCTATTTAAAGTTGCATATTGTTATTTTAGTCATGTGGTTTTTTGGTTGTAACCTAAAGCAAAAAAAGTAAGAAATGGTGAAAAAATTGATTAAGTGGGTTTAAATTTCTTTATCTGTAAAATGAGGGAATTAGACAAGTTGATTTCTAAAGTATTTTTTAATATTGAAATATTTTAAATGAATAACATAATTGTGCCATTTTACGCTGTGGGTTGACTTAGTGTGTTTAAAACTTAAATATTTCAAATATAAAGATTAGAGAGCGCTAGCATTTTAAAACTAATTTATCATTAGATTTAACAAATAACGTGTGAAAATAGAGAAGCATGGCAAATTTAAATCTTAATTATTAAATGAAACATAACCATTTCAACCCAAAAGGTGACCTAAGTATTTAGGAAGACAATTTGTTTTTTTCAATCTCATATGGGGATGTTTAGTAACAAAAATGTTTTCTAGTTTATTATTTAAAATGCTATTTATAATCAGGTACAATAACTAGATAAGAATTGGACCCTCTCTGCGAATCAAACAGCATTTTAGGCTTACATATCTACTATGGCCAAAGTAGATTTTTTAACAAGGGATAGCACTTCTGTTTCATACAATATTTCTTCTATAGGTCTTGACAAAATTCCCAAACAGAGTGGTACAAATTAAAAAGAAAAGAGTCATCTGACTATTATCTGTAAATCATAATGACCAGAAACATAGTACAGGCATACCTTGTTTTATCACACTTTGCTTTAGAGCACTTTGCAGATTTTGTGATTTTTACAAATTGAAGGTTTGTGGCAACCCTGTGTCAAGCAAGTAGATTGGCATTGTTTTTCCAATAGCACGGGCTGACTGCCTTCAGCAATGACCACTTTGATCAGTCAGTGGCCATCAAAGTCAAAGCAAGACCCTTCACCAGCAAAAAGATTATAACTGGCTGAAGGCTCATATGATCATTAGCATTTTTTAGCAATAATGTGTTTTTAAATTAAGGTATGTACATTGTTTCTTTAGACATAATGCTATCACACACTTAATGGACTACAATATAATGTAAGTAACTTTTATATGCACTGGGAAACTAAAAAATTCGTGTGACTCACTTATTGCAGGGGTCTGGAACAGAACCTGTGGTATCTCCAGGGTAAGTCTATACATAATGCCAAGCCCATTTGCTAATCGTTTAGTGCCTTACCAAGAAACACTTGTTTTATAAGAAAGTAGAATTTAGGCCGGGCGCTGTGGCTCACGCCTGTAATCCTAGCTCTTGGGAGGCCGAGGCGGGCGGATTGCTCAAGGTCAGGAGTTCAAAACCAGCCTGAGCAAGAGCGAGACCCCCGTCTCTACTATAAATAGAAAGAAATTAATTGGCCAACTGATATATATATAAAAAATTAGCCGGGCATAGTGGCGCATGCCTGTAGTCCCAGCTACTCGGGAGGCTGAGGCAGAAGGATCACTGGAGCCCAGGAGTTTGAGGTTGCTGTGAGCTAGGCTGACGCCACGGCACTCACTCTAGCCTGGACAACAAAGCGAGACTCTGTCTCAAAAAAAAAAAAAAAAAGAAAGTAGAATTTAATTTTGGTCAGTATACAAAGCTCCTTTTTTTTTTTTTCTATTTTTTTATTTCAGCATATTATGGGAGTACAAATGTTTAGGTTACATGTGTTGCCTTCTCCCCCTTCCCTCCCAGAGTCATTCATTATGAATGTATATACCCGTCCCCTCCTCCCTCCCATCTGCCCAACGCCTGATAAACGTTATTCCTATATGTCCACTTAGGTGTTGATCAGTGAAACCAAATTTGCTGGTGAGTATATGTGGTGCTTCTTTTTCCATTCTTGGGATACTTCATTTAGTAGAATGGATTCTAGCTTTATCCAGGAAAATACAAGAGATGCTATATCACCATTGTTTCTTATAGCCATGGTATACATACACCACATTTTACTAATCCACTCATGTATTGATGAGCACTTAGGTTGTTTCTACAACTTTGCAATTGTGAATTGTGCTGCTATAAACATTGGAATGCAGATGTCTTTTTTTATAGAATGTCTTTTGTTCTTTTGGGTAGATGCCCAGTAATGAGATTGCTGGATCAAATGGTAGATCTACTTGTATCTCTTTAAGGTATCTCCATATTGCTTTCCACAGAAGTTGCACTACTTTGCAGTCCCACCAGGAGTGTAGGAGTGTTCCTATCTCTATGCATCCACGCCAACATTTATTGTTTTGGGACTTTTTGATAAAGGCCATTCTCACTGGAGATAAGTGATATCTCATTGTGGTTTTTTTTTTATTTTAGTTTTTTCTTTTACATATTCTTTATTCTTTTTCTTTATTCTCTTTTTCTTCATTATCTAAAGGAAAATCTAAAGGTAATCATTGTGGTTTTGATTTGCATTTCCCTGATGATTAGAGATGTTGAGCATTTTTTCATATGTTTGTTGGCCATTATTCTGTCTTCTTTTGAAAAGTTTCTGTTCATGTCCTTTGCCCACTTTTTGATAGGGTTGTTTGATTTTTTCTTGCTGGTTTTCCTGAGTTCTAAATAGATTCTAGTTATCAGCCCTTTATCGGATGTGTAGCTTGTGAAAATTTTCTCCCATTCTGTGGGTTGTCTGTTTGCTCTCTTGACAGTTTCTTTGGTTGTGCAGAAGCTTTTTAATTGGATCAGGTCCCATTTATTTATTTTTGTTGTTGTTTATACAAAGCTCTTGATAACACATATTCACCTAGAGTATCCATGGACATCTATCCAAACAATTCCAGGTTTTTTTCCTTTATGTGCAATGTTTATTTTTATTTTTTATTTTTTTTTTATTTATTTATTTTTTTTTAAGAGACGGGGTCTCGCTATGTTGCCCAGGCTGGAGTGCAGTGGCTATTCACAGGCGCGATCCCACTACTGATCAGCACGGGAGTTTTGACCTGCTCCGATTCCGACCTGAGCCGGTTCACCCCTCCTTAGGCAACCTGGTGGTCCCCCGCTCCCGGGAGGTCACCATATTGATGCCGAACTTAGTGCGGACACCCGATCGGCATAGCGCACTACAGCCCAGAACTCCTGGGCTCAAGGGATCCTCCCATCTCAGCCTCCCGAGTAGCTGGGACTACAGGCGCGCGCCACCGCGTCCGGCTATTTTTTTTTTTTTTTTTTTTTTTTTTTTGAGACAGAGTCTCACTTTGTTGTCCAGGCTAGAGTGAGTGCCGTGGCGTCAGCCTAGCTCACAGCAACCTCAATCTCCTGGGCTTGAGTGATCCTTCTGCCTCAGCCTCCCGAGTAGCTGGGACTACAGGCATGCGCCACCATGCCCGGCTAATTTTTTTATATATATATCAGTTGGCCAATTAATTTCTTTCTATTTATAGTAGAGACGGGGTCTCGCTCTTGCTCAGGCTGGTTTTGAACTCCTGACCTTGAGCAATCCGCCCGCCTCGGCCTCCCAAGAGCTAGGATTACAGGCGTGAGCCACAGCGCCCGGCCCGCGTCCGGCTATTTTTAAAGTTTATGTCTTATTTTGCTGTTTTGTCATTGTAACTTCAAACCTTACAGTTTAAGGCTGTGTTCTCATGTCTTTCTATATCTTTTTAACTCCAAATTCCATGTCCTTATCTGATTTTCCTCCTGAGTGTTTTCTAGATGTAATGATATTAATGCTGAACCAAAAGTTACTATGCCATTCATTCAACAAATGTATATTGAGAGTCTATTATTTATTTGGTAGGCATTGTTCTTATCTTAGAGCATGGGACACAGTCAGTGACAAGACAGGCAAGTCCACCCTCGTGGGATCTTACATTCAGTTAACATGGGGGAGACAGACCATAACAAAGAATATGTAAAAAAAAGGCATTTGCAAGTAGTGCACTCTGAAGAAAATAAAACAGGTAGTAGTATAATGTGGTCCAGAAAGCTGCTTTGAGGAGGTGAATTTCTAGCTGAGTTGTGAGTAATGAAAAAAAGGTGAATATGGGGAGTACGGTATTCCACAAAGAGGAAACACGTGCAAATACAGCTCTGAGCAGAAAGAAATGAGCTTTTATTTTGAGGGAAAAGGCAGCATGGTACAGTGGAGTGAGCACAGGAGAGTGGTGTGGGATCAGGTCAGCGAGAGGTGGGCCAGATGTCAGCCTTGAAGGCCATGTTAAGGAGTTAGGATTTCATTCTAAGAACAAGAGGCCAGTGGAAAACTTTTATATGACCATTTTACTTTACATAAAATGAAAATGACTTTCATATGTGTGTGGAGAATGGACTGAAGGGTAGAGAGTGGAAACAAAGAAATAAATTAAGAGACTATTGAAATAGTATAGCTGTGAACTGATGGTGGCAAGAAAAGATGGAAAAGGAAGAGAAGTGGATGGCTTTGGAATTTATTTTAAAGCCACAGACTTGCTGATGGATTAGATGTGTAGGGTGAGAGACAGAGGGATCAAGAGTGACTCCGCTTTTGATTGGAGCAGTTGGGTGAATAGTGATACCACTGGAAATGTGAGAAACTGGGAAGAACGTAAGTTTTGGAGGGGGCAAAAATCAAGAATTCTGCACAGCCATGTTAAGTTGGAGATTCCTATTTAAGACATCCGAATGAAAATCCCAAGAAGTATGAGTTTGTAGCTAGTGGAGTAGGATCCCTTAGGGCTAAGAAAACAAATTTGGGAGTTATCAGCATAAAGGTAACCATGGGAGTGGATGAGATTACCCAGAGAGTGAACATAGACAAATTGTAAAAATGTTCACAGTTTACATCAAGTATGTATGGAAATCATTTAAAATGTTCAGTTTAGAAACCTTTGTGATACATCAGGGAAGGTAAAAAAAGTGTATACATGAAATGACTGAAAACCACGCCATTCCTTCCTGATAAATTTAAGCCTTGCAAAGCCTCTTCCAAGCTGAACATTCATCCTTCGGCATGATTTTCTTCTCCATGGATCAAAACATTTTATGACAAAATAGAGAAATGCATTTCAATTAAGGGGAATTAACTTCAGAGTGAGAGAGAACCTTCCTGCTTGGATTTAATTAATATTTCTGGCATTGTCATAGTAAGAAATTTTATCAAAGGGAATGTGTATCATTCTATCTCAGACCATGTTTTGCCTGCTTCCCGTCACTTAGTTTTCTTGACTGACATGCTGCTCCCTAGTTTTAGGAGACCTTCGCATTCATCTTCTTAGCAGGTTGCACACTAGAAATGTACTACAAAGCAAGCATAATTTGGCTACATGCAAAGATAATCCCTCTCTCAGGCTCCTTTGAAAGAGTGCATTTAGGAAATCTTGCATGGAATGGCATTATCATCCCTCAAAAGTGAGGATTTGCTGGAAAGGAGATTTTTCTTGTGCTTAGGAAACCCATCATAGATCACTTTCAGCTGGTTTGAACCATTTAAAACAGCGTTTGAGAAGATTTGAAATATTTTATTATTTGAAAATGAATCTTAAAAGATTTAAAAATTCTGTCTGGAATGCTCTAGTAAGTCAGAACAATTCTAATGGCAATATTAATATTTCTCCTATGATGCTAAATGTGACCCCTATGTTCCAAAATATCCAGGTGCAGCAGAGCTTGGAAATAAGGAAATTAAGATGATCTCTTACTGTATGTTTCAACTCCAAAACTAGTTTTGACACTTTAATTTCATGACGACTATTCTAACAGGTAACATGATTATTTAGTCACATGTTGTACTTGTAATGATACATTATGTATTAGTTCTTAAAAGGCTTTTACACCTGTTTGTAGTGGCGTACACTACTTTCCATCAATCTGGTGATTAGGTAGGAGAGCTATTGGTATTCCTCTGCTACAGACAGAACTGGTAATGTGCCTGGGCTGGAACCCAGACTATATTTCTAAAAGATAAGGACCCTTAAGCAAATAACAAACATAACTGCAAGTGTCCACCTTTTAAAATCACAATAATTTCTTACCATCATCAAATATCATCTAATAGCCAGTCATTTAATTATCATCAAGTATCTATTCAATTTTCTCAATCATCTTTAAGATGTTTTTTGTTAGGATCAGTGTCTAAATAAGGTCCAAATACTGTGTTTGATTGATAGGCCCTCCCCTCCCAATCTGTAGACCGAGAAGCCAGATGAATAGGATTATTAAAATTATGGTGACAAGAAGACAAAGTGGGCCATAACGAAGTGGAAATGGCTCTTATGAATGTGACACCTTTAAGCACTAGAAATTAATCCAGCTCCACAATTCTTTTTTTTTTTTTTTTTTTTTTTTTAGACAGAGTCTCACTTTGTTGTCCAGGCTAGAGTGAGTGCCGTGGCATCAGTCTAGCTCACAGCAACCTCAAACTCCTGGGCTCGAGCGATCCTTCTGCCTCAGCCTCCCGAGTAGCTGGGACTACAGGCACGTGCCACCATGCCCGGCTAATTTTTTATATATATATTAGTTGGCCAATTAATTTCTTTCTATTTATAGTAGAGACGGGGTCTCGCTCTTGCTCAGGCTGGTTTTGAACTCCTGACCTTGAGCAATCCGCCCGCCTCGGCCTCCCAAGAGCTAGGATTACAGGCATGAGCCACCCCGCCCAGCCCACAATTCTTTTATACTTATTTCTGGATCGTTGGCTACACTTCAAATAGCTAAAGTTGTTTTATATAATATCCATATTAAATATCACTCTAATGACAAGTGTTTTAAATTATAGTCAACTACAGTGACATTTTTGCAGCTTTATTGAGGTGACTGACAAAAGTTGTATATACATAAGATGTGCATTATACTTTGATATATACATTGTGAAATGATTACAACACTCAAGCTAATTAAAATATCCATCACCTCACATAGTTGCCATTTTTTTGGTGTGTGGTGAGAACATCTGAGATCTACTCTTAGCAAATTTTAAGTATACATTATTAACTATAGTCACCATGCTGTACATTAGAGCTCCAGAATTTACTCTTTTTATAACTGAAAGTTTGTGCCTTTGACCAATATTTCCCCTTCCACCCATGATGTATTTTGAAAAGTCTATTTAGAATTTTCCTACAAACAGCTAAACTAGTCTTTAAGCTCTCAGTTCATCATTGAACTTCTTTTAGGTTACTGTGATGGACTCATCCATGAATGGGTAGAAGGCAATATTCTATCTTCCTGCCTTGGTCACTGCTATGGTTTGTGTCACCTCCTAGATTCATAGGTTAAAACTTAATTCCCAATGCATCAGTGTCAGGAAGTGGGGCCAAATGGGCAGTATTTAGGTCATGAGGGCTCTCCTCTCATGAATGGATAAATGCCTCTATTAAAAAGGGCCTGTGGGAATAGGTTATCTTTCTTTTGCTCTTCTGCCACATGAGGTCAGAATTCCTTTGGAGGATGGAGTGTTCAAGGCGCTATCTTGGAAGTGGACACTGGGCCCATATCAGATACCAAATCTGTCATGTCTTGATCTTGGACTTCCCAGCCTCCAGAGCAGTAAGAAAACAATTTTTATTCTTTATAAATTACCCAGTCTCAGGTGTTGTTATAACAGCACAAAATGGACTAAGACAGTCAATTTTAGACTCAGCCAGAATTATGAACCAAGTCAATCCAGAAACATGCATTTATTGGTAACTTGGATCATATTGACATTCTAAATTACAAATTATTTTAAAAGATAGGAAAGTAATATAATGAATACCCTTTACCTATTACCTATATAGAGCAGTTTAACATTTTGCCACATTTTTGTTCAAGGAAAAAAGTTACAAATACTTTCATGCCCATCCATACTGATCCTTGCCCTCATGCCCCATAAGCACTCTTGTGAAAAGGGCATGAATGTTTGTTTTTTCCATTATCAGAGACATATATTGGATAAATCATGCAGAGCTAACAGGCAATAAATTGATAACGGACACAGTATGAGTTTCAGGAGAAAAATGAATGATATAAATAAAATTTCCAAATGATCAAGAGCTAATTGTTTTTTAAATGTATGGATGATACTACCTAATTACAATATCATTTAGATTCCATTACATACATTTTAAAAAGTGACATATACAGTTTATCTTAAACTGTTAATGTTTACTATCTGCTAAGATTATGGCCAGTTTTATGTGTAACTTAAAAATGTGCAAAGGGGTATATGGTTTTTCAAAATTCCTTTAGGATTTGTAGGGGTTAAGAAAACAAATTTAGAAAACATGGTGTTAGAGAATACATCTAGAGTGATAATGCTGGGTCACAGGGCACAGGCAACTTTGAAAAGATATTGCAGATTTGCTTTCCAAAGTGGGTATACTAATTCAAGTTCTTGCCCACACATGATATATCTTGCCCTCATTTTTTTTAAATCTTTCAAAACGGAAGGATGATTCTAGTGTCCTGAAAACTTTTTCATGATACACCTTCCATTTTCATTCCACAACCAGCAACCCAAATTAGTTAGTAGACTGCACCAGAGGGATGCACCTCAACGATACCTAGTGAGCCCTGGGAGCCTGAGCTGGTTTGCCTCCTGATCCTTTCAGTCTCTTCTGAACAATGAGTGTGGAGCTGGGTCTGACAGTGTGCCTTGGGCAGAGAGCAAACTAAGCTACTCACTACTCCCTGCCCAGATGAGATGCTCTACTGCCCATCATGGACAAGGGGGTCTATGAAGCTGTGAGAGAAGTAAAGAGCAGGTTTGAAAGCCCCCTGTAGGCCTCTAATTCCCTCCACATACATCAGATAAATATCTTTCTGTTGGTGGCTGATGTGTGCCTCAGCAAGCAGCAGGGTTATGTTTAGGAGATTACAGATTAGAGTATCATTATTTTGAAATAGTTGTAATGAAAAAATACATTTGAATTTTACATTAATTCATATTACAAGACACCTCAACATTTCATTTCCCAGAGAGAGAAAAGAAAGCTGTTAAATGTCTTCATTTTGACTGCATAAATTTTTGAATGGTTACTAAAGGCTCAAAAATTATCACCTATTTGTGGGGTGTTTCTCATTGGTTGTAGTATTAAGATTTTGAAGAGGTTATCAATTAAACCATTTGACAAGATTTTATTTCAAAGTTCTTATAGTCAATATTTTTTCCTTAAATCCTCTGTATTTTTTCACCAATTCTATTAAAAAATGATTTTTTTGTTCCAGTTCCTTCTAGTTTATACCAGCATGCTATACAGTATTTTTTTCTGGGACATGAAAAAGGTTGTGAAGCATTGATACAGCATATGGTATGATCCCTGGGTATTATTCACACATGCTTGTGTGTTAA
This sequence comes from Microcebus murinus, assembly GCF_040939455.1. Classification (NCBI taxonomy): domain Eukaryota; kingdom Metazoa; phylum Chordata; class Mammalia; order Primates; family Cheirogaleidae; genus Microcebus; species Microcebus murinus. The sequence goes on along the minus strand of NC_134109.1, from coordinate 55,945,544 downwards.
TCCATTAGCACTATGTTATGTTGCTGGCTTCACAAAGATCCAATCTGATTCATGCTATAAGCCCCAAGAAACAAGTTAGTTTCTGGATCTTTTGTTCAACTATAAGCACATTGTCCCTCCCAGGCATTACTCCACTGACTCCCCAATTTATTCCTAGGGTGGTGGGGGAAATGGGAAAGTAATTTTGGATATGTAAATTTCACATATTTTAGTAAGCTATGTCTTGAAAATATTTAATATCTTTGTTCAAACATGATCTTGTATGCCTATGAGCTGTTATGTTAACAGCAGTTGAAAATTTCAGTGAAGAATCAGTTTTAGATAGCCAAGTCCAGTATTTCATTTCACAGAACAGGAAACTGAAGCTCTAAGAGTTTGTGCTCAAGTAGCATTAGAGCCAGAGCTTAGATTAACAGTTGCCAAGATGCCCAGTTTAGTGCTTTACTACACCAACCTTCACCTGCATGCTATTCATATTTATTAAACTTTCCTTTTTAAAATAAATTTGGGTGCATTTTAAATACATACTTAAACATGTTGATTCATTCAAAGGAGTTAGAGGTGTCCAGGAAATAAGGAAGTGGTAGGTATAAGAACAATTCCAAGGTGAGGCAGGGCCTGGAAGAGTCAATGTCTGGAATGACTGATTAGGGAAGGGAAGATCGAAGAAGGAAAAGAAGTCATTTCTTTCCTGTATATTAGAGCTGTCTCCACAACCAAGAATGGAAATTACAACACCAAAGTAAAGCAATATAGGGGTTTATGAAGTATTTAATAGTGACATATCTAAGTATTTCTGTATTTGATATAGGAATTTTAAAAAATAAGAGGCTCCTATAGTATACAAATTAAGTTTTGCCATATCAATAATGTATTCTAAGTACGTGATACACTAGGATTTTTTACTAACAAGTCTAGTGTTTGCTTATAAGCTTGTATTTTGTGAAAATGAATTTAAAAAAAAAACAAACTTTTCAAACTATTCAGCCTAAGACTTTTGATGATGTATTCCCAAATTTAAGCTTTGCTGCCCCAGAATACAATAGGAGCTAACACGATTATACACAACGTAAGGATTATTGCCATTTATTTAACACTAAAAGTTGTCATGCTTCATATACAATAAAATATATTACAATGATCACTTTTTAATGCTTTATTCATTGATTAAAAGAATATACATTTAACATAAACCATACAACATCAGTCATCAGGTCAAACATTCAGCTGGTTTCCTTACAGTTTCTGTCAGGAGTTATTTTATCTGATCACATTTATAAGATAAAATCTCACCACATCTGGCATTTACACACACTGTGCCAGTGGATTCACACTACTGATGTACATATAAAATCCGCATGGTATGTGCTCACTGGAGACAAAACAGTGCACACCTGTCAAAAGGTCATTTTAATATAAGATGGTAAAACCATTTGTAAAACACATATAAACTTTTTCCATAAATAGAATCATATCTGGACATCTGTTGCATAAATTGTTTCCAAAGCTTACAATAGAGCAGCCAGGTCTCAGCACTGCTGGGCACCCACGTTGGCTACTTACTTTATTATTGCAGACTGTCCTTTAACATTAAATGCACAACATTCGTACCACTTAAAACTGGGGTCAGGTGGAAGTCTCACAGAGACCACGTCTGTACCGCGGTTGCCCTGAAACAGTTAAATCGGCTTTTAAAGCCTCTCAGATATAACAAGGTTTTAAAACATACTTCATGGAATGTTCTTCATGTATCATAGCAGCTCATACCTGTGATAGAACAAGCTTTCAGTTTTTCCTTTCTTTCCTTTACATTCACTATTCACAGTGAAACAGGTGCATGGTTTTTTTTTTTCTTTTTTTGTTTTTTCAGAGTTCTGAGGTTGCTGACTGAGCCACAGCACAGCTGTGTACCATAGGTCGAAATTCGACCTTAAATATTACAATCTAGCAGTATCTGGCTGGCCAGAGTGGGCCGGCCCCTGCCAGCATGTGGGCACTTCTTCGTTAAGTCTATTCTTTGGCAGCTGACACGCGTGCTGACAGAGAAAAATCCAGTGACTTGTTGCTAGGGATTTCACGACTAATGTTTGTTTGCAAGCTTGTATGTTTACAACTTTGTATTCTGATTTTCTTTAGGAGGTTTTATCCTGGTATAATTTCTTTCTTCCTCCACTATTTGAAATCTGGGCTAAAAAGCTAACTTGAATGTATAATGTAATTGATGAAGAAAATTATGTCACATATATTGTTTTAAAAAATCCAACAATTTGAGTATTCATGTTTATGTAAATGCATCTTTTTTAAAAAAAAAAGGATTAAGCAATGTTCTAACCTAGTACTACACAAAATTCAGAATGGTAATTGATGATATCAACTATTATATATGTAATGAAAGTTAAAGTCTTGGCTTTTCTGTTAAGAACAATTCATTTGGGATCATATTATCCTCTCTTCTTCCATTTCAAATCAAAATTAATGAAATGCTATCAGAATGCATGGATGCAGTGCACTGCATACAAATCCACCAGGCTATGGATATATATCTATATATGTATAAAAATATTTTGGCTCCTGAGCTCTGAACTCTGACATACAAGGAATAAAAATGTCAAAAAGGCAGAGTAACTCAGTGAAAAAGTTAGCCAGCAACCTCAGACAATCTTCGGTTGTATATCTTTTAAGGATTGGTAACAAGTCCATTAACCGTGAAAGCCCTATACATTGTCACTTTGAACTTCTAAACCAATACCCGACTACGTTCTTTGATCAAGAAGTAGAATATACATATATAATTCTATAAAGCTAATACTGATTAAACACAGCACAAAGGGATTAATTCACGCTACTGAAAAAAAACATAATAGGACCCTACTTGCATATGTAACCACCAGAATTATACATTTAAAAAAAGCTAAATGTCTTCGCTGAAGCTTTGCATCTCTCTATAGAAATGACGATTTGGTTCAGTGAAGACACTGAGTGATTCAATGTCCATGACTGCATGCCAAGGTTGACCCAGGCCCAAGGATACCTGCTCAATAAGGTTATGCACTGGATCTACATCCTGGTCGGCTAGTTCACCCTGGTCAAAATCAATGCTTTCTTCGGTGACTTCAAGCATTTTCAGATCAGAGCCACGAAGACGAGCAATGGCAATGAGGTTGTGTGCCCACACTGTGTAACCTGGAAAATAAACACAATGATGTCATTTCCTTGCATTTTATTTTGTCTCTTTGATAAGTTAGTCTTTTCCTCATTCAATACTTCTTGAGAAGCTTTAAATTTATATCTCACTTAGCACATTGGTTCTTTTCTTTTAAAAAGATATTGAAATTGGAAAAGGAAGAATGATTGTGTAGCCCAGAAATAAAAAAGGCTTAAAGTTTGATACTGCCTTCAAGAACACTACTGTGGATGGTGAGCTGGAAGGTGAATTAATCCTATTCTGATATCATTTCATTCAGGAAACAGAAGACATTTAAAGTATGTATAAATAAATTTTATAGCTTTGGAGAGTGATGTATCACATGGATCAAATTTTTACTTCATATATATGTCTCCATTAACAATACATAGTAAACTGGTATTTTTCATTTGTGAAAATCATCTCCTATGATGCTTCACAGTCCAGTTATGAAGCGACATTTTAAAGATAAATTGTCAGTGCAATATGTAAAGCATAAAACAGTCATGGGAATGGTATGTACCAACTTTAGAATAATGGTTAACTCTGAGAAGGAATAAAGAGGAATGGATGGGGGAGGAGCTTTAGCTGTGGCATCTAATGTTTTATTTCTTAAAAGAAGAAAAAGGCTTTAGGCCGGGCGCGGTGGCTCACGCCTGTAATCCTAGCTCTCTGGGAGGCCGAGGCGGGCGGATTGCTCAAGGTCAGGAGTTCAAAACCAGCCTGAGCAAGAGCGAGACCCTGTCTCTACTAAAAATAGAAAGAAATTAATTGGCCAACTGATATATATATAGAAAAAATTAGCCGGGCATGGTGGCGCATGCCTGTAGTCCCAGCTACTCCGGAGGCTGAGGCAGCAGGATCGCTTGAGCCCAGGAGTTTGAGGTTGCTGTGAGCTAGGCTGACGCCACAGCACTCACTCTAGCCTGGACAACAAAGCAAGACTCTGTCTCAAAAAAAAAAAAAAAAAAAAAAAAGGCTTTAAAAATTAACTTTCAAATCACCCGACATTTCTTTTTTCCCATTGTACTTACCACCTTCAATATTAATCTAGTCTTTGCTACTACCTCTGATGACTGGCCAAATTATAAAGCAAAACTTGAAAAGCAAGACACATAAATTCCTACACAGGCTATAAAAAATGCAGGCTAAAAAAAAGAAATTTGAAAATAATGAAACAGACAGAGCTAATAAAGAGAGCTGAAGACATTATTTATAGATTATTTTGTAACTATAATAAGTATCAGAAAAGAAAGTAAAATGTTCTTTTGTCAGAATAGCAACTCTCCAAATAAGAATAGTTCACATTAAGATGAAAGGCCCTGGCAGCTGGCGCAGTGGCTCACACCTGTAATCCTAGCACTCTAGGAGTGCTGGCACTCTGGGAGGCCAATGCTGGTGGATTGCTTGCGCTCAGGAGTTCAAGACCAGCCTGAGCAAGAACAAGATCCTGTCTCTACTAAAAATAGAAAAAAATTAGCCAAAAAACTAAAAATAGACAAAAAAATAAAAAAATTAAAAAGAGAAAGAAAAAAAGATGAAAGGCCGCAGTAAGAACTAAACATACACTTAAATCAATGGAACCACGATTTAAAAAATATCAAATTAATACTCTGATACCTAGAATCTAAAAGATGAGGCAGTGAACATGAAAGAAATTATACTTTCTCTTCCTTCTGTGCTATGTTTTTAAGGGTTCTTGTGATTAGAAGAATTATATCTAATTACAGGTAATATATTTTCTTATATACTTAAATTAATTTCAAATGCCATTTTTGTGAAATACCATAATTCACATAGTGGACAAAAAACTACCAGGGAAGCTGGAGCACAACAGTGTTGAGTATGACTTTCCATTTGTAAGTGATATACCCTATAAACTTTAAAGGCATAAGAATCTGCATATCAATTTGTTTCTATAATATCAAGATTTCTTTTTTTTTTTTTTTTTTTGAGACAGAGTCTCACTTTGTTGCCCAGGCTAGAGTGAGTGCCGTGGCGTCAGCCTAGCTCACAGCAACCTCAAACTCCTGGGCTCGAGTGATCCTTCTGCCTCAGCCTCCCGGGTAGCTGGGACTACAGGCATGCGCCACCATGCCCGGCTAATTTTTTTTTTTTTTATATATATATATCAGTTGGCCAATTAATTTATTTCTATTTATAGTAGAGACGGGGTTTCGCTCTTGCTCAGGCTGGTTTTGAACTCCTGACCTGGAGCAATCTGCCCGCCTCGGCCTCCCAAGAGCTAGGATTACAGGCGTGAGCCACAGTGCCCGGCCAAGATTTCTTGACATTATAAAGGTTAGTGCTATCTTTTTATTGGCACAAAATATCTTAAGTACAATGCCAATATCAAATTATAGTGAACCAAATCACCTACCATGAATTGCCAGGAGAGAGAGCTTTGTGCACCTCCATGCTAATAAAACCAATGGATCTTCATTTCGGTTGTCACTGAGATCTGGAAAACCAGACGTGTCAATCACATCATTCATTAATATAAAATGAGTGAGGAACTTGTCATACTGCCTGGATATAAGATCAACAATAGCCCCTGAAACACAGGTGATATAGCTGTCAAAATGAATTCTCTCTAGTGGTATACTGGGTTTTAGAATCTTGAACATATCTTCACTCTTGATATCAAAAGCCATTATATAGACCCGAAGGCTGGTGCTCTTTCGTGACAGGGCTTTCCAATGCTCATCATTTGGCATGTTGTCCAGAGACTTGTGCATCACAGAAACATTGTGGACCAGAAGAGACAGTCGCTGCAAAGGCACGTGGTTGCTATCGGTTAAGACTCTTGCCATTTCAGCTGTAAAGTCACAGAAATCCAAGGCAAGTGAGCACAAATTCACAAATCGCTCCAGTTCAACTGCAGTAATGAGAGTGCTGTTACCAGGAGTAGTATTGTCCAGTAAACTCAGGTGCTCCATGGTGTTGGCAATAGCGTTAGAGAGAGATGACAGTGATGTTGGGGTTACTATTTCCAGCATAAAGCCACAGGACAGCCATTTCAGCTGCCTACTATTACTCAGTATTTCTTCAAACAGTTGCTGAATTCTATAAGGAAAACACACGCCACAATGATCCCATTAACATTTAGCTGTAAATTTTTTAACACTGACTTGAAAATAGGCAATGAATGGCATGCAGTATTGAGATCCATTTTCTCTCATTTCTATTCAACCTAATATAAATACCATTAAAATTCACATTAAAATAATTAAGGTATATTAAACATATTGATTTATCAAATACACAGAAATATGTTCTGACAAAGAAAATAGCATTTTACATCTATTTGGTAAAAAAGACCGATGACATACAATTTATGTTATAACAAAGGCAAACAGAAAAATAAATTTTAAATAGCTGTGATTATCCAGCAAGTTCTTGGATTTAGCTTAAGAGTTATGACATGGAATGGCATATACTGATCACTGTATTTCATCGTTAAGACATTTCCAGGACATATGTTCTTTTTAGGAAAAATCATTAGTCCTGTTTGTGTCTTATAATTTTTCAGAAACAAATTATTATTAATATAATAAGCCTTTCTATTAACTATATAACTTACTGTTTAATTTTTTTGCCATCAGGGTCCACCTTGCTGAGGTATGTATTTGACAAACTTCCTTGCTGTTGTAGAACGCTTATGTCTCCAAAAAGACTAAACTTCTGGAGATTTCTACAAGAAAAATTATTTCAAATGATTTTCTAAATAATACATAAAAATATAAATATTAAAAATATGCATAGGGATATTCTAGCAGTTTCCACCTTATATAACTCACTTGGAATCCAATTAAGTACTTTCAGATTGCTTTATACATACAATGCAAAGCAACATGATATAGGAGAAGTAGCACAGGCTTTAAAGAATAAGATGGACTGGGAAATAAAGATTGGTTCAGGAACCCAATATATTAATAACCACGAAAAAGTCTCTCAATGGGCCTGTGACTAAATTCTTCACCATTAATACCACCACCAACCTTACAGGGTTTAGGGGTGAGTAACAAAATGACATATGAAGAACTGTATGAGCTCTAAATTTTATTTAGATGTTATAATTATAATATAAATATTTTTAAACCAGTTAACTTAGTTATTAACATGTTAAATATTCAAGGGTAGGGCACTGCCTTGAAGATACTTTCTCAGAAATAAATATTTCTTGACTAAAATCTAAAGAGAACTTTCCCCAGTTTTATGATGAAACACACAGCTTATGATTATGTAAAAAAAATAGTTTAAATAAACAACCTACATAATTTATTTTCTAGTAAAATTCTAAATAAAGTGGGAGAAAACTAATAACTGGATAAAGATAAAACTCCAAAATGCCAATAACCAACTGGAGATTCCATTTATAACACCAAACTTAAGGATAACTTTAATAAGAACTGTATCAATAAAAAAAAAAGTATTAACCACCAAAGTGATAAAAGACTTACATAAATGAAATAAATGAAAACTACCATTTCACATTTGCCCAAATTAATGACCTTAATGTCACTGAAAAACCTAAATGAGTCTAAATTTAGCTTGAGGAACAATCATTAATTCATTCAACTAGATATTCTGAGGGCCTATTAAGTGCCAGGTGCTGTGTTATACATGGAGACACCATGGAGACCCAGTCCTGTGAAGGAGCTATCATATCATGGTGGTATTTGACACCATGTAAGTCAGAGAGGGCTTCTCAAAATAAATTGATTAAAATGGTTCTGATTCAAACAGCAGACACAAAAATAAAAAGTATTTAACCCTAGGAATATATTTAACTAAAGAGGTAAAAGACCTCTACAGGGAGAACTATGAAACACTGAAGAAGGAAATAGCAGAGAATGTAAACAGGCAGAAGAATATACCATGCTCATGGGTCAGCCAAATCAACGTTGTTAAAATGTCTATACTACCCAAAGTGACCTACAGAGTCAATGCAATCCCTATCAAAATACTATCATCATTTTTCACAGATATAGAAAAATAATTTTATACTTTGTATGGAACCAGAGAAGCAAAACCCCGTATAGCAAAATCAAACCTAGGCAATAAAAACAAAATAAGAGGTTATCAATTTACCAGACTTCAAACTATACTAAAGGCTATCGTAATTAAAACAGCTTGGGATGGGCACAAGAACAGGGACATTGACCAGTGGAACAGAACCGAGAACCCAGACCTAAAACCATCCTCATATAGCCAACTAATCTTCGACAAAGCAGACAAAAACATACACTGGGGAAAAGAATCCTTATTCAATAAATGGTACTGGGAAAACTGGATAGCCACACGTAGAAGACTGAAACAAGACCCACACCTTTCACCTCTCACAAAAATCAATTCACGTTGGGTAACAGACTTGAACCTTAGGTGTGAAACTATTAGAATTCTAGAGGAAAACGTTGGAAATACTCTTCTAGACATTGGCCTAGGCAAAGAATTTATGAAGAAGATCCCAAAGGCAATCACAGCAGCAACAAAAATAAATAAATGGGACCTGATCCAATTAAAAAGCTTCTGCACAGCCAAAGAAACTGTCAAGAGAGCAAACAGACAACCCACAGAATGGGAGAAAATTTTCACAAGCTACACATCCGATAAAGGGCTGATAACTAGAATCTATTTAGAACTCAGGAAAACCAGCAAGAAAAAATCAAACAACCCTATCAAAAAATGGGCAAAGGACATGAACAGAAGCTTCTCAAAAGAAGACAGAATAATGGGCAACAAACATATGAAAAAATGCTCAACATCTCTAATCATCAGGGAAATGCAAATCAAAACTGCAATGAGATATCACCTATCTCCAGTAAGAATGGCCTTTATCAAAAAGTCCCCAAACAATAAATGTTGGCACAGATGCAGAGATAGGAACACTCCTACACTGCTGGTGGGTCTGCAAACTAGTTCAACCTCTGTGGAAAGCAATACGGAGATACCTTAACGAGATACAAGTAGATCTACCATTTGATCCAGCAATCCCACTAGTGGGTATCTACCCAAAAGATCAAGTGTCACTTTATGAAAAAGACACCTGCACTTGAATGTTTATAGCAGCACAATTTGCAATTGCAAACTTGTGGAAACAACCCAAGTGCCCATCAATTCATGAGTGGATTAATAAAATGTGGTATATGCATACCATGGAGTACTACTCAGCTTTAAGAAACAATGGTGATATAGCGCCTCTTGTATTTTCCTGGATACAGCTGGAACCCATTCTACTAAGTGAAGTATCTCAAGAATGGAAAAACCAGCACCACATGTACTCACCAGCAAATTGGTATTAACGGATCATCACCTAAGTGGACATATAGGAGTAACATTTATCGGGTGTCAGGCAGGTGGGAGGGGGGAGGAGGGGATGGGTATATACAAACACAGTAAGTGAGATGTGCAACGTTTGGGGGATGGTCACACTTAAAGCTCTGACTCGAGGGGGGAGAGGGGACTTAGGCAATATATGTAACGTTAACATTTGTACCCCCATAATATGCTGAAATAAAAAAAATAATTAAAAAAAAGAAAACTGGATCTTAAGGAAAAGTGGGATTTACCAGGAGAAGGAAGGTAGGAAGAGAATGTTTCAGGGAAAAGGAGAATCAGAGCTTTCTGAAGGGAGCAAAGTGAGCTGAAAGAAATGTAGAATGACTGGAGTATAGAGAAAGTGAGTAAATGTCACATGAAATGAGGCTGTGGAGGTAGGTAGGGTTCTATGTCAAAGAAAAACTTTAGTGTTTTTCAAAGAAAAACCCCAGTGTATGTTTTTGCCTTCACAACAATGAAATGTCCAAAAATGGTTGTTTTTTTGAAATGGTCTTGCTCCGTCACTCAGGTTGGAGTTGCAGTGGCATCATCACAGCTCACTGCAACCTCAAACTCCTAGGCTCAGGTGATCCTCCTACCTCAGCCTTCAGAGCAGCTGGGACTACAGGCATGTGCTATCATGTCCAGCTCATTTTTCTATTTTTTATAGAGATAGTGTCTTGCTATGTTGCTCAGGCTGGCCAAAAATGGTTTTAAGAAGAGAATAACACAATTAAATATGTGTCTGAAAATTATTACTGTAGCATTAGAATAGCATGGAAGGAGGCCAAAGTGGGGAGATGAGTTAAGAGTGTATTTTAGTAATAGAGATGAGAGATAATTGAAGCTTGAATTGTTTTTTTTTTTTTTTTTTTGCAGAAGTAGAGAGAATGACAGCTTCAAGCTATATTTTAGGAGGTAAAATGGACAGGAGTGGGTGCTGGATTTTAGCTATAGGGGGTAAGGGAGACAGTAATCAAGAATAACTTTTAAGTTCTCTGGTTTGTGGAACCACACAGATGGTGGAGCTTCTTACTGGGACAGGGATTACTAGAAATGATTCAAAAATTAATGAGGGAATTTTTTTTGAGGGGGTTGAGGTGAGGTGGTGGAGCTATGAGTCACATTATGAGCACTATTTTGCACACCGTTAAGCTTGTGGTGCTTTTAAGATAGTCAATAAATTCTAAGCTAAGAAACAATAAATCAGAAAGGAAGAGAGAATTTTTTTTACTACATAAAAATAAAAAACTTGATATCCAACAGCATACCACACTAAAAAGGGCAAACCAACATAGTAAGAAAAACGTGTCAAAAAAGCTAAAGTGATTTTTTTTTTTTTTTTTTTTGAGACAGAGTCTCACTTTTGTTGTCCAGGCTAGAGTGAGTGCCGTGGCGTCAGCCTAGCTCACAGCAACCTCAAACTCCTGGGCTCAAGCGATCCTTCTGCCTCAGCCTCCCGAGTAGCTGGGACTACAGGCATGTGCCACCATGCCCGGCTAATTTTTTTTTTTTTTTTTTTATATATATCAGTTGGCCAATTAATTTCTTTCTGTTTATAGTAGAGACGGGGTCTCGCTCTTGCTCAGGCTGGTTTTGAACTCCTGACCTTGAGCAATCCGCCCGCCTCGGCCTCCCAAGAGCTAGGATTACAGGCGTGAGCCACAGCGCCCGGCCTGATTTTTTATATATAAAAGAACCTCACATAAATCAAGAAGAAAAATATTTAAGAATCCAAGCGGTAAATGGGAAAAGGTTGTAAAATAACCAATGTAGAACATGTCAAGGAAAACTCTATTAGAGGGATTACTAATGGAAATAATCTTTTTCTTGACCTTAAAAATATAAAACTGTTTCTCAGAGAATGACTTCCATATCAGACACCAAAGGACATATTTCTGTAATATGTAATTATGTTTGCTTTTAAAGTATTTTATCTTTTCTTTACTCTAAAGTTGCTACCACATCCATGAATTATAAAGATATTGATTTGTTTCTCATCAGTTTTCTTTTCCTTTTTTTTTTTTTGAGACAGGGTCTCACTTTGTTGCTCAGGCTAGAATGAGTGCCGTGGTATCAGCTTAGCTCACAGCAACCTCAAACTCCTGGGCTCAAGCAATCCTCCTGCCTCAGCCTCCTGAGTAGCTGGGACTACAGGCATGCACCACCATGCCCGGCTAATTTTTTCTATATATATATATTAGTTGGCCAATTAATTTCTTTCTATTTTATAGTAGAGACGGGGTCTCACTCTTGCTCAGGCTGGTTTGCTGATTGCTGGATTGCTCCTGATCTTGAGCAATCTGCCTGCCTCAGCCTCCCAGAGTGCTAGGATTACAGGCATGAGCCACCACGCCAGGCCATCAGTTTCCTTAAAAAGAAAAAAAAAATTTAAAGACTTCTAAAAGAATATTTGTTTTTAGAGAATGTGAGTTTTTATATGAAGTAGAAAAAAGATCACATTTAATTTCTAATAATATTCAGAGTCATATAATCCTAATATTTTTCTCCCTTCAACCCAACTTCCATTAATTACTACTGTAATATCCTTAACATTGTCCCATGGTACTGAAACACACATATGTGAGAGACTTTTACTTCTCCAAAGGATTAAACAGCCATGAGAACTGCCTGCCCTCTCACTGTAAACAACTAAAAAACTTGGACAAAACATATGAAGTAACTGTCTTCAGGCATTGGACGATAAGCAATATAGGACTGTGATCCCTTAAAGATGGGGGAAAAAATGAAGTGTGCACTATGACTGCCTCACATTATGGCCTAGAGAGAGTTTCCAGGTTACAATACACAGTGGGGAAATCTAAACATAGCCAGTGGTCTCCCTGAGTTAAGGAGACAAAAATTCTGGGGAATTTGCAGGCTAGAATTTATCTATCGAATAGAGTACCAGAGACAAAGGGACTGTACGGAGAGGGCTCCACAGATATGCAAAGACTTGATATTACACAGGTTCCTAGCTGAGTAATAATCTACACATGTGTGCAGTAAAACTGCACAAGGCTAGACAAAATACCACTGGAAAGCAGTAGAGTACACACACTGGTGAGAAGAGTTTATGTTACTACTAGCCAGAGTTAAGCAATCTTGTAATACAGGGACATTGGGTAGAGTTCTCAGAGAATTCATTCCTTACTAGTGGAGATGAATGAGCCCTACGTACTTAATTAATTAGCTACAGGGTGCTTTGAATCTTCCCTAACACACAGCTTTTAAAGGCAAGAGTCAAACTGATTTCACATAAATTTACTGTGTGAACAGCAAATTTCTGTGTGAACAGAACAAAGTTCAACACTCTTAAAGGAATACCAAAATACACACACACACACACACACACACCACTCAACAATGTAAAATTAATAATGTCTGGTATACAATAACAAATCACCAGGCATGAAGAAAAAGGCATAATGACCCACAACAAGGAGAAAAATAAATCAATAAAAATGTACCCAGAAATGGCAGGCAAAGGAATCAGGAGATAAGAAATTTAAACCAGCTATTAAAAATATACTCCATAAAACCATCAATACAAAGCATATGAATTGGAACAGAAGTAAAAGTGCCCTTATTTGCAAATTACATGACCATTTACATAAAAAATTCTAAGGTATCTAAAAAAATCTAATAGAATAAGTGAGTGTAGTAAGGTCACAGGCTACACAAAAACAATATATAAAAATCAATTGTGTTTCTATACACTAGCAATGAACATTTGGAAATTGAAGTTTTAAAAAGTACTATTTACAATAGCATCAAAGACTTGAATTCCGTACTGCTTTGATTTAACAGCCCTAAAGGATTGCACCCCTAATGGCTATAGGGAAAAGATCCAAATGGCTAGCTAGCTTGATAGTATAAAACCCTTCAAAATTTGTGTCTAAAAAGCTATCCCAGGCTACTTACTGCCCTTGAAATGGAATACATGTTCAGTGTCACTTATCTGAAATGTTTGGAACCACAAGTGTGAATTTTGGATTCCGGAATATTTTTATATACATAATGCGGTATCTTGGGTATGGGACTCAAGTCTAAACATGAAATTCATTAATGTTTCCTGTATACCTTATATATGTAGCCTGAAGGTAATTTTATATAATATTTTTAATAATTTTGTGCATGAAACAAGGTTTTGACTGCATTTTGACTACCACCTGTCACAGGAAGTTAGGTGTGGAATTTTCCACTGTGGTGACATGTTGGTGTTCAAAAAGTTTCAGAGTTTGGAGCATTTTGAATTTTAGGTTTTTGGATTAGGGATGCTCAACCTGTATTATTTCTTCTCCTGGTTTGCTGGTAAACTTCTACTTAGCCTTCAAGACCTAAATGTCACCTACTCTATTAAAGCTTTCAATAAAGGCTGAGAGGCTACTCTGTCAGCCTCAGTAGGGTCAGCCACTCTATGGGATTTTGTGAAATGCCTTTATTAAATCGTATTATGCTGTACTGTAATTAATTACTCAATTTTCTCATGACAGTAACTCTTGTCTTTCTTAAGTATGTAGCAATAATTTCAGGCACAAAATAAGTGTTCAGTGAGTATTTGTTAAATAAATGAATACTTTGGAAAGGTAGTCCAAAAGTCACCTAAATAGAAATAGTAATCAAGACCATAATACATAAGAGAAGAAAGGAAAATAGATACATAAGGGGAGAGGTACGGTTGAGACAGACTTGGGAAGATAACCACATATCAATGATTTAATATGGAGAATTATTTTGAGGGTAACGTTTTTAATCAGTTTAAAATAAACTTTTTTTCATAAGCATTGATAGCTATTCCAAATAATTGTATCTGACATATTTTTTTTTTTTTTTTTTTTTTTTTGAGACAGAGTCTCACTTTATTGCCCAGGCTAGAGTGAGTGCCATGGCGTCAGCCTGGCTCACAGCAACCTCAATCTCCTGGGCTCAGCGATCCTACTGCCTCAGCCTCCCGAGTAGCTGGGACTACAGGCACGAGCCACCATGCCCGGCTAATTTTTTGTATATATATTTTTAGTTGGTCAATTAATTTCTTTCTATTTTTGGTAGAGACGGGGTCTCGCTTAGGCTGGTTTCGAACTCCTGACCTTGAGCGATCCGCCCGCCTCGGCCTCCCAAAGTGCTAGGATTACAGGCATGAGCCACCGTGCCCGGCCTATCTGCCATATTTTGACTGCATTTCTAATCAGGAATTCTTTTATGAAATACAGAATTCAATTTACCTTGGGGAGGGGGAAAGACCAAGTAATAGGTCAGTGCCTTCAAGGGCTTAGAAGTGATTCTTTATTCTCAGAGAATAGACAATGCTAGGTAAATAGAAAATATTTCACTATATTTACCACCAATATGCTCCATAAAATATGTTTAAATTTTTAAATTGTTTATAAAAAAAGATAATAAAAATCTTTTTAAATAAAATTAAGAGACCTTTTGAGGGCGCCAGGATAGGTGAGAACCAACCTACAATATCATACTAATGATATGATTCCCAAATTCTAACTCTGCAGTGTCTCATATGTGGGATATACTCTAAGTGTACATACTGAATTTGAAGGCTTACTATAAAAATGTAAAATCTCATTAATTTTTAAAATATTGGTCATATGTTGAAAGGATAATATTTGAATATACTGAGTTAAATAAAATATATTAAAATTAATTTCATGTGTTTCTTTTTACTTTTTTAATGTGGCTACTAGAAAATTTAATATCACATATGTGATCCATACTATATTTTCACTGGGCAGTGCTCCTCTAAAAATTATCATAATGTATATACCTTACTTTCCTGGTTACCCTCATTTAAAAACATACTGTCACTGACAGAAATATAATTAAAGGCATATGGTTAATACTATTGCTCTTATGATTAACATAACTGGGCTGAGTGCAGTGGCTCACGCCTGTAATCCTAGCACTCTAGGAGGCCGAAGCAGGCGGATTGCTCAAGGTCAGGAGTTTGAAACCAGCTTGAGCAAGAGTGAGACCCCGTCTCTGCTATAAAGAGAAAGAAATTAATTGGCCAACTTATATATATAAAAAAAATTAGCCGGGCATGGTGGCCCATGCCTGTAGTCCCAGCTGCTCCGGAGGCTGAGGCAGCAGGATTGCTTGAGCCTGGGAGTTTGAGGTTGCTGTGAGCTAGGCTGATGCCATGGCACTCACTCTAGCCTGGGCAACAAAGCAAGACTCTGTCTCAAAAAAAAAAAAAATAAAACAAATAAAATAAACAAAAAAACCCATAATTGGCAGAAAGCCCAGACCATTTTTTACCTATCTTTCTGGCTATAAATGTAACATTAAAAACTCTTAAGACCAATAACTAGTTTCTCACTATAAGAAAGTAGTTGAGGAAATGTTATCCATAATTAAAAAAAAAATCATACAACCAAAACCACATCTTGATTATACTGCCAACATATGTTGCAGATACTAGAAAGTACATATAGAAAACACCCTCTTTCCTCCATTCCTCTCATTAACTCAAATACAACCTAAATCCAAAAACTTAAAACAAAAAGCAAACCTCAAGAAGACAACCACCCTTCATGAACAGCACAAAAGAGCTCACCTTTCATCACCCAAGATATCATTTCTGACTTTCCATTGACTGTAACTCATTTATCTTGAAGATATCATATTTAATCTCCACTGCTGTTTCTACTTAGATCTGAAAAAATGCAGCCTGCTGGCTATGAGTGATTTAAAAGCAAGTCCTCCAACAGGAGGTAGGAATTCTCATTTTCTTATTCTCTTCAGAGAAACCAGGAATGAAAAGATATATAGACAGGGAAAAATGAAATTAGCCATGGATTATGTATCTCCTCCAAGCAGCAAGTCTTCTTTACTTCTTTTCTATAATAGACCCACAGAATTTAAGATGACTATGCTGGTGTTTATTCCATTATTTTAGTTTTCCCAAACATTTCAATCTGTGTCATTCACATCAAGGTCTGGGTATTCCTTCTTCTGTCTTCCCCCCTCCTCTAGGCTACTCTCGCTATATTGTACATAGGTCACTCCACATTTCTCAAGACATCCATCCTCTTTTCTACCCTTCTATCTATCTAATCCCCCCCTTTTCTGCTACTTTCAAACCATTTAGTCCCCAAATTCCCTTAATTATAATATTAGACATTCATACATTCATACATCAAGGTCCCAGAAGTGGACCCAGAAGCTCATTTAATGTACCTTGGTTACATTTATATATGAATATGTAGTATTTTATGTACTATATGTGGTGAATAAAGAGCACTTATCTCTTAGTGATGGAATACAAATACTTTACAATTAAAAATGAGAGCAGAAAAATAACCTTTCACTCTCATGGTTAATGACCAAGACTTTTAACAAAAAGTGTTGAAACTTTTGGTAATTATTGGCATAATGGTGACTATATCTCCATTATGGTTACCAGTAAAATTAAAAGTAGTTAATAAAACATTCCCCCCATTTATTTATCTCACAGCTGTTATCTGGATTTACTAAATTTGAAACAGAAAAGTTTTTTCTATCTCTACTTCCCTTTTCAATTGTGACTAAAATCTCCTAGTAATATCCTTGTCCTAGGCATTTAAATTTTACTGACAAGCAACACTGCATTTCCTCAAATATGAAGCAACATAAAACACCTTGTTCAGACCATGACTTAGTGCTTCTAGGTACCCAAATAATCTAGACAATATTACCCAAATTAACCTCACAATTCCCCACATTACAAAATTATATATGAAACATTTTATTCATTCATTTTATTTCCTAAATCAAACTTATTTATCCCTCCTCAATCCAAGAGCTTTCACTAGTTTGGATTCTATTCGCTGAGTTATACTCATTGCTAAACTGAAAGTATAACATGTTATTTTTTCTTGACATAATCAGTATGATGTTGAAAATATTAAACATTACATTTGCTTAACATAAATCATTTAAGTATTTATAATTATTTTCTTTTTCATAACTGACCACACTGGCTTGAATGAAACCATTAGTGTCCCTTGTTGATTCAGACAACCAACATAAACCACATTATAATCTATAAGAATAATAACGCTATTCACACTTTTAAAGGATTGCCCAGAAGAAATAAATGTAGTGGGAAAAGAACATTAAATAGGAAATCAGGTGTCCAAAATGTAATAATTCTCTGAAATGCAGTTTTCTTACTGGTAAAATAAAAAAATTTTTAAGTTATTTTGACAGGGAAAAAAACCTATCACATTAGCAACATCTAATTTCTTCTTATAATCATCATAATTGTTAATCATATTATTTGTAATCTTGCTCTTAGTTCTCATGTCACTAAACCTCACGTGTAAGTAATCTTCAACTTAAAAATTCTCTAATTCTATACTGGGTGAAATGTGTTCAGTTAGAAATAAAAACAGAGAAAGTAATTTAAAAAGCCATAATTTTATATTACTGCATAGTAATCATCTTTCCCATAAATTTCAAAACACTTGTTTTCTCATTTTGGCTCTAATTATCATCCATCTTTTGAGGACTGTCCATACTGCTTTTCCATAGTGGTGGCACCATTCTACACTGTCACAAACTAGTTGTATAAAGGTTTCAATTCCTCTACATTCTCACAATTATTTATTTTGACAACAGGCATACTAAAAGGTATGAGGTGATATCTCATTGTAGTTTTGCATTCTATGATTAATGATTTTGAGTACCTTTCCATATACCTGATGGCCACTTGTATGTCTTCTTTAGAGAAATGTCTATCCAAGTCTTTTGCCCATTTTTTATTTGGGCTGTTTTTTTGCTATTAAGTTGTATGAATTACTTATACATTTTAGATATTAACCTCTTACCTAATAGATGGTGTGCAAATATTTTCACTCATTCTGTAACTGGCCTTTTCATCCTGCTGATGGCTTCCTTTGCTATGCAGAAGCTTTTTAGTTTGATGTAGGCCCACTTGTCTATTTTTGGTTTCTTGCCTATGTTTGTTAGTGGCAAACCAGGAAATCACTGTCAAGACCAACGTCAAGTTGTTTTCACCCTGTTTTCTTTGAGGAATTTAACAGTTTCAGATTGTACATTTAAGTCTAGAATTGATTTTTGACCATAGTGTAAGACAGGATCCAATCTCTCTTTTTTGCATGTAGATATCCACTTTTCCTGACACCATTCATTGACAACCCTATCCTTTCCCCATTGTGTGTTCCTGGTACCCCTTATCAAAGATCGGTTGATTGCAAATGAGTTTATTTCTGGGCTCTCTATTTTGTTCCATTGGTCTGTAAGTCTGCCTTTATGCTAGTATCATATTGTTTTAATTGCTGCAGCTTTGTCACATATTTTAAAATTATGAAGTGTGATACTTCCAGCTTTTTCTTTTTCAAGATCACTTTGGCTATTTGGGGTCTTTTGTGGTTCCATATAAATTTTAGGATTGTTTTCCTATTTCTGTAAAAAATGTCACTGGAATTCTGACAGAGGTTGCATTGAATCTATAGATTGCTCTGGGTAGTATGGACAGTTTTACAGTATTAATTGTTCTAACCATAAACATGAGATATCTTTCCATTTATTTGTATCTGCTTTAATTTCTTTCATCAGTGTTTTTATACTTTCAGTGTAAAATACCAGACTTCCACCTTTTGGCTAAGCTTATTCCTAATTATTTTATTCTTTTTGATGCTATTTAAAATGGGATTCTTTCCTTAATTTCCTTTTTGAATAGTTTTTTGTTAGTGTATAGAAATCCAACTGATTTTTTTTTTTTTTTTTTTGAGACAGAGTCTCACTGTGTTGCTCAGGCTAGAGTGCCATGGCGTCAGCCTAGCTCACAGCAACCTCAAACTCCTGGGCTCAAGCAATTCTGCTGCCTCAGCCTCCTGAGTAGCTGGGACTACAGGCATGCCCGGCTAATTTTTTTCTATATATATTCCCAACTGATTTTTGTATGTTGAATTTATATATGTCAACTTTGCTAAATTCCTATATTAGTCCTGACAGGTGTGGGCTTGTGTAGTCTTTAGTGTTTTCTATCACGCCATTTGCAAACAGACAATTTTACTTCCTTTTGGACTTGGATGTTTTTATTTTTCTTATCCATGTGCTCCAGCTAGGACTTTCAGTACTATGTTGAATAAAAGTGACAAGAGTGGGCATCCACATCTTGTTCACCATGATGATTGTTTGCTGTGGGCTTGTCATACCGGGCCATATATAGCCTTTATTATACTGAGTTACATTCCTTCCACACTTAATTTTTTGAGTGTTTTTATCATGAAAGGATGCTGAATTTTGTCAAGTGCTTTTTTCTGCATCTAATGAGATAATCATATGATTTTTATCCTTCATTCTGTTAATCTGGTATATCATATTTATTGGTTTACACATGGCAAACCATCCTTGCACCTCAGGGATAAATTCCACTTGATTATGATGGATGATACTCTTAATGTACTGTTGAATTTGGTTTGCTAGAATTCTGTTGAAGATTTTTACATCTGTGTCCATCAGAGATGCTGGACTGTAATTTTATTTTGTTAGTGTCCTTGTGTGGCTTTGGAATTAAGGTAATGCTGGCCTCTTAAAATGAGTTTGGAAATGTTCCCTCTTCTTCAATTTTTTTTTCTTTTAAATTTTCTCACCTGAGAACTCTTCAATTTTTTTTTTTTTTTTTTTTTTTTGGCCAAGAGTTTGAGGAGGATTGGCATTAATTCTTCTTTATATGTTTGGCAAAATTTACCTGTAAAGCCAGGTCTTGGGCTTTTCTTTTTCGGAGGTGTTTGATTACTGATTTAATCTCCTTATTCATCATAGTGTGATAATATTTTCTATTTCTTCATGATTCGGAGTTGGAAGACTGTATGCTTCTAGGAATTTATTCATTCTTCTAGATTATCCAATTTGTTGGAGTATGAAGGTTATAGGAATCTCTTATGATCTTTTGTATTTGTGGCATCAGTTGTAAGGTCTCTTCTCTCTTTTGAGTCTTTTTTCTTACTCCAAAGGTTTGTCAATTTTATCTTTTCAAAAAGCAACTCCTAGCTTTGTTGATCTTTTTTACTTTCTTCTAATCTCTATTTTATTTATTTCTGCTCTAATCTTTATTATTTCCTTTCTTCTGCTAACTTTGGGCTTAGTTCTTCTTTTTCAAATTCCTTGGTGTATAAAGTTGTTTGAAATCTTTGTTTGTTAATGTAAACATTTACTGCTAAAACTTTTCCTTAGTTTTGCTTTTGCTACATCCTATAAGTTTTAGTATGTTGTGCTTTTGTTTTTTTTTTTTTTTTTTGAGACAGAGTCTCACTTTGTTGTCCAGGCTAGAGTGAGTGCCGTGGCGTCAGCCTAGCTCACAGCAACCTCAAACTCCTGGGCTTGAGTGATCCTTCTGCCTCAGCCTCCCGAGTAGCTGGGACTACAGGCATGCGCCACCATGCCCGGCTAATTTTTTATATATATATCAGTTGGCCAATTAATTTCTTTCTATTTATAGTAGAGACGGGGTCTCGCTCTTGCTCAGGCTGGTTTTGAACTCCTGACCTTGAGCAATCCGCCCGCCTCGGCCTCCCAAGAGCTAGGATTACAGGCGTGAGCCACAGCGCCCGGCCTGTGCTTTTGTTTTTAAGAGATATTATTTGATTTCCCTTTTGATTTCTTATTTGATGCATTGATTGGTCAGAAGTGTGCTAATTTCCACATATTTATGATTTTCCAAGTTTCATCCTTTTATTGATTTCTATAATAGTTTCTTATTACTGTGATCAGAAAAGATGTATATGATTTCATTCTTCTTAAATTTGTTAAGACTTAGCCGGGCGCGGTGGCTCACGCCTGTAATCCTAGCTCTCTGGGAGGCTGAGGCGGGCGGATTGCTCGAGGTCAGGAGTTCGAAACCAGCCTGAGCAAGAGTGAGACCCCGTCTCTACTATAAATAGAAAGAAATTAATTGGCCAACTAATATATATACAAAAAATTAGCCGGGCATGGTGGCGAATGCCTGTAGTCCCAGCTACTTGGGAGGCTGAGGCAGCAGGATTGCTTGAGCCAGGAGTTTGAGGTTGCTGTGAGCTAGGCTGACGCCACGGCACTCACTCTAGCCTGGGCAACAAAGCGAGACTCTGTCTCAAAAAAAAAAAAAAAAAAAAAAAAAAAAAAAAAAAAATTTGTTAAGACTTGGCCAGGCACAGTGGCTCATGCCTGTAATCCTAGCTCTCTGGGAGGCCAAGGCGGGAGGATCACTCAAGGTCAGGAGTTTGAAACAAGCCTGAGCGAGACTCCATCTCTACTAAAAATAGAAAGAAATTAATTGGCCAACTAAAAATATATAGAAAAAATTAGCCGGGCATGGTGGTGCAAACCTATACTCCCAGCTACTCAGGAGGCTGAGGCAGAAGGAATGCTTGAGCCTAGGAGTCTAAGGTTGCTGTGAGCTAGGCTGACACCACAGCACTCTAGCTTGGGAAACAGAGTAAGACTCTGTCTCAAAAAAAAAAATTTGTTAAGACTTGTTTTGTGGCCTAATGTGATCTGTTCTGTAGAATGTTCTCTGTGTGCTTGAGAAAAATGTGTATATAGATGCGGTTGGATGGAATGTTTTGTATATGTCTGTTAAGTATATTTGGTCCATGGTGTGGCTAAAATCCAGTATTTCCTTATTGATTTTCTGACTGATTTATTTTATTGACATCTCTTGCAATTGTACTGCTGTCATTTCTCTTTTATGTTAATACTTGCTTTATATATTTAGGTGCTCTGATACTATTGTTATGTCTTCCTGATGAATTCACCCTTTTAACATTCTATAATGACCTTCTTTGTTTTTGACTTTAAGTCTATTTTCTCAGATGTTAAGTATAACATCCCTATTCTCTCTTTTTTTTTTTTTTTTTGTGAGACAGAGTCTCGCTTTGCTGCCCAGGCTAGAGTGAGTGCCGTGGCGTCAGCCTAGCTCACAGCAACCTCAAACTCCTGGGCTCAAGCAATCCTGCTGCCTCAGCCTCCCAACTAGCTGGGACTACAAGCATGTGCCACCATGCCCGGCTAATTTTTTCTATATATATATTAGTTGGCCAATTAATTTCTTTCTATTTTATGGTAGAGACGGGGTCTCGCTCTTGCTCAGGCTGGTTTCGAACTCCTGACCTCGAGCAATCCGCCCGCCTCGGCCTCCCAGAGTGCTAGGATTACAGGCGTGAGCCACCATGCCCGGCCATGGACTTCATGAATCTGGATGTCTATTTTTCTGCCCAGATTTGGGAAATTTTCAGCCATTATTTCTTAAAACAGCTTTCTGCTCCTTCCTTTCTCTTCTTCTGGGACATCCACGGCTTAAACTGGTTCACTTGATTGACTCACATAGTTCCTTCATTTCTTCACTCCTCTGACTTCATAATTTCAAATGACCAGTTTTTAGATTCCTTGATTCTTCTGCTTGATCAAGTCATCTGCTGAATTCTAGTATATTTTTCAATTCAGTTATTGTATCATTTGGTTCTAGAATGTCTGTTTCTTTTTTATTGTTTCTCTTTGTAAATATTCTCACTTTGTTTATGTATTATTTTTCCTGATGTCATTTACTTGTCTACCAGTGTTTTCTTGTAACTTACTGTGCTTCTTTAAGATGGTTAATTTGAATTATTTGCAGGCAATTCATACATCCCCATTCTTTCAGGTTTATTACTGGAGAATTATTTTATTCCTTTGTGTCATGTTTTCTTGATTTTTCACATTCCTTGTATGGTTGTATTGGTATCTGTGCATTTGAAAACCAGTACTTTCCCCCAATCCCACAGAGTAGATTTGACTGTCGGGGGCGCCCATATCTTTTCCTTTGTTCTTAGCTGTTCCAGGCGTCCAGGTTCTGCCAGTCTTTCAGTACTCAGTATGAAGTGAGATGGAAACCAGCCCTTTGGGGACCACAGTAAAAGGCTGGAGGACAAGGCTAACTTCTTTTCTCTAACTCCCTCCTGGAGGAAAAGCCTCCGTTCTGAGTCTTTTTCCAATCTTACAGAACAGCGCCAGCTGTAGGAGGATACTTACCCCTTTTCTTTCATTCTTAGTTGTCCCAGATGCTTGGACTTTACCAGTCTTTCAGTGCTGGGTATGAGGCGAGACAGAAATTGGGCCCTTGGGGAGGGCACTGAAAGACCAAGAGGCCAGATGGCCAGGTGCATACTCTACTCTTTTCTTCCCCACTCTGGGAGAGGTCACAGGCAATCCTCTTGACTCTGAGCTAAGCTGGTTTTGGGAAATGGTGGATGTGGGCAAAGTGAATTTGGTCTTCTTATCTAAAATGGTACACATTTTCCTAGCTGTGTGCTTGTTGAGGGTGCTAGAACTTCTTAACTGGATTTTGTATAAAGGTATCTTCATCTGAATATTATTATCTTGCTGTTTCTATGGGGAGACAAAGGCTAGATTTCCTACTCTGCCATCCTGATGTCATGATAAAATGTTTGATTATGTGAAAAAATGTACATGATATAATATTAATGGAAAAGATACAAAACCACACGTAGATTATTACTCCAATTTTGCAGAAAGGTGCGTCACATTTTACCAGTGATCATCTCTGGTGAATTTTTTACTTTTTTTTGTATTTTTCAAATTTTCTATTTATAAGCACATACTACACTTGGAAATTCAGAAGAAAATTTAAATTAGTTTTACATAGCTTTTATCTTTATAAGAACTTAATTTAAAATCACTTTAAAAATTAACGAACTGCATCACAGTGAAATTTAAAAACATAATAATAATATAAGGAGACTCTGGAATACTTTTGGTTTTAGTTCCAGCATACAGTATTTTCAAATGTCCTAGCAATGAACAAAAATTCTATTGCAGCAATGAAATGGTAATAAGTGGTAATAATCTTATTACAAGGGAGATAACAACACATACACAACCTTTCCTTATGCATGTAAGTAATGCCAGATACACTTTGCTTTTTATTCCTGAGATGGAGTCTCACACTATGTTGCCCAGGCTGGACTTGAACCCCTGGGCTCAAGTAATCCTCCCACCTCAGCCTCCTGAGTTGCTGGACCCACAGGTTGTGTGCCATTGCGCCTTACTTAGATATACTTTTGAGGCTTTAGAAAGATTTGTGAGATTAACCAATTCAATCCTTTCTTTTTGTAGATAAAGAAACTGAGGCGATCTGTGTTAAGTTTGCAATGCTAGTTAAGGCGGAGCCAGGAAGAGAACCCAGGTTTTGACTACCATTTAGTCATGCTTTTTCTTACCTATTAAACCATGTGCTTGATTACAATGCTTTTATTTAAGGTGATAGGAAAAATTATAGGTGGCATATTTTAGAGCAGTATATGATAGATATTTGGGAATAAAATTTTTAGGTACTTATTTTTCAATGAAAAATGAAAATTTATTAAGTGATATTGAAAACGATTAACATTAAAACTTAGAAAAAAGAAAAATATTGGCAATTCAAGGGAAGCTTTCAAATGTACGATGTTGAAATTAGATTACAGACCATATGGTAAAGTCAAAGAAAATGCATATAGCTTCCAGGTGGCTCATTATTGTCTCAGAAGGTAAAAAAGGGACTGAAAAGAACATCTAGGCAACAACACTAGAATAAAACCTACTGTATCATGGTAATAAACAGATGCCCCATTTTGAGGCCAGGAAACTATACTGGTAATAAGGGAATTGTGCCACATAATTTTTTAAATTAAAGGTAAAATCTGTAACCTGAGTTTTATTTATTTAGTATATTTATTCATTCATTTATTATTGAGCAGCAAGTGAACTAAGAAGTAAACAGGGTTCTCTCCTGTAGAATGTCCACAACACTTGGCTCAAAAGCCATGTAACAGAAAATATTGGGAAAATATTACAGTTGTTTCCAAAGTATTTTCTTTCACTTTAATTCTTCAAATTAATGTAGGTTGATTCCTATGGTAATATTAATAGGATAGAATCTATTTACTAGTGTCTTTGTAAATTCTAAGATGCGTTGTGAAATAGCACAAAATCATAAACAGTCCTTAACAATCTTTCTAAAGCATATAAAAGACCATACTATCACCAAAAGAGAATGAATTTCTTCAACTTAATTTTGTCTTTCTTTAACTGTATTAAAAAAATCATGACTTTAAAGAGGGAAGTTGAAAAAGAAAAAGAAAGTCATCAGTTACAGATATAGAGCACAATATCACATCATTAAGCACTCACAACTTAGAAATTCAGCAAAAAGACTGCTCTCCTATTCTTTGCTTATTTAATTACTAACATATGCTGAGTGTGGTGGCTCATACCTACAATCCTAGCACTTTGGGAGGCCAAGGAAGGAGGATCGCTTGAGCTCAGGAGTTCGAGACCAGCCTGAGCACCATAGTGAGACTCTGTCTCCACAAACACACACACACATAAATTAAAAAATAATTACTAAAATATATACATTGTATCCAGTGATATAAAAAGTTATGTTGGTTAAGTTCCAAATATCCATGTGCTTATTAGATTCTTGCAGTGGAAATAAAGGTTATAAAAATAATAATTTTTAATAAAAATCAGGTAATACCAAGGAATTATTGTTAATGGCAAATAGCACTGTGGTCATATATAAAAATGTCCATAATTTTCAGAGCTTCATACTTTAGTATATAGGGTAAAATGACATTGTTATCTGGGATTTGCTTCTGGTGATAGGTACACTGAAAGCCCTGACTCTTGCATGATACAATTCATCCAGGTAACAAAAAACATTTGTATCTTGTAAAGTTTTTGAAATATAAAAAAAAAAAGAAAAAGGAAGAAAAAAAAAAGAAAAAAAAGTGTGGCAAAATCTTTAAATTAGTGAATCTGGGTGATGGATACAATGGGGGTTCATGTGTCTATTTTTTATATGTGTTCAAAAATTTCACAAGGAAAATTAGAAAACAAGGCAATCATTTCTCTAATTGTGTAACTCTGGAAAATTCACTTAACTACTCTATGTTTCAGTTTCACCATCAGTAATACTGGAATAATAAAGATGTCTACCTCAGAGAGTTGTTGAATACTATTGTTTCTCTGGAAAAGCTAGTTTAGGAATTTAGGGGATATCAAGAATGAATCTACTCAGCCCTCTGCAGCACTGGCAACATAAAGGGGCCTTACCCAGCCCCATGACCCTGGTGGTGACTTGTGTGGTGGATGTGTGGACTCTTAACAGGACTTTGGGATGAAGGATATGTGGCCTACAAAGGTAGAGCTAAGATTAAAGACTCTTGCCTCAGGTGACTACCTGTGTTCTTTACTTTGAACCAAAATTGTGCTTTTGCAACACAGTGAGACTTGTCTCTACAAAAAAACAAAAAATTTAGCCAGGAGTGGTGGTATGTGCTTGTAGTTTCAGTTATGTGGGAGGCTGAGGTGGGAGGACTGCTTGAGCCCCGTGAGTTTAAGGCTACAGTGAGCTACAATCCAGCCATTGCACTCTAGCCTGGCTGACCCTGTTTCTATTAAAAACAAAACAAAACAAAACAAAACAAAAAACTGTGACTTTGAGGTTTCTAAAAAGGGGATTCTTTTTTGAAGTTAATAGCAACACCTGAATAATAAACCAGGTTAAAAGCCCAACTCTGGCTCCTATTTCCTCCCTTTTCTTTGTTCACTTAAGAAGAGTACACATGATGAGTGTCTGGGTAAAAAAACATTTTTACCTGGACCTAGCGTTTTAGGTTTGTGGTCTGCGACCCAGGGAGTGCATACTGGTACTGTTACGTGGTCTGTTAGGAACTAGGCCAGACAGCAGGAGGTGAGCGGTGGGACAGCAAGTGAAGCTTCATGTATATTTACATCTGCTCCCCATTGCTCACATCACCACCTGAACTCTGCCTCCTGTCAGATCAGCGGTGGCATTAAATTCTCATTCGAGTATGAACCCTACCATAAACTGTGCATGAGAGGGATCTAGGTTGCATGCTCCTTAGGAGAATCTGTGGAGCTGAGGCAGTTGATGCTAGTGCTGGGGAGCAACTGCAAATACAGATTATCATTAACAGAGAGGTTTGACTACACAGGGACCATACTAAATCAATTGCTTACAGGCTCATATCAAAATGCTATCAGTGGCCGGGTGCGGTGGCTCACGCCTGTAATCCTAACACTCTGGGAGGCTGAGGCGGGCGGATTGCTTGAGGTCAGGAGTTCGAAACCAGCCTGAGCAAGAGCGAGACCCCGTCTCTACTATAAATAGAAAGAAATTATTTGGCTAACTAATATATATAGAAAAAATTAGCCAGACATGGTGGCGCATGCCTGTAGTCCCAGCTACTTGGGAGGCTGAGGCAGAAGGATTGCTTGAGCCCAGGAGTTTGAGGTTTCTGTGAACTAGGCTGACACCACAGCACTCACTCTAGCCTGGGCAACAAAGCGAGACTCTGTCTCAAAAAAAAAAGAAAAAAAAGAAAAAAAAAATGCTATCAGTGAGTGGCAAGTGACAATATAATAATAATAAAGTGCACAATAAACATAATGCACCCGAATCCTTCTGAAACCATCCCCCGTCATCCCCTCGTCTGTAGAAAAATTGTCTTCCATGAAACTAGTCTCTGGTGCCAAAAAAGTTGGGCACCGCTGTTTCAGGTGATGAGACCAGTGATTTGGGTATAAGGGGAGGGAAAATATTTCAGACAGAGTACCACTTGTTTCTTCCTTTCTACCTAGTCCTACCATTTTGAATCCATAGCTCATATGATGGTTAGACCTAGGCAAATTTCGTGGAGTGATAAGTTTACATGAAGCAGAAAAGTGAGGGAGAAAAAAAGAGGAAAAAGAAAATTTTAAATGACTACAGTAAAGAAGGCCAAGAAATTTCCATGATGATTCAACAGACTGACCCAAATTTATGTAAATTCTATACAAACAGGGCGCTGCTGTACAAGTGCTTGGTGATAAAGGAGTTAAATGCCAAAGATAAGTCATGTTTTTAGAAAATAAGCTATGTCCAAACCCTAAGTATTTTTTTTTAAGAGAGTACAAGTCATTAACACACACACATTCAAAATGAATAAGAACCAAAAAGGAAAAATATTTTTAGACATATTTAGGGAACAGCAATTAAAAGGGCATTGTAATGTTTGCAGAATTATATCTGATTTTTTTAATACTTATATTCCACTTCTAGAAAACTTCCAGATAAAAATAAATTCTGAATCAGACTAACTTTCACTGTTCCTGCTCTGGTCCAAGCCACCATCATCTTTTGCCTGGATTAGTGCAACAGTCTTATCTTAACCCTGCTCACTGTTTCTACCCTTGCTCTGCTACAAGCCATTCCCTACACAGCTGACTGATCCTTTTGAAATATCAGATCATGTCATTCCCTGGCTCAAAACCCTTTGATGGTACCTCATCTCAGAGTAAAAGTCAAAGTCCTTATAAGAGCCTAATAAGGGTATACCTATGTCCACATCACCTTCCCCCTTATCTGGTTGGCCTCTTCTACATCTCACTGTTTTCCGTGATTTCTCTTAAACATGCCAGTCATACTTCCAGTGCAGCCACTCTACCTACTGCTACTTTTGTCTGGAATCACTTCTCCCAGAGAGACACATGGCTTGCTCTCTCCCTTCCTTCAAATACCACTTCAGCAGCTGAGACTTTCCTAAACAGGAACACTCCTTCCTACTTTCACTATTCCCTTCACTGCTTTATTTTTTTCTTCATAGTATATATTACCAACTGAGATACTATATATTTTACTTTTTTGTTTTTGTCTTCTTTTTCCACTAGAATAAACTCTGTGATGGCAGGACTTTTTGATTACTGCTATATCCCCAGTTGTTAGAATAGGGCGGAGCATTCAATAAATTTTTGTTGAATAGCATATTTACCTTAGTTCATGACAAAAACTTGCTATACCTTACCCATCATGAAATTAGGTTGCAGATCACTTTTTAGTTGCATTATGTACTAGGAATCCCTCTAAAATAACATATTTTCCCAGAAAACAGAAATTACTTTCTCAAAACCTGTGATTTATACTTAGTTTTTCAACCATAGTTATAGAAAAGCATACAACTTAAGTATGTATATTAATTCCACTGAAAATAGATCTTATTTTCTTTTTAGCATAAAAATTTCCTCATGAATTAAACAACCATCACAATTCTGGATAATCTAATAAAAATCTACAAATGGGTAATTCTTCAAAAATATATTAACCAGCTATGAGCCTAAGAAAATATTCCTTAAGGTCTAACTGCAGAGGGCTGAAAACCCTTAATCTTTTTCTTGGATTCCTGTTGGACTGGTTAGCACAAGTACAATCCAACACTTCTGAGATCTCGGGCATGATGACCTTGTTCTCTCATCTGTGGTTCAGAATTGGGGAAGTTCATCTATGGTAGTAACTTTGATATGTCTCTTTTCATTCCAGAGTATCCAAAATTATTTTTTTGATAAGTAGGATCAGTGGAAAAATGCAAAATGCAGCCACCTTAAATTAAAGCTAATACAGCTAAGTCTAATTAGCTACGGAAACAGGAAATACAAAAGAACTTGGTTCTTTAAAAAGATGCTCTTAAAAACATTAAAACCTTTCCCAATGCCATAAAGGAGATCATAAAATACAACTTTTTTCCTTTTCTAAATTGATAAAAGCTAAAATAATCCAAATGATTGCATGACATTCTTTTGGGCCAGTTCTGTTCTTAGTCCATGTTCAATATTGAATGTTTTTTTTTTTTTTTTTTTTTTTTTTTTTTTTTTTTTTTTGAGACAGAGTCTCGCTTTGTTGTCCAGGCTAGAGTGAGTGCCGTGGCTTCAGCCTAGCTCACAGCAACCTCAAACTCCTGGGCTTGAGTGATCCTTCTGCCTCAGCCTCCCGAGTAGCTGGGACTACAGGCATGCGCCACCATGCCCGGCTAATTTTTTTTTTATATATATATCAGTTGGCCAATTAATTTCTTTCTATTTATAGTAGAGACGGGGTCTCGCTCTTGCTCAGGCTGGTTTTGAACTCCTGACCTTGAGCAATCCGCCCGCCTCGGCCTCCCAAGAGCTAGGATTACAGGCGTGAGCCACAGCGCCCGGCCAATATTGAATGTTTTTATATCCACATAACACTCTTTAATAAAATTATTTCCCCTTCTCATGAATGCTAATGGACAGCCACAGCCCAATTAAACAAACAAAAACAAATACTTTGGAGATGTGTTGTCCAATAGAACTTTCTGCTATGGATGGAAATGTTCTACTTTATGATACATAGCATAGTAGCCACGACCCACATATAACTATCAAGCACTTGAAACGTGGCTAGTGGGACTAATGGCATCTTTAATTTTATTTAATTATTTTAAAATTTAAATAGATGTGGCTAGTGGCTGCCATACTGGGCAGCACAACATTAGAACCAGAAAAAAGTCACTGGCCTACAATAGTATTCCTTATTAGCTTTATTAGGATCTGTTAACTACAAGTTATTTCCCAGAATTCACAAGTTTCATCTAACAATTATCATTCCCAAATACCAAAAGTTACACACAAAAGGCATATTTAAATAAAATGAACATTTAAAATTGCATTTAATTTTTTTTTTTTTTTTTAATGACAGGGTCTTGGTCTGTTACTCAGGCTAGAGTGCCTGATCATAGCTCATCATAACCTTGAACTCCTGGGCTCAAGTGATCTTCCTACCTCAGTGTCCTGAGTAGCTAGGACTACAGGCACATGCCACCATACCTGGCTCATTTTTGTTTGATTTTTTGTAGAGACAGAGTCTTGCTATGTTGCCCAGGTTGATCCTGAACTCCTGGTTTCAAGCGATCCTCCTGCCTTGGCCTCCCAAAGTGTAAGGATTACAGGCATAGGCTACAGTGTGTGGCCTTTATCATGCTATTAATAGATAATCTCTTGTAAGGACAAGAAAACTGGGGGAGACGTACAGAGAAATGATGAAAAATATTTGCTTTTCCCTTTTCTTTCCCTATCCGCATCCAATTGGAAAGTACTCTTGGCTCTACTTCCAAAATATATTCCAAATCCATCCACTTTTTTTTAAGTCTCCACTATAATGCAAGCTACTATCACCTTTTGCCTACATTATTGCAACAGCTTTCCAACTGGTCTTTCTGCGTCTTTTGGTTCCTTTTATACTTCACTCATTAAACAACTTCAGAGTGACTCTATTGAAAAATGTAAATTAGATCACATTACTCTTGTCCTTAAACATTTTTCAATGACGCCTTTTATTCTTAGAATACAGTCTCAATTTCATTCCACAATTCTACATAACCCCATTCCTCCCTCCCTCTACCTCTCAGAGCTCATCATGACGCCACTCTCACCCTTACGCCTGTCATGGCCCTGTCACATTTTCTTTCCTATTGCTCCAACACACCATAAATTAGTCTGGCTTAAGTCCCTGGTGCTTACTGTTTCTTGTGCTTGAAATGATACTCAGATCTTCAAATGGACAACTCTTGTCATTCATGTTGCAGGTCAACTGTCCTTCTCAAAAGAGTTTTTCCTGACATTCTATGTAACGTTGCCACCTAGTCTCTATTTACAAAGCCCTCTTTTATTTTCAGATTTTCTTTTATTATCACAACCTGAAAAAATCTTTCTTTTTTTTGGTTTACTTGTTTCTGCCTGTCTTCCACCTCTACAATGCTGACTCCATGAGAACAGGGAGTGTGTCTTCACTGTTTGGCACATAGTAGGTTTTCAATATTTGGAGGAAAAAAACAGATTTTCTGTAACTATCATTTTAGGTCCTAAATTGGTTAAGTCTGGTGAACTAAGGCTGCCTCAGAACACACACATGAAAATGGAAATAATTTAATCACTCAAAAGCTGTTCAACAGCTTCATTTAACACAGTAAGAAAAAATTTTTTACTTTTACATTTGTTTTTGAGTTTTACATCCTATCCTCCATCTATCAGTTCTCAATAGTGTTAAGAATGTACCAATGGACTAAAGAGTCCTAAAGCCCACTGGTAGCAGCCCTCCTAGGAAGTTAGTTTCTTTAGCCTCTCTTCTTAATGACCTTGAGGCTATCCCTGGGGAACCTCTTTAATCTGTCAGTTTGAAGGTAAGGAATCTGCTGAGAATACATAGTCTTACTTCTCTTCTCTATAGGCAACTACCTCTTGGGCAATGTAGAATGTAGTCAAAGTTCCAATATATTTAAAGATATTTACACTGTAAATGGGCTTCTTTATTTAAATAATAATAAAGTAAGCTCTCAAATGTGAAATGCTGTTACATGTATTTATTACACTATGACAGGAAAAAATAGTTCAAGAAAAATGAGGCTGGGGTTGTTGGAGTTAATACCTTCAAGGTATTTCCTACTACCTCAGTAATCTGAAATGTCCAAAGAATTTCAATCTATTTTAAGACGTGTTTTTCAACTGTCTTATTAGTTATTACATCTTGGTAAGAAACAATATAAAGATGAGACTCTCCTTCACTGTGCATGCCAAATCAAGATCAAATCTAAGAATTATTAATTAAATCCTATACTGAGAGGGTATATAAGCAGAGATAATCATGTGATGGTCAATCAATCTATATACATGTATGTAGTTAGAGCTGTAACTCAGAATTTTAACAAGAAGGTCAACCTTATACAAAATCTCTCTAGCCTTTTACAGTATTTATTCTTTAGAAAAAAGTACTGTCCGCGACATAGTATTTCACCCAGGAAAAGCTGATATAAAATAAAGTCCAGAAAAGTATAAACCAGATGATGACAATGTGCTTATGGCCACTGTTTAAGAAGTATTTTTAGTAACTGAGTCTATTACTCTTAATCATAAATCTTATTGACCATAAACTCTAATTTTTCTGAAGGAGTCTGAAATATAACATTTTAATAGGCAGTACTTGACCAAATTAAATGTGAAAAATGCATTTCTAGATTTGTTGTTTTGCACTTATAGGTACAATTTCTTGTAGAACAACTGTAGGAAAAATTCACCCTATTTAACCTATAATATGGTTGGAATGAGTACTTCCTGCTTTTCTGTTTTCACTATTCGTCAAGAAGGGAGGTAACTGGGTCCTCTGTAGAGAAAGGATTTCTGAAATCTGAAGGATTGTGTTTTACCCTCTAAGAGGCATTTCTGTACCTTCTTGATCCTCATTAGTTGTTCCTAACACCTAATATATCAATATGGCAGCTATAATCATTCTGAGAATACATGTGCATATGTAACTCAGGAATTAAGCAAAACAAAACGCCAATTATCCTCTCTGAAGATCAGCACCTTTGAAAAGTTCCCACATTTCAAGGTTATACTTTTAGTTCTTTTCCTCAGGGACATGAAAATAACTGGAACAAAACAAAACAACAGTCTGAATTGTATAAAGGAGTTCAGCACAAAGCCTGGAAGCAGAATGTTTATGATCTGATGTGATTCATACCTCTCTTTTATACTTATACAATGACAGAAATCATAAAGCAAAACCACTTTTATAAATTTAACTTGGAAATGTAAATAACAATGTCAAATGCTCATTTTTTCCACTAGTTACTAAATTTTATGATTTGAAAAACAACCTAAAAGATACTAAATGAAGTTGTTATACACTATGTTTTACGTCTTCATTGAACCTGAAATCTGTAGTTGAAGTGATTATGGGAAGAATAGGCTTTACCAGAATTACTGAATAAACTTGGTTTAAAACACTTTCAAATTTGTTCAACTATAAAGGAAACTAATCCTGTTTCTATTAACATTTAATTAATACTTCCAATATTATCAGAGCATCTCAAGGCATTTTCAGAAATAAAGGTGAGATAAATTTATTTCCAAACATATATTTTAAAAAACCCTTTGAAATACCATTAGTACAAATAACACATGAAATTACACTATACTTGAACTTCAGACATACACAATGAATATGACACCAAAGCAGCACAACATGCAGCACCATACCTACAGCTAATGACAAGCAAACCTTAATATCAGGAACAAAAGTCTAATGTATCTGTATAGAATTGATAGCTGACCCAAAAGGGCAGACATAGGTGGCCTTATAGACAGGCAGACTGGGATGCTAATAAAAGTCATAGGAGTGAGGAAGAGAATGAGAGAATTAAACTACAAAGGGAAGATGTGACATATCTCTATTTTGCCTACGTAATGTCATCTATCCATCCATTGCTCCCTCTCTCCTTCCCCCTTCATTCTCTCCCTCCAACAAACCAACCAACTAGTTATTAAAATACCTAAAAGGAACTAGGCACTGCTCAAGGCTTACTCTTCCTTGAATCAAATGCCCACATTTTTGCACATAAGCACCATTTGATATCAGAACAGAAAAACCTAATTGGTACTCATTCGCTGAATTCACCCTCAATCTTGGTTTCATTAGTAAGTGCTCACTGACTCTGAATCTTTTTGCACCTTCCATGTCAGTTGGTCCTCTAGCATACATTCAACTCTTCTCAGTCTCCAACCTGGTCAAAAGCAATGTTTAGCCTCAACAGCTTCTATTGACAGATAAAATCAAAGTAAGGAAATGGAATGTCTTAATGTGAAAAGCTGCGGGAATAACCCAGGCCATTTGGAATAATGGAGTCATGCTCCAGATACAACTCGGAGGTATATGCTTATCTCTTGATCTTTTGATTCAGTCACAGATTAAGCATATATATCCTAGCGTTAAACCAGGGACTGTTCTCAATCTTGTTCAACATGATGCTGGCAGTTTATTTATTGCAAAAGGAAGGAAGCTGCTCTTGGAGAAAAAGAATGTTGTATGACAATGTGCAAATCACTTGACCCTATTAAGCATTAGCTTCCTTTCTATAAAACAAGGATAATAATAATCATCATCCGGCCTCACAGGGTCACTGACAGGCTCAAAGATAATGAATGTGAATACTACTTGTATAAACTGCTAAACTATTATTACTATGTAAGTTGCTTCTTTTTTGAAGTTTTGAACCGACTTCCAACTCAAGAGTTTTGTTAGACTATCCAGATACAGAACATCTAAATCGACAGGGTTTTGGAGAGGGCACTAGAGAAATAAAGGAAAATGATGGCAAGGATACTGGGTCAGAACACAAGAAATTAGTTGAAGTCCTGACGTAAAACCAGAACACTTACATGCTTACCTTTTGCAGACAATGGTCGACTCCCTTGCTAACCTTCCCCTCCACAGCTGTACTGTGTTACTTTCAGGTGAATCAGTGGGGGCAAATTGAGTCTGGAGGTGCAGGGGAAGGGACTGTCAACCCTGAAGATCGTCTTCTTCCTGAGTCCCTTTAACAAACACTCCTACTTTTTGGGCCTGGCCTAGTTAATCAAAACAATTCCTAAGAAAATGGCTGTTAAAGATTTTTTTAGGAAGAGTCTTGTAACTATGAGACACCATAAATCACCTATTTCTAACAGACAAACCTGGGTTATATTTGTTCTGTTTTGCTTCTCCCAAGACTCGCCCATGTACCTCACCTTCCAAGCCTCAACACTCATCTATAAAATGAATAATGACGGCAGCTGTCAGCCGCATCCCACGGCCACCAAAAGGATGAATGAGACAGTGCCTGTGAGGCGCCAGGAGAGGTGTCTGATAAACACAGTTTATCACTGTTCATAAAGTATTATGATGAGCCCTGTTATGCCCTCCCGCCCAAGGAAATCGACCAGTTAAGAAGTGACACCCCCAGTCGCTGAAGAAGGTAACGCTGAAGCTGGTTGGGCGCGTCCGCACAGATTCTATTTCGGGGTTTGGGTAAGGAGGCGACACTGCGTCGCGGGGCGGGGGCGGAGCCCACGGCGAGCCTACCTGTTGTTCCGGATGCTGACCAGCACGCACAGCACCAGCTCCAAGTAGGTGCGCAGCACTTCCAGCCAACGGGTTGAGAGCTGCAGGGCCTCAACTTCTTCCCCGCCAGTCCCGCTGTCCGCGCCACCTCCGTCGCCCGGGCCGCCGCCGCCGCTGAGGTAGTTCTCGGCGGCAAACTCAACGCGCAGCTCTCGCACGAACCAGCCGCACTTGCGCATGAGGAATTCGAGCCGAGGCTGCTCAGCGGGCGAGACGCGGAGGCAGATGCGAAGTTGGGGCCAGAGAGCCGGATAGAAGAGGCACTCGCGCCAGTGCGAGCAGGAGGCCGAGGCCCGCAGCCGGTCCGGCGCGGGCAAGAAGGAGAAGATGTGCACGATCAGTTCGCTGGGCAGCGACGCGGCGCCCGCCGCCTGCCCGCACAGAGCCATTCGGCTCCGCCGCCGGCTGCCGGCTCCCGGCCGCCCCCGCAGTCCCCGGAGCAGCCCCCGCAGCCGTCGCAGCTGCCGCAGTCGCAGCCGCTGCCGCCGCCACCGCGCCACCCGGGCGGCCCCGGCTCGGGTTCGAGCTCCCCGCGGTCGGGGCTGCGGCACTGACAAGAACAACAACATCAATGACAAGGAAGAAGGGGGGGGAACCGTCGTGGGTCTCGGCGGAACCAAGTGGCGCACAAGTTGTGGAGAGGGGGAAAGGCCTCTGCCGGGGTGGCCTGCAGAGAGCCACCTCTGTCCTCTTAAAGTCTACTCACGTGCGCCGAGGCCTGCACACTCAGTGACTTCAAAACCCTCGCTTGTATTGTTCAGGTGCCCGGAAGCGGCAGGGCATGTTGTAAGGAAACGGTAGCCTCCCCGCGCGTGTTGGCGTAGACAGAGAAGTGGTAGGAGCTGAGTTTGACGTCGCGGGTGGTGGGAGGAGCCCGGCGCAGACCGGCGCGACTTCCGGAAGAGGGGAGCGCCTGGTAGCCGGTAGAGAAGGGAGACGCGGCACGTGATCCCTGACGCACGCGTGCCGGGAGGGGGCGCGGGGCGGGCGCGAGGGGCGGGGCGGGCGCGAGGGGCGGGGCCGGACGGGGAGTGGAGCCGGCGTTCGACGCCCCCTGAGGCTTTCGGCCGCGAAGGCTACCGCGCCGGGGAGGTCGGTGAATCGGGTAAGTTGGGCGCCCAGTCGGTATAACTCTGGCTTAGCGCGAGACGTTGTGACGCTTCTTTGAAAAACGTTTCTCGGTTGCTGGGCTGAGCCAAAGTGCAGTATGCAGAATCTTCCTCAGCTGTGCCACCTGCCCGGAGTATTGGGAGGAATTTCTGTGCTTGCTCCACTCAGGCAGACTCGCGGGCTGACCCTGACCGGCGTGTCGGGAGACGAGAGGCGCGGGACGGGGCGGCTGAGAGTCCTGTCAGAGGCGAGCGGACCTGCCCCCTTGGTCGGACAGTGCACCTGGACTTCGCGCACGTCCCGGTGTGTGGAAAGAGTGAGGACAGCGCCACCTTTTGGATTTAGAGGGAGAGAAAAAATTGATAGATGAGTCTTAAATTTTCCTGGTTGATTTTCAGCCTTTTTACCAAGGTTTGAGGAAAAGTCTGAGTTCCCGGTATTGAGATTAAAGACCTTCGTTGAAAAGAAGTTGATGAGGTTTTTTTTTGTTTGTTTTTTTGTTTTTTGTTTTTTAGCATAGCGCCCTAACTTGAGAGGGATTTTTGACACAGTGTCCCTTCACTTCTGCACAACGGGTGACGTAGTTAATAACTCTAGTTGTAAGAGGTGGTGAAATCAGAAAGTCAGATTTTATGTAATAATTGAAGATTGGTTTAGGGAGGCTGCCTCTTCAAAGCCTAGCTACAATTTGGGGACAGACTTGTTCTCTTGTAAACTTCCACAAACTCTACTAGATATGTTTAACCCTATGAGGACAAAGGTCTGTGTTTATATTTCTTTGGTGCCTTTTGGTGCCTTGCACATACCAGGTTGCCAACAATATTATGTTACCATGTTACCTCTGAGTTCTCGTCAGCTCAGTACCTGTAAAAAAATTAAAAAAATATATATATATATCAGCCGTGGTAGGTCACTTCTCGAACCCTTGTCTACAAGAGTTGTATGTGATTAATATTTAATGAGCATGTAGTGGCAACAGCAGTGAATTAGGAAGTTGAGACTTAGATTTTAATTTTTTATTAATAATAATTTCTTATACTTACTGAAGGATTTTGAAGTGAGCCATAGACATCTAGATCTTCCACTTGTAGGTACTTTCATGTACATCTCTATAAAAGCATATTCCTGTATAAAAAAAAATGTCATCACACTAAACAAATAATTTCTTAAATATTATTATGAGATCAAGTAGCAAACATAAGAAGCCATGTTTGCTTGTTTCTGCTTGCCGACGTAATTTTACAAAGCCCCAGACTTTGTGAGGAATAGTAGCTCCAGAAAGATACTTTGAACACAAAACAGAGTAGTACATCCTCCCTCCCACCCCCACATCTCTTGCCTGTGTTGCTATATTCCTTAAAAGATATGACATTAGTTTTTCTCTTTTCCTACACATAAGATAATGTCTGATGAGGTTAGTGATTATGCTTCTGTAACCTAGAACCAGATGTACTCTTACACCCAAACCTTGATGTAATTCTGCTTTAATGTAACTTCTGAGCAAGGCACGTGCTGAACCCCCACCAGCTGTATATAAGCAGTGGGGTGAAATACTGTGCTGGAAGAGTCTGAAAGAACTCTGAAATAGGCCTCTGACTATAGTCCTCAGTAAGACTACTGAATAAAACTAACTTTAATTCCTTAAAAGCTTGATTTTTCTTTTCCCATTAGTTAACATTCTCTTATATTCCATATTCAGATTTATCCAGCTATCCCTCAAATGTTCTGTACTGCTGCTTTGTCCAAACCAGAATCCAGTTAAGGACCATACTTGTATTTGGTTATGTATTTCAAGTCTTTTTTAATCTAAAAATTGAAAGATTAATATTTTAGTTTTCAATAGATCATCCCCACAATTTTTTTTTTATACTCTTGAGACTAGGTAAATTGTCCTATAGAGTATTTCACCATCCATATTTGTTTGACTGCCTTCTCTTGGTATTTAGTTTATTCCTCTAGTCCCTTTGTTTTATAAATGTGGACATAATTGCCAAAGGATTGTTCACGTTAATGTTAAGGATTTTAAACACAATTTCATCATCAGTGATATTGAATTTGACATTTAATTACAATATCTGCTTGAACTACCATCAGTAATTAAAAAAAAAAAACTCCTGGATTAGATTGGTGACAGCTTGATCTCCCTCCATGTAAGGTTCTGTGTTGTGTTTTATTTTATTTATTTATTTATTTATTTCCTCAATTCGTGAGGTGTTATTTTGGTTTCCAACAAATGTCCAACTACCCCATCAACCAACTTAATGGCTTTAACAACAATTTATAATTCTTGCCTGAATCATAATTTTTATTAGAGATTGTAAAATAATTTCTAATTTTTTCATTCCACTTACATTTATTAATTTGCATTTTTCTGTATTGCAGATGCTTTTTTTCATAAACTAGGGACTTTAATTACCCTAAAGTACAGTTCCTATTAGGAAAAAAAAATGTTTAGTTCTTTTTTTTCATTACTGATTTTTAAAGCAAGTTATAGGGCCTCAAAGGGTGACAAATGAACTACTCTAGCTTTTACATTTTCTGAATATTATTATGCATTTATTAATTTTTATAAGTTTTAATTGGTCATTCTTTTTGACTTTCAAATTTTGAAGCTTCTAGAACACCTCTTGAATAATTTTTTCTATTTCATTGTTATTATATTAATAGTTTTCTAAAATTCCTTGAGCAGTTTTAGTAGAAATAAAACTGGACTGGGTGAAAGGATAAAAGCCTGGATTTTAATCTTTTTTTCTTTTTCTGTTTTGCCATGATCTAGTTGGGTGATCTTTAAACAAGTTGCTTAACCTCTTTAGTATGTATTTTCTTCATCTATACAAGTAGAAGGTTGGCAAGCATCCCTGCAGCTTTCATGTCTTCTGGCTCTTAAAAACCCACTCTTTTATTTTTACTTGTCATAAAACTAACCCATTTCAAATATATAATTCAATGACTTTTAGTAGTTTTATCAATGGTGCAGCCATCACTGTAAATCAGTTTTAGAACATTTTCATACCTCAAATGAGATTTCTTATGCTCATTTGCAGCTAATTCCCACTCCCACTCCCCAGCAACTACTAGTGTTACTTTCTTTCTCTATAAATTTACTCTTTCTGGACATTTCACATAAATGGAATCATACTATATATGGTCTCTTGTGTCTATCTTCTTTCACTGAGCGTAATGTTTTTTTGTTTGTTTGTTTGTTTTTTTGAGACAGAGCCTCACTTTGTTGCCCAGGCTAGAGTGAGTGCCGTGGCGTCAGCCTAGCTCACAGCAACCTCAAACTCCTGGGCTCAAGTGATCCTATTGTATTGCCTCACCCTCCCAAGTAGCTGGAACTACAGGCATGTGCCACCATGCCTGGCTAATTTTTTTCTATATATATTAGTTGGCCAATTAATTTCTTTGTATTTATAGTAGAGACGGGGTCTCGCTCTTATTCAGGCTGATTTCGAACTCCTGACCTTGAGCAATCCGCCCGCCTCGGCCTCCCAGAGTGCTAGGATTACAGGGAGCGTAATGTTTTTTATGTTCGTCCATGACATGGTATGTGTCAGTTATTCTCTCCTTTTTGTTGTTGAGTAGTATTTTATTATATGGATATGTTTTCTTATTGTTTTGGTCTATCTGTAGGGTGCCCCAGTTCCCCTGTTATTTTCTGTGTCCTGACGAAAAATCACAGACTACCTTGACTGCTCTGTGACGTAGCCAGCTACAGGTTTTCCCTAACAGGCTTGAACCTAAACTGGGGCCTTAAACATTCCTAGGCACTGATGAAGGTATCTAGGTTGTTGCCCAAAACACTGAAAGAAACTGGTCCTAGCCCTGAACCAAATTGCTTATGCCCTCATATAAACTCCATACCCTGACCCCCTCACTGCGGACATGTGTCAGAGAATCCCTTTTCTCTTCCTGTCTGTTGTGATGATGGCTGTAGCCCTCTATAAGTAAGTTCCACTAATACATGCTTTGACCTGGAGTTCAGTGCTTCTTTCTTTGGAATCCTAGCCGTTCCTATCTCAGATGATTTGGGGCACTCCCTTGTGGAAACTCTCCTGCTACCACTTTTGGGGCCACTTCATTTGTGGGTTCTGTTGGAGAAAACATTACCCATTCACCAGTTGCAGACATTTAGGTTGTTTATAGTTTGGGGTTATTATGAATAATTCTGCTATGAATATTCATGTGCAAATCATTGTGTGGGCATATGTTTTAATTTCTCCTGGGTAGATACCTAGGAATGAAAGTGATAGGTTGTAGGGTAGTTCTATGTATATTTAACTGTTTGAGACACTGAAATTATTTTCCAAAGTGGCTGCATCCAGCAAAAGAAATAATCAACACAGTAAACAGACAACTTGCAAAATAGGAGAAAGTATGTAAACTATACATCTGACAGAGGCCTAATATCTAGAATTTACAAGGAACTCAACAGAAACAAAACCCATTAAAAAGAGGGCTAAGGACCTGAATAGACATTTTTCAAAAGAAGACAAATGGCCCAAAAACATATGAAAAAATGTTTAAATCACTAATACAGCAGAGAAATACAAATTAAAACCACAATGAGATAATATCTTACACTAATCAGAATAGCTACTATTAAGGCAAAAATAACAGATGGTGAGGATGCAGAGAAAAGGAACTCATACACTGTTGGAATGTAAATTAGTGCAATCTCTATGGGAAACAGTATGGAGATTTCTCAAAGAACTAAAAATAGACCTACCCAGCAATCCCACTTCTAGGTATTTACTCAAAGGAAAAGAAATCAATATATCAAAAATATAACTGCAGCACTATTCAAAGTAGCACAGAGATGGAATCAACATAAGTGCCCATCAACAGAGTACTGGATAAAGAAAATGTGGTATATATACACAATGGAATAGTCTTCAGCTGTAAAAAAGAATGAAATATCTTTTGCAGCAACGTGGATGATACTGGAGGCCATCGTGTTAAAATGAAACAACTCAGACACTGAAAGACAAATACTGCATGTTCTCACTTTTAAATGGGAGCTAAATAACACGTACAGATGGAAGTAGAGTGTGGAATTATGCACAATGGAGACTTCGGGAAATTGGGGGTGTGTGGGAGGATGGATGATGGGAGGTTGCTTGGTGGGTACAATACATGTTGATTCAGTGATGTATGCACTGAGGGTCCTGACTTCACCACAGTGCAGTATATCAATGTAGCAGAATTGCACTTTTACCTCATGAATATATACAAATAAGAAATAAACGGGACCGGGCATGGTGGCTCACGCCTGTAATCCTAGCTCTCTGGGAGGCCGAGGCGGGCGGATCCTTTGAGTTCAGGAGTTTGAAACCAACCTGAGCAAGAGTGAGACCCTGTCTCTAATATAAATAGAAAGAAATTAATTGGCCAACTAATATATATAGAAAAATTAGCTGGACATGGTGGCTCATGCCTGTAGTCCCAGCTACTTGGGAGGCTGAGGCAGTAGGATTGCTTGAGCCCCCCGGGAGTTTGAGGTTGCTGTGAGCTAGGCTAACGCCATGGCACTCACTCTAGCCTGCCAACAAAACAAGACTCTGTCTCAAAAAAAATAAATAAATAAAAAGAAAGAAAGAAAGAAATGGGGGAAAAAATCCCCAAAGTGGCTACATCATTTTCCATTCCCACCAGCAATCTAATAGGATTTCCAGTTCTCTTTTTGATGATCTGGAAATATGCTCTGATTGATTTAAGATTGGTATTTTTTCCTTCTCAATTTACTAGCAACAAAGTATATTTTCCTTGTACACTGTTAATAATTAGTCTTTAATTATTAGGAATGGTTCCTGAAGAAAATAAAAATATATCAATCTGCTATAAAATTCTGCTTCTGAATGTTATTTTTAATTTTTTTACTTATTAAATGAAGGATGGAAGGAATACTGTTATTTAACCATAGCTAAGACATGAATTAGTAAGATATGGTCTTGCCCAATTACAATAATAAAACAGTAAATTACAATGGTGGCAAAAAATTTGTCTATATTATCAAGCCGACATCTTTAATCAAATGTTTATTGAGTATGTATATTTAGCATGTTATGTGAGTTATATTCTTTTAACATATACTGCTAAAGTAAGAAAATTGTTTAAAGGACAGAACAAAATCATATTTTGTGAAGTTATACAATCTGAGGTATGATTCATAGTGTGGGAGGAAGTACTGACGTTTTGAAGCTCATAAGTACCTAGTAGTACTAAGCTCCAGGTTCCAGAAGTGGCATATTGTCTCTATAGCAACCACCAGGCTTATTTGGATTTGAAACCCAGGCAACGAGTAGTGGATAGGAATATAACATCAAGGTGGGTATGTATTCTGTTAGGTTGATATGCCTGACTGCTGATAGTCAATGGTTAGTTATGTTTTTTTATTATATTTATTATGATTGGTTTTTTTATAGCGATATATTAATTCTTCTTAATGTGTTTTTTCTGAGAGAGAAAGTAAGCATTTAGTATTCTAAAATTCTAACATGATTTACTATGATAATATACTAAATTTAGTGTTTTTTCTAGCTAGGTAATTAGGATATTAGATATATCTTTACTATAGCTTTCTCTCCATTATTGCTTAAGTTTGGTAACTTGCTTTGAGTTAAATATATTTTTTATTATACTGAATCACTTGTAATTTTATAACAGAAAAAATAACCATGACACAGATTTTATTTTAGCTACATCATGAATTTAAGGCTGCCAGTTAACATGAAAATTGCCTAAATTCAAAAATTTCTTG
This sequence comes from Microcebus murinus, assembly GCF_040939455.1. Taxonomy (NCBI): domain Eukaryota; kingdom Metazoa; phylum Chordata; class Mammalia; order Primates; family Cheirogaleidae; genus Microcebus; species Microcebus murinus. Next base: position 55,901,390 of record NC_134109.1, on the reverse strand, counting down.
AAAAACTTTTTTCTGAGTAAGGTCTGAGTTTCAGACACTATTGGCAAGTAGAGGTGACATAACTCCCTTCTAATTATCTGTTACCATGCATCCGTAAATTTACCTAGAGGCACAGGAGAATATATCCAGGGGACCTGATTCCCTTTTCTTTATTCTTGTTTGATAGATTGGAGTGGTTCCTAGGGGGATCATATTATAGGAAAAAGAAATGAGGGATTGAAGGGAACTTGTCTTTGGGGAGAGAGAAGTCTGCACTGGTGAGCTGGATACAGGGTGAAGGACCAGGTCATTGGTTTTTTGGTCTAGGTGCAGTATGTTGCTGATGTCAGAACATCCTAGCCAAGCCACTCACAAGTTGGATGTGCAGATTTGTAAATCGGAAGAGCTCTATCAATAAAGCAGAGATTGATAACTCATATCCCAAAGGAATCAAGAACAATGAAAGAAGAGTTAGGTCCTGTGCAATATGATACGGAGGGGGGAAGACTGGTTTATCAGAGGGTGCTTTTCCCAATGGGAATATGGGCTCTATGTTTCCAGATTTCCTAGTATTCCAAGAGAACTAAAATGCTAATATTTTAAGAGGTGAAATCTCTTGATTGCAGATTTATTCACATTAAACATATTTTGTGAGCATAACCAGAGTTAGTCTTTAGGACACCATATTACAGATTCTTTATTAAAGCTCTAAAACCTATGGGCTGAAGTCACTTTTTGTTCCCATAGCTAAGCCTGCTAGCTAATTCCTGCAATTTAAGTCCACTTCCAGAGCTATTTTTTTCACCCATCTCTTTCAGGGTCTAAAGAAAAAATAAATAAGGTTGTTCTCCAAGAGTTCTTCTTGCTAAAAAAATTAAATTAAAAAAGTAAAAAAATAAGGAACAAAGGTTTAACTCAAATGCTCATTTTTATTACATTACTGATTTCTTGCCTTTTATTCAAGAGGATGGGTATTTTTAGAGGTACTTGTTGCTTAAAAATATATTAAAAGCTGAATATTGCTGTCTTTAATGTAGTTAATTCAACCAATAAAGTTCGTTAACTTCTAGTTAAAGTCAGTAATTGGCTGATTTTAATTATCTTGGTTGGAGTTGTACAGTATACCTTATAGGCAGTATCCTACAATGGCGCTCATGGGATTATTACTCAAGAGGCACAATCTTCAAGTAATTATTTTGATTGGGTTCAACTTGCTTGCAATAAGGAGATTTTCCTTCCTCCCTCCCTTCCTTTTTTCCTTCCTTCTCGCTCTCCTTCTGCTCATCTGCCTCCTCCTCCTCCTCCTGCTGCTGCTGCTTTTTTTTTTTTTTAAACAGATAGTATAGGGAGTTTTGAGGATATCCACAGGTATGCATCAAAGCATACCTGAGCTTCACAGGGACCAGACTGGAAAACTAAAAGCAGGAGCTAAGGTTTTAACTCTCTTCATCTCTAAAAGTATCATAGTCTCTCTTTTCTTCTTTCTCAACAGGCTTCTTTTGCTTATTCATTTTGCATAGGGCCCCATACTGCTGGTCCTCACTACTAGTCTACATGACCTAGATCTCTTTCTTTTTTTTTTTTATTTCGGCATATTATGGGGGTACAGATTTTAAGGTTTCAATGAATGCCCTCTCCCCGCCACAAGTCTGAGTTTCCAGCATGACCATCCCCCAGATGGTACACATCTCACTCATGATGTATGTATATACCCGCCCCTCACCCCCCTGCCTAATACCCTATTACTATAGTACCTGTGTGTCCACTTAGGTGCTACTCAGTTAATACCAGTTTGCTGGTGAATATATGTGGTACTTGTTTTTCCATTCTTGGGATACTTCACTTAGTAGTATGGGTTCCAGCTCTAACCAGGAAAATATAAGATGTGCTATGTCACCATTGTTTCTTAGAGCTGAATAGTACTCCATGGTATACATATACCACATTTTATTAATTAATTCTTGGATTGATGGGCACTTGGGCTGTTTCCACAGCCTTGCAATTATGAATTGTGCTGCTATAAACATTCGAGTGCAGGTGTCTTTTTTGTAGAGTGTTATTGGATCATTTGGGTAGATGCCCAGCAATGGGATTGCTGGATCAAATGGTAGATTCACTTGTATCGCTTTAAGGTATCTCCATATTGCTTTCCACAGAGGTTGAACTAGCTTGCAGTCCCACCAGCAGTGTAGGAGTGTTCCTCTCTCTTTGCATCCACGCCAGCGTTTGTTATTTGGAGACTTTTTGATAAAGACCATTCTCACTGGAGTTAAGTGGTATCTCATTGTAGTTTTGATTTGCATTTCCCTGATGATTAGAGATGATGAGCATTTTTTCATATATTTGTTGGCCATTCTTCTGTCTTCTTTAGAAAAGATTCTGTTCAAGTCCTTTGCCCACTTTTTAATAGGGTTATTTCATTTTTTCTTGCTGATTTTCGTGAGTTCTAAGTGTATTCTAGTTATTAGCCCTTTATCGGATACGTAGGATGCAAAAATTTTCTCCCATTCTGTAGGTTGTCTGTTTACTTTCATGACTGTTTCTTTGGCTGTGCAAAAGCTTTTTAGTTTCATCATGTCCCATTTATTTATTTTTGTTGCTGCTTTGATTGTCTTTGGGGACTTCTTCATAAACTCTTTGCCTAGGCCGATGTCTAGGAGACTGTTTCCAACATTTTCCTCTAGAATTCTAATAGTTTCATACCTTAGGTTTAAGTCTGTTATCCAGCATGAGTTGATTTTTGTGAGAGGTGAAAGGTGTGGGTCCTGCTTTAGCCTTCTACAAGTGGCTATCCAGTTTTCCCAGCACCATTTATTGAAAAGGGATTCTTTTCCCCAGCGTATGTTTTTCTCTGCTTTGTCAAAGATTAGATGGCTATATGAGGATGGTTTTATATCAGGATTCTCACATCTGTTCCACTTGTCAATATTCCTATTTTTGTGCCAATACCAGATTGTTTTAATTACTACAGCTTTGTAGTATAGTTTGATATCTGGCATATTAATACCTCCCATTTTGTTTTTGTTGCCTAAAATTGCTCTTGATATTTTGGGTCTTCTTTGGTTCCATACAAAGTGTAAAATTATTTTTTCTATATCTGTGAAGAATGCTGATGGGATTTTAATAGGTATTGCATTGAATCTGTAGATCAGTTTGGGTAGTATAGACATTTTAATGATGTTGAGTCTGCCGATCCACGAGCATGGAATGGATTTCCATCTGTTTACATCCTCTGTTATTTCCTTCTTCAGTGTTTCATAGTTCTCCCTGTAGAGGTCTTTTACCTCCTTGGTTAAGTATACTCCTAGGTACTTTAATTTCTTTGTTGCTATTGTGAAGGGTATTGAGTCTTTAATTTGGTTCTCAATTTGGTTGTTGTTGGCGTATACGAATGCCTCTGATTTCTGTGTATTGATTTTGTATCCTGAGACTTTACTAAATTCATTGATCAGTTCCAGGAGTTTCTTGGTTGAATCTTTGGGGTTTTCTAAATATAATATCATATCATCAGCAAACAGTGAAAGTTTGATCTCTTCTACCCCTATTTGGATACCTTTAATTCCACTTTCCTGTCTGATTGCTGTAGCCAGGACTTCCAGCACTATGTTGAATAGAAGTGGAGATAGTGGGCAGCCTTGTCTGGTTCCAGTTCCAAGTGGGAATGCTTTCAGTTTTTCCCCATTCAGTATGATGTTGGCTATGGGTCTGTCATATATGGCTTGTATCATTTTTAGGTATGTCCCTTCTATGCCTGTTTTCTTAAGTGTTCATATCATGAAAGGGTGTTGAATTTTGTCAAAAGCTTTTTCTGTATCTATTGCATATCTACTTTCATTTGCAGTTTTTTTCTCTGTCTCCAGTTGAAATTCCTGAGAAAATCTGAATGGGTTATTTTTGAAAGGTAGGCCACAAATCATTAGTTGATGACATTACTGTTGATTGGCTGCTTTAAGGCCAAATGTTCTTGTCCTAATCCAATTAACTGAATTTAGAGGGATGGGGTAATGTGCTGGATGCTTTAGACAGATGGATGTGGGGATTAGTGAAGAGAAGAAGGAGCTTTCTTTAAAACAGAGTGTGGGCCAGCAAACACTCTGAAATCTATCTGGTACAGTAGATACCAGGGCTTAATGACTTTTTAAGCAGAGATGCCTAGAATTCTATATTGAACAAAAATGTCCTAAGCTGACAACTAACCTTTTAGGTAGTTGTTGAAAAGTCTTCAGATAGTCTTTTGGCTTCCCTTAGTCTTAGGATATCCATCAAAATTTTCAGGTCATACTGGCTGAATAACCATAAGGCTTTGTTATGAAGAGATGTATCCTTCATGGTAAATTACTGCAATATTCTCATTGCAGAATTTCATCAGTTTTGGAGGCTGAGGAGTACTTTGTTGAGAAGGATTTTGAGGTTGTCCCTTGTTTACTGGAAAGAGTATTATATTTGATTTGTGATATCTGCTATGCTTGGAAATAATTGGTGACCTGAAAAATTTATGTTTTTTATCCCTAGTCTAGGCTAATTATCATCCTATGTGACTATATATTAGTGTTTGTCTTCTGCTTTCCTTTTGTTGTAGAGTACATAGACATTCTTCAGTGGAATGTATTCACGTCAATTCCTTATGTTGTAAATAGCAGCAGATCTCTTAAGTATCAAATTTTATAAATAAATTCTTTCAAATTGGGGATTTTAATAACTCACAATGTATTAAGTAAACTTAAAATTTTTACATTTATCAGGTCTTAACTGGATTATCTGGGAATGTGAACCACTTCTTTATATTGAATTTTAAGAGAGGAATCATACTTTCACATCACAAGGAAAATATAACAAATTTTCCATTCACTTGAAGGTTACAGAGTTTCTCCCATAGGATTCAGTTTATGTAGGAAAATTTTCACATTTCTAAAATATAGCCCTTAAGCAAGAAGTTTCTAGTGGAAATTTATTACATTTTACAAAAATCAGAGTAATACATGAATATGGTAACAAGATAGGGAAACAACAGGTTCTGCTTGATAAGGAGCCTTGAGACTAGATCCAAAGTCTCCGATAAAACAGGAGACAGACAGGGGGAGAAACCAGCCCAAACCAGCTAGATCCCAGATGGCCACGAAAAAGCACCTCAGGTTACCCTCACTGTTCAGTATATGTTAGATAGAATATATTAACATGCTAAAAGAAACTAGGGCCATGACAGTTTACAAATGCCATGGCAACTCCAGAAAGTTGCCCTATGTGGTTTAGAAAGGGGAAGGGACCTTCTGTTCTAGAGGAACTCTCACCCCTTTCCCAGAAATCTTATGACGAATCCTCACTCTGCTTAATATAATTAAATAGAAGGTATAAAAATAAGACACCAGAAACTCACAAAGTACTACTCTCTGTTGCTATGAGAGGTAGCTGCTGCCCTGTCTATGGAGTAGCCTCCTTTTTTTTCTATTTTCTTACTTTAATAGACATACTCCGTTGGCTTGCTCTTGAATTCTTTCCTGTGAGAAGCCAAGAACCCATTCGACCTTCAAACAGACCCCAGTTTTGGGGTCTACTTTCCTGGATCAGTAACAAAAAAATGTAGTACAAAAACACTTTTGATGAGCAGCATGCCTTCCACTGTGAGACTTTTCCCAGAAACAAACATTTTGAACCATTTATTATTTGGTTCTTTTTTCTTTCTTTTTTGAGACATAATCTCTGTCACCCTGGCTAGGCAGTGATGACATTATAGCTAACTGCGACGTCAAACTTCTAGGCTGAAGTGATCCTCCTGCCTTAGGCTCCTGAGTAGCTGGGACTACAGACACGCACCACCATGCCTGGATAATTTTTTCTCTTTTTGGTAGAGACAGGATGTTGCTTTTGCTCAAGCTTGTCTCGAGCTCCTGACCTGAATCGAATCTCCCGCCTCAGCCTCCCAGAGTGCTAGTATTACAGGTGTGAGCCACTGTGCCTGGCTTGGTGTTTGGTTCTTTAGGTAACTTTAAATTATATGCTTTTATTTATTCTTTTTGATAGATTAAACATTATCTGTTTACCCCCTTTTATAAAAAAATTAAGATTTCAATTATATTTCTCCCCTTCCCTCTCCCATCTTCCTACCAATATTTGATAGTTATATATAATATTTAGTTTTCCTCTTGGTTCTTAAATTAATCAGCTTTTGTTACATAGTAATTACGATCTTTTGTCTACAACAGGGGATTATAGTAGATTAACTTTTCAGCAAATAATTCAGTTTTTCCTCCCCTCACCCACCTACGTGGAAAGAGTACACTTTTTCCCTTGATCACTGATTTGGATTTGGTCTTGTGACTTGCTTTGCCAAATATAATTTTCCTTTCCTTCCTTTTCAGAGAAGGGCTCTCTAATTAATAAGGATGCTAGTTGGTATAACAAGTAAACCTGAAAATTTCGATGATTTAACAAGATAACAGGTTATTTTTTTATTCCTTTAACAGTCCAATAAAGGGGTTCTTCTCACCAGGCAGCTTTCTTTCATGCGATAATTCAGTGACTCAAATTCCTTCTGTCTTATGGTTCTACCATCCTTAAAATGCCTTGTGATTCTCTGTCTCCTGCTAATGGAAGAGGAAGAGAGAATGGAGAAGGTACTTCTTAATTGCTATGGTAAGGAAATGACATATTACTTTTATTTACGTTCCATTGGCTAAAACAAGACGTGTAGTCTTACCTAGATGTAAGAGGGTCTGGGAAATAGTTTTGCCACAAAGGAGACTTCTTCGTTTAGCATTATTTTTGGCTGGTGGTAAACACTAGTTGCCTTATATTTGTGGTGGGTGGAGATAGAAGAAGAAGGTGGATTTGGTTGGTGCAGTTTTTCTATATTCAAATCTTTAATTAATTTCTTTTCTAATGTCCCTTAGAGATAGTTCCTCAAGTGCCTCTGAGCCTAGAATTTCTGTAAGGTTTCACTGGGCAGATCAGCCTTCATGCCAGTTGCAGCTTCCTCCAAGTGTGTTATGTTCTGCTTCAGTTGTCAATACACTCCTGTCTCCTTTTTTCTTTCAGAATTGTTTTGAAATTTCTTGATGGCCAGTGATCATCTTTTTCCTAGCTGAGTTCTCTTTACTGTTATACTGACTTAAATATCTATATATTGTTTTTTTATTTTAAGTTTCAGGAGTCAGTTGAAGCGAATATGGAATACCTTTAATTAGTACCTGTAATAGAGGTAATCTTATTTTTTTAATTTTTTTTTACTATGTGCTGCTTGAACAAGATACATTTTATATCCACCATGGGCTGAAGACTTCTCTTCTCTAGGTTCTGGAGGAAATGTAAAAAGATAGGACATATAATCCCTGCAACTGAAGAATTCTTACTCCAATTGGCTTACCTTTCTAGAACACTGATTCTGTCATAGTAATTCTTTAGAAACTTTCAATGATTTTTCTTTGCTCGTATTTCCCTGTGTAAACTCTGGCTTTCAACACTCTGCCTATCAGTGCTTGCCCTTCCACTGAGAGCTGCTCAGTTTATTGTGTTACCAACAGGCCGTTTTCATCTTGAGCCTTTGTACATGTGGTCTCTACTTTCCAGAGTTACCATCTTTTCTATATTGGAGTCCTATTTAAACATAAATGTTGAATTCAGATTTCAGTTTTTTTCCAAGTTGTCTGTCCTGACTATTTCAGATTTGCATGATTTTTTTCCTCTGATCAGCAACAAAGCTTATTTATCCATATTTATTATTGTTTCACACTTCTTAGTGTTCTTTCTTACAAAGTACAGACTACTTAAAGGAAAAGCTTGAGCAATACACCTTTTTGATTACCCTATAGTGTCTAGCATAGTGAAGAGTTCACGCTGAGTGCATAGTAAATGTTTATTGACTGAAGTCCTGAATTATCTTGTGCTAATCAAAGTGTCGGTCCATGAGCTATCTGTTACACCCTTTTTTTTGGAATATAAATACAGAAATTGAGAATAAGCAGTAGAAACTTGTATAGGAATTTGACACAGTAATTTTATATCTGTTAAAATTTTGCTTATATTTTACATGTTTTTATAAAAATTTCTGGTAATCATTTTAATTTCATTTTGTAAAAGTGTCAGTCCATGATGGATTAGAAAATTTTTTAAATGGTATCCCACTTGAGACAGTCTGCCCTGTTGGAAAAAAGAAGAAAAAAAGAAAAATCAAAAGAAAAAAGATAATAAATAAAATGGTATCTCACCGCACATAATTTGAGAAACACTACTTTAGACTATTTAATACAAGGGATATGAAAATTTAGCAATGAAGAGATCAGTATATTTTGGACTAGTAGAAGAAGATTTCATAATGAAGATGAGATCTCTACTTGAAAGGTAAATAGAATTTGGACGGTTATAAAGCACTGGGTTGTCTTGGACAGAGTTAACAAGGTTTTGGACCACCAGTGTAGGAGAGGTCTGCTGATATGTTCTATGGTGACCAGAGAAGAAAGAGGCCTGGCAGAGATAAAAATCAAATCCATGGAGAGCTGACCATCTACCCGATAAAATAAGCATTTCCAATTTATTTTGTTACAACTTGAACTGTGGCATGTTGAAGACCTTTAAGTCTTATGTATATGGCTGATATTTTATGGGACTAGTAGTAGTGAGTAAAATTTAAATTATGCATATTTGAAACATTTTAATTTAGCTTTCAAAAAAATAGATGGTTAGCTTATAATATATTGTTGCTAAATTTGTTATAGCTTTAATATGAAGCCAAATAAGCAAAATATAAACTAAGAAAGAATAATTGATAAAAATAACTTTAAATAAAAAACTTTTCATCTTATTCTTTATTTCTCTTTGTCAATTTCATCTTAGATCAAAGCTTTTCCTCCTTATTATTGAATTGTAGTCATATATTTGGAGACCTAGATTGAAAAGAATATTGCTATGTCCATTGCTTCTGGAGAATTAATATTTTACTTATAACATAAAACGTGAACTGAACTCTTTTTTTTTTTCTTTTTTTGGAGATAGGGTTTCACTTTGTTGCCCAGGCTAGAGTGCAGTGGCTTCATCATAGCTCACAGCAACCTCAAGCTCCTGAGCTCAAGCGATCTCCCTGCCTCAGCCTCCCAGGTAGCTAGGACTACAGGCAGGCACCACCATGCCCAGCTAATTTTTTTTTCTATTTTTAGCAGAGATGGGGTCTCACTCTAGATTAGGCTTGTCTTGAACCCCTGACCTCAAGTGATCCTCCCACCTCAGCCTCCCAGAGTGCTTTGATTGCAGGTGTGAGCTATGGACCCACCACTGAGCCTAGCCTGAACTCTTTTTTTTTTTTTTTTTAAAGTTTTGTTATTATAAAAGGACACCGAAGAACAGCAATTCAGCTCATTTCTACAATTTACTCCAGGGCTCAAACTGAACTCTTTTATTGTGATAAAATATACATAAGATTTACCATTTTAAGTATACAGTTCATTGGCATTGAGTATAGTCACATTTTATCAACAACCATGACTACTGCCCCTCTCCAGAACTTTTCATTTCAAGCTGAAACTCTATTAAACAGTAGCTCCCCATTTCCCTTCTGTCCCCTGAGCTAGTTATTTTAAATTTATCTATTTCTGTATTTTCTTACTTGTCTTATTTACTACCATTATAAATGAATATATATTGAATACTCCTTATATATCTGTAACTGGGCCAGATGCTGAACAGTGTTGAATTACGTTTGTAAAGAAAACTGCAAAATTTGCTATGCTAGTAGGTGGTTTCCTGGGTGACAGAGTCCTGTTGCGTCACATTCTTTATCTTACATCCAAACTCCAATCCAATTAAATGTGCGAAAGTACACAAGCTGGTTTTTTGTTTCAGAGGTTAGCAGGAAAATAATTACACCAGTCTGATAATTTTAAATGAAGATTGAGCTGAAATGTTGCTTTGATTTCATCGGAGATTTTGAGTACCTAAATGAACATATTTGCAAGATTATTAAATATGAAAATGGGTTGGTAGTTTGGTTATTTTTAAAAACCTGGATAAATTTTTATAGCTATATATATTTTGAAGGGTCCGGTTTTATTTCTTACTCTCTAACTTCTTTTTCTATGTCATGTTTATTTGCACCTTTTCTTCCCCTGACCTGTAAGTTCACCTATTTCTCATGGCTTTCTCTTTTAGTCTTTTGCTTAGAAATCTCACCTTTTTCAGTTTCAGTTATCTCTCTGTGGGAGAAAAAAAGACACCCTTCTAAGTCTGTATTTCTTAAAACCTTGAGTCACAGTTCTGAATCTAGAACTGTGACCTGAAATTTTCTCTTCTATGGTCTGCTGTTACCTTTAACAAAACATGTTTAATGTTGGACTCATTATTTTTCCATCCACTTTAAGCAACCCCCCCTTTTTAAATGGCATCACCAATCTTGTCATTATCTAAGCTTGACACTTTGTGGTATTTCTCTTCCTATTCTAGTAGTCACAAAGCCCCCCAACCACCTATTTCTTTCCTTACTATAATCATCACATCTCACACTTCTTTTTCATTTTATCTGCACTCTGTCCAATGTAGGGCCTGATCTTCTGATGCCTAGATTACTGCAATATTTCCCCACCAGAAGAATTTTCTCTTGAGTCCTTACCACACTTTCTCTGTAACTCTCATGTGAAAGTTGCAAATATTTATTTTATATTACATTTAATTGTGCCTCTCTCTCATCATTGCCTTTTTCTTTATATCCCTTAGAAGCCTTGCATCATAGTTAGTACTCAACAATATTTTTGAGAATACAGTATTTTAACTATAATCTCTTCTCCTTTTAATGTATTTTGTACAGCATTGTCAGGACAAAACAATTCATTAAACAAATATTTATTGAGTGCTTATTCTGTGCCAAACACTCTTAAGTACTAAGGATATAGTAATCAACAAACAAACAAAAACTTGTCACTTCTGGTGGCTTATATTTTAGTGAAGTAGGGGATTGATAAAATAGCAAAATACGTAGTGTGTTAGGTGAATGAAGGAGGAAGGTAGTATCAAGGGTGAGAGACTGGAATTTTGGATAAGGTGACCAGGAAGGCCCTTTTGTAAAGGTGGCATTTGTGTAAAAACTTGTAGTAAGTGAGTGGGGAAGGCAGTGAATATCTAGGGGAAGAAGGTTTCAGGCAAAGGGAACAGTAGGTGCAAAGACTTCAGGTGCAAATGTGCCTGGCATATTTGAATACTGGGGAGGAGAAGAGTGAGCTGGAAGATGAGTAATAGGAGGCAAGGGTGTATATTAGGGGGAGAGGTGTGAAGTGGGAAGATACAGATTGAATAGAGCCTCATGGGTCACAATTAGGAATGTGGTTTTTACTCTGAATGAGATGACTAGCCTTTGGAGGAATTCGAACATATAAATGACATAATCTGACTTAACATGCTAACAGAATCACTCTGGTGACAATTTTCAGATGATAGAGGAGGCAGGCACTTTGGCACAAATCCAGGTGAGAGATAATGCTGGCTTAGATCTCAGTGGTAGTGAGAGAGAGTCTGGTTTGGGATATTTTTGAAGGAAAGCCAATAGAATTTCTGATAGATTGGAAGGGAAAAGAAGAGTCAAGGATTATTTGAACATCTTTGGCCTGAGCAGCTGAGAGAATGGAATTGCCATTAAGATGGCAATAGCGCTGAGAGGAGCCACTTTGTCACGGTGTTTTCAGACAGTCTGCTGTGGATGTACTAAGTTTGTGATACTTGCTTGATATCCAAGTGGAGGGAGACTGCTTACGTTCATGTGAGTGTACTAGACTGTTGTTTAGGAAGGAGGTCTGGGAGTCATCAGCATAGAGATAATATTTAAAACTATGAGATTGGTTACATCATCTAGAGCAGCAGTCCCCAACCTTTTTGGCACCAGGGACCAGTTTCAGGGAAGACAATTTTTCCATGGAGTGAGGTGGGGGTGGCAGGGATGGGTGCGGCAGAGCTCTGCAGGCCGGGGTTTGAGGGACCACAGATCTAGAGAATAAGTATAGGAAAGAGATTAAACTTTTTGAAATACCTTACCCCTTCATGTCCCTACTTAGCACATGCCTCCAAAGGCTCCAGCTTTTCCATGGCCTTTCATAGTGTAGTTTCACCTCAATCTCTTTCTTCAGTCAAACTGAAATAGTTAGGTTACCTAGGCCCTCCTTTTGCATTGCTGCTTTCCTATGCTCATTTTTATTGCTTTTACTTAGAATGCTTTCTCACTTGCTTTCTACCCAGCTTAAGTCTAGTTTTCTCCAAGCAGCTTTATCTTATTCCACAGAGTGATCTCTTTCTTTTTCAAAAATCAATTGTTCTATTTCATTTTGCAAAATTCTGCACCTTTATTTTACCCCCCAATCTTGTATGTATTGTAAAGTTCATCATATATTTATATGTCTTTTTTTCCTAATGAGCTAATGAAATCTAAGGCAGGGACCATAATTTTTAGTACTTTTGTCTTCCACAGTGATGAGAACCTCAGTTCTACTTCTCAGAGGCAATCTGTGAGGAAACAAGTCTTTCTAAACACTAGAAAGCTGGAGGATTTGAGGCTGTTCAGGAATTTCTGAATATTCTGGTTTTTTCCCCTTAGGTAAAGTTGTGGCCTTATTGGCACTAAGTTTGGTTTAAGAACCAGCAGGAACCCAGATATTTGTACTTTATTCTCACTGAAGTGCATACTTTAATAAACTTGTTAGCGTTTGTTCTTCCCCAAATGGTGATATAAGCCCTGAGCATAAAAGAGAATTGGCACCATATCAGTTGAGCTTTTCAATATGGCAAAACCCTACCTTGTCCTCTTACCAGTAGTATATGATTCTGGAGTCCAGTAGAAGTTGTGCTTAGATGTTTTCCTGCTTTGAGTGGTGGTTTCACTGCTGATGAGATTTTGGATCCTTGGCTAAGTCAGACAGGAATGAAATGTAAACTCTGTGTGTGTATGTGTGTGTATGGGTGTTTTCTCTTCCCTCTAATTCATAGCTGATAGCTAACATTTATTTAAGGTTAACTTACTATGGGCCAGTCACAGTTCTAATATTATATATGTATTAAACCTATTAATCTTCATAACATCTAGATAAATTAGCCATTTTCAGATTTATAGCCATTTTCAGATAAGAAAACTAAGGAAAAGAGGTTGAATAACTTCTTTAGTAGAACTAAGTAGAGGAAGGGGGTTTGATCCCAGCAAGTTTTGATCCAGAGGTTTTATTTTAACTGCTGTACTATACTGGTCTATCTGAAATGCTGCAAACCAATTTTAATTACTTCTTTTTATATTGTGGTGGGTATTTCTATAAGTTTAAATAATATGCTTATACCATTATTTCTTGATTCATCAATTAATAACTATTGATGACATGCCAATTAAGATGAGGATTTACTCTTGTGCTACTCTACCCTCCCTCTTCAAATTTTATGTAGTTATATATTCTTATTGGTATTTCCTCTATTGGTTATCTTTGCAATTCTAGTATGCCCAAGCCTCTGCTTCATCTTCCATTAACTTTTAGCAGTACTGTATTTCTTATTTCCCTTTTAATAAAGTGAGGCTATTATCACTCATACCCTGTACTTACCTCCCTGGTGTCTTAACTACTGTCAAATATCTATTTACTTTAAAATTATGAAAGTTTTATAATATTTAAATTCTATCTAAGGAAGGCAGTATAACATTGTGGTTAAGCATGTAGGCATTGGAGCCAAGCTGCCTGGGTTCAAATCCAAGCACTACGGCATCCTAGCTGTGTGACCTTGGCAAGTTATTTAATCTCTCTGTGTCTCACTTTTCTCCACTATAAAATAGAGAAAATAATGGTACTTATTTCATAGGATTAGTTTGAGGATTGAATGATTTAAAATATGTAAAGCATTTAAAACAGGGCTGAATATATACACTACTATACAAATGATTGCAATTAGTATTACAATTATTCTGTATCATATTTAACTCCTCTGTGCTTTTAATTTATTCTAAAAATTAAAAACCAATAAATATTTGACTATTTAACTCATTATAATTATACAATGCATTATACAGTGCATTATGATTATACAAGTAGTACACTATGATTACATTTCTTTGTCTCTGAGTCCAAAGTCATACCCTAACAGGTTTCTAGGATCAAGTTCAAAGGGTTATCTTTTCTTCTACTCCATAAAGTTTCAAAATTATATAATATTTTAATTTGATTTATAATTGGACAATGACTTTCTATATAACTCCCCCACTCCCAGAATTTAGAATTACTTTTCTTCTTATTGACAAAAGGGGTAAGATACTTTTCATCATATTCTCAAAATTATATGACTTCTCTGTTACATGTAGTTATAAGAACTCACTTTCTTTTTGGAGATAGTCTTACAATTCATTAAAGGAAAAATTGATTAATTGGACTTTATCAAAATAAAGACTTCTGCTCCACAAAAGATACTGTTAAGAGAATGAAAAGGCAGGTTAAACCTGGGAGAATACAATTGCAAATTACATATCTGTTAAAGGATGTATATGCAAAATATAAAAAGAATTTTAAAGCTCAACAATAAGAAAACCACCATTTAAAAAAAGGACAAAAGATCTGAAGAGACACTTCAAAAAAGATGTATAGATGGCAAATAACCATATAAAAAGATGCTCAACATTATTTATTAGGAAAATGAAAATTAATTCTTTTTAAAAATTTTTAATTAATTAATTAATTAATTTTGAGACAGAGTCTCACTTTGTTGCCCAGGCTAGAGCAAGTGCCGTGGTGTCAGCCTAGCTCATAGCAACCTCAAACTCCTGGGCTCAAGCAATCCTACTGCCTCAGCCTCCCCAGTAGCTGGGACTACAGGCATGCGCTACCATGCCAGGCTAATTTTTTCTATATATATTAGTTGGCCAATTAATTTCTTTCTGTTTATAGTAGAGACGGGGTCTCGCTCTTGCTCAGGCAGGAAAATGAAAATTATAACAGTGAGGTACTACTACATACCTATTAGAATGGTGAAGATTAAAAAAACCTGACAGTACCCAGTGCTGGTGACCTTATACTTGCTGGTGGGAATGCAAAATGCCACTTTGGAAGACAATTTGGAAGCCACTCTGGATAACAGTTTAGTGGTGTGTTATAAAGTTAAACATAGATTTAATCACATGACCCAGAAAGAGCACCTCTAGGTATTTACCAAACTGATTTGAAAATGTAAGTCCATATGTGTGCTTTATGCATAGTTGCCAGCTTTATTTATAATCATCAAAAACTGGAAGCAACCAAGATGTCCTTCAATAGTTGAATGGATAAACACATTGTGGTACATCCATACGATGGATTTTTATTCTGTGATAAGTAGGAACGATCTATTATTTAATGCTACAACACATTGCATCTTAAATGCATTTTGCTAAGTTAAAGATGCTAGATTGGAAAGACAACATACTAAATGATTCCATTCATAAGGCATTCTAGAAAGGTCTACAGAAATTGAAGGCTGATCCATGGTTGCCAGAGATTTGAGAAAGGGGGAGTTTTTGACTAGGGGAAGTAGAAGGGGAGTTTTAGAGTGATGAAACTAAACTATAATGGTGGATATCTGATGCTATGCATTTGTCAAAATCCATAGAACTTTACAGCATAAAGAGCTTAATATATACAAATAAAAATATGAAGAGTTTAAGGGATCTCAGAAGGGAATGCAGATGGGGACAAAAGAACCTAACAAATGTACTACAGATTCATAATATAACCTCACTAAAGGGACGGGGAAAAAAAGTGCTGACCTAAATAACTTTGGAAAACAATGTTTTGACTGGAAACTGTAAGACTAAAGATAAAAGTGCACATAAATACTGTATTTTAGCTAGTAAAGTTGGTTCTCACCAGGGTAGTGGTTATCAATTTTGAAACTGCTGTACATGTATATTGGAAACTAATAAATAAGTAAACTTATGGTGGCTGATAGGAGCCTGTTTTCTCACTGTTGGGGAGGAAGTTTGCAGATGAGGAAGGAAGGCTAGAATGAACCATGTGGTACTGAATTAGATTTGGAAATATCAGCATGAAATTATGTTTAACTTAATATAAATACAGCTGGATAGATACAGAAATAATTTTAGATATGTGTGCATACATGGGTTAGTATATATGCATATATTTCCTAGTTCTAGCTACAGAGAGGACTTAGAAATAATAATATCCCCGTAGCAGTAAGCATACCGAGCAAGTCACTCTAGGCCAGGTTATCAAGGTTAACATCATTAGTGATAAGTCATATTGAAAGGCCATGCCCTTGATATGATGTGATGAAAATCACATTTCACCTCTGTAGTCTTCCTTCCAAAATCCATAACCCTAGTCTAACCATGACAAAAACATCAGACAGACCCAAATTTGGGGGACATTCCATAAAACACTTGACCAGTACTCCTTAAAATGTTAAGGTCACCAAAAATAAGGTCTGAAAAACTGTCACCAGAGGAGAGTAAGAATGATGACTAAATAATGTGGTATCCTGAATGGAAGCCTGGAGCAGAAAAATATATAAGATGTAAGGGAAAAACTGGTAAAACTAGTGAAATCCAAGTGAAGTGTATAGTTTAGTTAATAGTAATGTACCAGTATTCATTCCTTAGTTGTGACAAACATGCCATATATTGTAAGATGTTAATAATAGGGGAAACTGGGTGAGTGTTGTACAGGAACTCCCTGTACTATCTTGGCAACTTTTCTGTATTGGAAACTCTTCTAAACAAGCCCATTTCAATAAAAAAAACTCCAATAAACAATATTTAACTATTTAACTTATGATTATACAATACAGAACCAAATAGTATGTACCAGGATTTCTGTCTCTGTATCTAGTCATATTTTTTTAAATCGTCTTTTCTCAGAATATTCTTTAAAATTAATTATCTTTGGGAATAATCTCTGGAATTAATTTTTTTTGTGTGCTTACTTTTTCTTCCCTGCTCCTGGTTTTTCTCATATGTCTGGAAATTCTTCAAAATTGTGTTTATGTAAGAATAAATGATACACTGATCATTATTGGGAGCTGACGTGAGTTTCCTCCACTATTAAATAGATCTACTTCTGATAAGTTTCTTTTCTGAGTGGGAGTGTGTGACTGAGAGCCCTGTCTGTGGGTGGGTTATATCAACTATTAAGCTTTGGTTTAGAAAGTATAGGAAGAGGCTCCTGGCCATTATTTGGCTTTCCATCATTGCCACTGGATTTCATTCAGATTGTTATCAAAAGTCAGTCAATCCATCTAGCTAGCTTGGTGTAAATCTCTAAGACAGTTTAGGTTATCCTTTGTTGAACAACAAAACTTCCCACAGTTTTATGACCTCAGCTACCATTAGGTCACAATTTTGTGGCTCAGCAGTGTAGGCTCGGATCAACTGGGTGATTCTGGTCTTAGCTCAGCTTGCCCATACGTTTGTGGTCAGCTGCAGGCTAACTAGATGGCTGTGTTTGTGAGGGTGACAAGCTCTTATCTGAGGCAATGGGGCAACTGGGTCTTGTGTCTCACTTATACTGCAGCAGGCCAACCTAGACTTGTTCACATGATAATTGCAGGGGCCCAAGTGAGACAGTAGAAGAATTGCAAGGATTTTTTGAGATACAGGCTTGGAACTGGCATAATGTCACTTGTGTTGAACTCTTTTGGCCAAAACAAGTCATAAAGCCAGCCCGGACTCAAGGAATAGGGGAATAAACTACACCTCTTGATGGGAAGTGCTACAAAGTCATATTGCAAAAGGGTAGAGAATTGTGTTTAACCATCTCCTCCTCTTCCCACCCAAACACAATTGCCTTTATTTTTCTGCCTGTCTTTTTTGTCAGTAGCCAAACTATTATTTGTCCACTCCTGAGAATAGATTATTACACAAGATTCTAATCAACTAGTCCAAATGCTAACTCTTATAGCTAGAAGATCTCAAATGTTTTTAACTAAACAAAGGAAAAATACTTTGTTTTTTTCTCTTTTGGATAGCATGGGGATTTCTTTGTTTATTTTTTGTGAGGTAAAATATGAGTCCCTTTGTGTATATTGGATTTCTCTGGGGACAGTTTTGATATAAAGAAACTACTGCATACATCAGAAGAACATAAGGATTTATGCTGTCCAAGTGTCTTTAAGATTTTATCTAAAGAGCTCCATTTAGGCCGGGTGCAGTAGTAATCCTAGCACTCTGGGAGGCCCAGGCGGGCGGATTGCTCAAGGTCAGGAGTTCGAAACCAGCCTGAGCATGAGCGAGACACCGTCTCTACTATAAATACAAAGAAATTAATTGGCCAACTAATATATGTAGAAAAAATTAGCCGGGCATGGTGGTGCATGCCTGTAGTCCCAGCTACTCGGGAGGCTGAGGCAGAAGGATTGTTTGAGCCCAGGAGTTTGAGGTTACTGTGAGCTAGGCTGATGCCATGGCACTCACTCTAGCCTGGGCAACAAAGCAAGACTCTGTTTCAAAAAATAATAATAATAATAATAATAAAGAGCTCCATTTAAAAAAGGCTATTAAGTAGAGCTACTAAAATAAATCATAAAAAATATAATGTAAATTTCAAAGCTAGTATAGCAGGTTGAGAAATGGAACTTTTCCTGTTCTCTCTGATTTTGGGCTGAGCTCCCAGAGCTGAGAACAATGCACATTAGTGCCTGGAGTTTCTAAAGAAGGGATGCTGCTCCATCTGTGTAGAACTTGCTGTGGCCACAGTCCTTGCCAGGGGAACAATTCTAGGCAGTTCCTTGCATATGGTGGCTCTGTGCAGTGCCATATGACTCTCTTAGCTCTTCTACAGCTAATTGGGGATTGTTGGATCTAGTGGTCTCTCATTCCAACTGTAGCCAGGCCAGTGGCCTATAAGAAGATGCCATGAAGACTCTGCCCACATGGAAGCAACAGCCATTTGCTGGTCAATGAGATTCTTTCTTTGAGTTTCATTTTGTTTTTTAAATAGAAGTTACAGCCAGATAGCCAGCTGGTTATAGGAGCGAAAGCACAGATGAACTGAGTCATGTCAGTGTTGAAACATTAAAATAGAGATCCACCAACTCCTGCTAGAGCTGCCTGAATTCATATTTTAAATATGATCAGGTTCTATTTAAGTTTTGTGGAAGCTTGTTTTCAGGTATTAGCCAGGCTTAGGCTCTTGGGAATGGTGTTCATCACCTGTCAGTTTATGGGAGACACTTTTCCTATTTCTGTTCTTTATGCATACCCACTTGAAATCCCTATGTGAGTCACTGTAGTTGTTGCACCAGTAATTCTATTTGAAGTTTCCACTATTAATTTGGGTCCACTTGAGTTATAAGGACTGACAGCATCTTCTGTTACCATCTTGACTCCTTTAGGCTCAGGGAGCGCAGTTAGATTTTGTACCTGTCAGGAAAGGAAGGTTTGGTTAAATAGTGTTTATTTTACAGAATAATAATCTTTTCTTAATGTTATTCTCAGTCCTATTCCAAAAAGTTCCACTGCCAAATAAAAACTTCACTTCTAAGGAGAAAGTGTGTAATAGGATTCAATATAGGGTTTATGCTGTTGGCTTTTGTAATCTTTTGTAATAAAAGATTAATGTGTGGTTATATAGAAATCTAATAGGTTTTACCAAAGAGAGAGAGAGAGAGAGAGAGAGAGAGAGAAATTCACCTCTCTTTTCCAAGTTTATGCTTTCCACCATGAACCGAAGAGAATAATCCAGCCTCTATAAATAACTGCAGGCCTCACCGAGTTTCTGTAGATTTTCTGGAGGGAAATTATATTGAAATTCTCATGGTCACTATCATCTCTACCTGTTAAATAGGCAGTAGAAATGACCCTCTCTCCCTGCAAGGTTGTGGTGGGTGAGTTATAAACACAGAACATGCAGGGACTCTAGTCTGACCTTCTGGCTGCTCTAAATGAGCACTTTCCTTGTTTTTCTTCCTGGTAGCTTTTCTACTAGATACCACTTGGCAATCTTTCTCCATGACAGCAGCTTTCAGTACTTTTTCTTATAACTGACTTTCACCTTAGGGGCTTTCTTTAGCAATTGCCACTCTTGCATGCAGCACAGGCCCTGGGAGGTAAGAATTTGTTGAATGAATGAAGGAATGAGCCTGGGCAGCTCAAGATTTGCTCTCCCAACATCATTTCTAAATGATAGCTTTTATCAGAGTCCCTGCCAGTCCACAAAGGACAGCTATTGCGTTACTTACACTGCTATTTAAAAAAAGAGAGCAATCCTTTTAAGAACTTTAATTCTATATATGGTTATTATATAAGGCAAATGCTAGTTGTCATGGGAGATACAAAGATAAGCACAACATAATCTCTGTTCTGTAGGAGTTTGTAATATGGTGGAGGAGACAGAGATATTAGTAACTTTAACACAGGTAAAAGTCTGCAAGGATTTTGAGGATATGGTTACTTTTGAGCTGGTCTTCGAAGGCTAGAGAAATGCAACATTTGGATATGGCGTGAGAGAGGAAAGAGTTATTCCGGGAGGAACAACATGAACAAAAGCATTGGGACAAGGAAGAAGGTGGCATGACTAGAGAATGAAGGCAGCACGATACAGCTTTGTATGTGTGTAATGACTGGAAAGGTAACGTGGGAACCATTGTTTAAAGGGTTTTGAATGCGAAATGGAGCAGTTTGGATTTTATTTTGAGCAAAATTTAAAGCCATCAAGTAGTTTTGAGCAAGGAAATGATATGTAATAGAATTGTGTAATAAAGTATTTTTTTTTTTTTTTTTTTTGAGACAGAGTCTCACTTTGTTGCCCAGGCTAGAGTGAGTGCCGTGGCGTCAGCCTGGCTCACAGCAACCTCAATCTCCGGGGCTCAGTGATCCTACTGCCTCAGCCTCCCGAGTAGCTGGGACTATAGGCATGCGCCACCATGCCCGGCTAATTTTTTTTTTTTTGTATATATATTTTTAGTTGGTCAATTAATTTATTTCTATTTTTGGTAGAGACGGGGGTCTTACTCAGGCTGGTTTTGAACTCCTGACCTTGAGCAATCCGCCCGCCTCGGCCTCCCAAAGTGCTAGGATTACAGGCGTGAGCCACCACGCCAGGCTAAAGTGTTTTTTTTTTTTTTGGTTTTTTTTTTTTTTTTTTAAATTCACCCATGGCTTTAGACTGGAATAAAGTGTTTTTTAATTGGCAAAATTCATGAGAAACTTTTGTGAAATTTGTAAGAAATGACCATACTAGGTTCTCAATCAAATTGACTCAGAATTTATGGGGTGAAACATGGGTGTATGAATTTTAAGCTCCCCAGGTAGTTCTGATGCACTCTAGTAATTAAGAACACCTCGCATAGTAGAATGAGCACTAGAGAAGCTCTCAAAACACCAGAATTTTTTCATGGCCAAGTGACTTTTCTGAATTTCAATATGAAAAGAATTAGGAATAATAATGCCCGTGGTATCTAGCTCTTAGGTTATGGGAAGATCATATATGATAATACACATTCATAGGCCACATAACAATGTTTTTGGTCAATAACAGACCACATATATTAATACAATGGTGGTCCCATAAGATTATAATGGAGCTGAAAAATTCCTATTGCCTATTGCTGTCCTAATATCTTAGGGTAATGTATTACCTTTTCTATGTTTAGATATGTTTAGATACATAAATACGTACCATTGTGTTACAGTTAACCTACAGTATTCAGTACTGTACATGCTGTACAGGGTTGTAGCCTAGGAGCTATACCATATAACCTAGGTGTGTAGTAGGCTATACTATCTAGGTTTGTGTAAGTACACTCTACAATGTTTGTATAATGATGAAATCAATAATGAAATCACCTAACAACGCATTTCTCACAATGTGTCCCTGTCATTAAGCAATTCGTGACTGTATGTAAAAGTGTTTTATGGGCAATAATAAATATCCAAATATATAGATTAATTATAATCATATTTATGTTTCAGTTGTAAAGAGTTAGTTTAAGTGATGGAATTATCATAAGAATACAACCAGGAGTAAGCAAACAGGAAATAGCCACATGGAGCTCATAAACTACTTGCTTGAAACACTGTATTCTTAGTGTGGAACATCATGGTCATCTTTTCTTCTTTAGCTTTTGGAATTCTCTCCTTCTCTTTTTTTTTCCAACAACTATTTTATTGAGTGTCTACTGTGAGTTAAACACTATTCCAGGTGTTGGGGATGTAGTGGTGAACAAAAAAATCTCTGCCATTACAGAGTGTTGTTCAGATGAGAACAGATAGAAAGTAAATGTGTGATAGGTACTACAGAGGAAAGTAAAACAAGATGAGGAGATATAGGGTAGTTGCTCATTTAGGTAGGGCAGTAAGGGAAACTCTCTCTAATAAGATGACATTTGAGTAGAAATCTGAAGGAGGAAAGAGAATAAAATGTGGTTATTTGGCAGAAGACAGTTCTAGGTAGAGAGAACAGCAAGTGCAAAGGCCCTGACTTTGAAGCATATTGCTTATTCATGGAATGCCAAAGAGGCCACTGTGACTGGACTATTATAAGCAAAGAAAAGATTGGTAGGAATTGAGGTCAGAGAGTTAGCAAGTGGGGCCAGATTATTTAAGGCCCTGTAGGCCACGGTAAGGGCATTTTTTCCTGCTGGAGAATGACAGAAGGACATTGGAGGGTTTTGAGCAGGGAAGTAAAAAATTGTGACTTACATTGTAAAAGGATAAGTCTGGTTGCTATTAGATTTCTAAACAGAAATATCAAGTAGGTAGTTAAACATATAAGGCTGGAGTTTAGGGAAAAAGCCTGGGTTGGAAATATAAAGTATCAACATATTAATATAATTTGTTGTCAAAATATAGATAGTATTCAAATCCATCTTAAATGTTAACTCATTCACTCTAGGTTGTATTGTTCCAAAATTTTTTACATTTAGATCTTTAACCCACCTGGAACTTTGAAACATGGTTTGATATAGTGATTCAACAGTATTTTTTTCCAAATGGATAACAAACACCATTTATCAAATTAACCATCTTTTTCTTCCATATGGATAACTAGCCCCATTTTTTTTTAAGCTAACTATTCTTTTCCAATTAAGTTTTCATATACAAGGTCATCGTATATACTAGTATCTATTTCTGTATTCTCTACTCTCTTTCAATGATCTGTTTGTTTAATCCAGTACCAATATATTATTAATTACAGATGCTTTATTATATGTGTCTTGTTAGGCTTACCACCCTTCATATATTTTACCCTTCTTATATTTTATGCTTTTGGGGACTTTTAGGTATTTTTTCTTCCATATGAATTTTAAGATAAATTTTATTTAATGAGCAAAACACTATATTCAATTTATATTAACTTAGTAAGAATTTAGAATTTATGTCTTTCCAGTGTTCAGTTGTTTGTGTCCTTCAATGAGATTTTGTAGTTTTCTTCAATAGGTTCTATGTCTTACTTTTTACTACTGTATGCATATTATAGTTTTTGTTTTTATTATAAGAGGAAAATTTTCCACCTTTTCCTATTCTGGTCACTGGTTGCAAGTATAAAGAAAAATTATTGATTTTTCTCAGTTAAAACTTGAGTATAGGCCGGGCGCGGTGGCTCACGCCTGTAATCCTAGCACTCTGGGAGGCCGAGGCGGGTAGATTGCTCAAGGTCAGGAGTTCAAAACCAGCCTGAACAAGAGCGAGACCCGTCTCTACTATAAATAGAAAGAAAATTAATTGGCCAACTAATACATACAGAAAAAATTAGCCGGGCATGGTGGCGCATGCCTGTAGTCCCAGCTACTCGGGAGGCTGAGGCAGTAGGATCGCTTGAGCCCAGGAGTCTGAGGTTGCTGTGAGCTAGGCTGCCGCCATGGCACTCACTCTAGCCTGGGCAACAAAGTGAGACTCTGTCTCAAAAAAAAAAAAAAAAAAAAAAAAAAAAATTGAGTATAATCATCTTACTACATTCTTTTATTAAATCAGGATTTTTTACTGGCATATTTTCTAAATATATAATGATGTCATCAGCAATTTCTTTTTCACTGTTTACATTAACCACTTCATTTTTGGGTCTAATTTCTTTTTATTTTATTTTTATTTTTATATTTTTTAGAGACAGGAGTCTTGCTATGTTGCCCAGATTGGTCTCAAACTCCTGGCCTCAAGCAATCCTGCCTCAGCCCCCCAAATCATTGGGATAACAGGCGTGAGCCACCACCACCCAGCTAATTTCTTTTCTTCATACTTCTAAGACAATTAATTTCACAAAAACTTATTGAGTACCTTTAAGCACTTTATTTTGTGCTAGGAGTTCAACAATGAACAAAAAGGATGGAATCCCTGCCTTATGGAGCTTGTATAAGTGAAAAAGCAGACTCCCTTATTTGGTTCCTTACTTTTATTGAAATGATTTAGTGTTTTATTGTTTAGTAATGATAGGGAAAAGCCCCCCGCCCAGGGCCCTGAGGCAAAACCCACTACTGATTGGATACATGTGAAGCGCTGATACTACTAATCCCACCATTAATTGGATATTGGTTGTGTGTAACCCCAAGAAGTGTATAAAACTGGAGAGAAATAAGGAAGCGGTGCTCATAATTTGGTGGTATGCCCCTCTTAGCCCGCGGGCGAAATAAAAGATTCTATGACCGTCTGTGTGCTGCTGGGTTCTTTCCCTGGTCAATCGCTGGTCACTTGCTGCAACAGTAAGATATTTGCTGTAGGCTTGGGTGAATAGATTTTTATCATATTTGTATAGTTTTCTTGTAGGCCTAGATTTCATAAAGTTTTTTTGTTAGGAATGGCTGCTGAATTTTATTTGACATGTTTTCAACAGCTAATGACATCATCTGGTTTTTGCCCTTTATTGCTTTTTTATATATTATTGATTTTAATTTATTTCTAATCAAGTACTGTTTATTTAGTATTAAGGCAGTGTCTTACACGATACTGCATACTTGACTATTTTTTTTTTTTTTTTTGAGACAGAGTCTCACTCTGTTGCCTGGGCTTGAGTGCGGTGGCGTCAGCCCAGCTCACAGCAACCTCAGCCTCCTGGGCTCAAGCAATCCTCTGCCTCAGCCTCCCGAGTAGCTGGTACTACAGGCATGTGCCACCGTGCCCAGCTAACTTTTTCTATATGTTTTTAGTTGGCCAAATAATTTCTTTCTATTTTTAGTAGAGATAGGGTCTCGCTCTTGCTCAGGCTTGTTTCGAATTCCTGACCTTGAGCAATCCACCAGCTTCAGCCTCCCAGGAGTCCTAGGATTACAGGTGAGAGCCACCACACTTGCCGACTATTTTTAATTAATAAGTATGGTAGATTGTGTTTTCTGATGATGAATGCAACAGTAACTCTCATCCCACTGAGGTTTCTTAAAATATGACTTTGAACTCTTCATATTAAGAAGTAGAGCCTCTGTTACCTCCCTTTGAATCTAGGTGGGAGTGTGACTATGGCAATAGTGACACTATGTAATCCTCAAGATTAAGTCACAAAAGGTGATACAGTTCTGCTCTTGGATACTTTGCTCTGGAACCCAGATACCATGATGTGAGGAAGTCAAAGCAGCCCATAGGGAGCCCATGTGTATTATAAGTAACAGTCCCAGCCGAGAGCTCTGCTGACAGCCTGCATCAACCAGCAGACATGTGAATGAATAAACTTTGAGGTGAGGCCGGGCGCTGTGGCTCACGCCTGTAATCCTAGCTCTTGGGAGGCCGAGGCAGGCGGATTGCTCAAGGTCAGGAGTTCAAAACCAGCCTGAGCAAGAGCGAGACCCCGTCTCTACTATAAATAGAAAGAAATTAATTGGCCAACTGATATATATATAAAAAATTAGCCGGGCATGGTGGCGCATGCCTGTAGTCCCAGCTACCCGGGAGGCTGAGGCAGAAGGATCACTCGAGCCCAGGAGTTTGAGGTTGCTGTGAGCTAGGCTGACACCACGGCACTCACTCTAGCCTGGGCAACAAAGTGAGACTCTGTCTCAAAAAAAAAACAAAAAAAAAAAAAAAACTTTGAGGTGGTTTCAGCTCCCAGCTCTTTTTTTTTTTTTTTTTTTTTTTTTTTTTTTTTTTGAGACAGTGTTCGCTCTGTCACCCAAGCTAGAGTGCGGTGGCGTGAGCCTAGCTCACAGCAACCTCAAACTCCTGGGCTCAAGGGATTCTTCTGCTTCAGCCTCCCAAGTAGCTGAGACTACAGGCATGTGCCACCACACATGGCTGATTTTTTCTATTTTTAGTAGAGCCGGGGTCTCAGTTTTGCTCAGGCTGGTCTGGAACTCCTGACCTCAAGCAATCTGCCCTTTCTGAGCATAGTGGAATGATGGTTGCTTTTTGCCATTAAATTTGGTATGGTTTTCACATGGAAGTAAGTAACTGAAACAAGAAAAGGATAATTTACATGGAAAAAAAATAATTTTCCCCCTCATTTTATACAACACACATTATATTCAATCAATTGTGCAATCAGCTGTAACAATACCACCAACTTCATGTGGTACAAAGAGTATCTGTTGTCAGATAAGCAAGATTCAAGTTGCAAAACAACACTATAATATATATTTAAATTATTTTGAGAAGTTCAACTAATCTCTCCAAACAAATTTCCTTTTCTTTAAAATGGCAAGGGATATTATTGACATGACTTGATTATGATGTGGATAAAATAAATAAATTTTGTTACCTTTAAATTTTATACTGTTTATGTTAGTGTAAAACAAATTGTAATTAATAGGTAATTTTAAGAGTAATGTGAGATTTTCAGTGCACAAACACCATCAATTATAGGTATTTTGTTAACAATACCTTAATATTAAAACAATGTATTAAACTAACAGGCAAACAGGAACACATACAGCTGTAATTCTTCTCCCTTTCTTCCATATTTAATCAGTATTAGAAGTTGGTCATCACTTTAATAAGGAACAGATTGTATGCCCCTTCATCTGTATTTGGACTCTTGATACCTACTTTTAAGACCTCCATATACCTTCTTTGTATCCTTTCTAGTTTATAACATAGATGATCCTACCTATCTATTTGTTATGCAAAAGTTAGATTGTTATCTTCAGAAGCTGTATTCAGCCCTTGCCTCTAGGAAGCCTCAGCTATATAGAGGTACTTACTTGTTATATATCATAGAGATAATATGAATTCAGAAAATGTGAATATCAAAAACTTCCCTAATTTCTGTACAGTGAGGAGAACAGTTTTCTATGATCTATTTGCACCCAAATACCCTCCTTTGAAACAAACATGAGATATCAAGTTGTTGTTTTCTTAATGAGATTTCTTCACCAGGATAATAAAATTACCTGTTACTGAAAATTGAGTATGTCTTCATTGTTTTTTAATGTTATTTCTAATTTTTAATAAAGATAGCCATCTTTATTTTTATGTTAATACATTCATTTGATCATATCTTGCATGCTTATTTTTAAGTGAAAACCTTCCCCTCCACTTTCCTCAGCCCCTCTTTCTCATTTCCTTTCTTCTACTCTTTCTCTCTTCCCTTCATAATCCATATTAACAACCTAGAGTGTGTCTTCCCCCATTTTTCTCTATGCACATATAATCTTAATGAGAGTGAATACTTTTACAGTGCTTATTATAGCACCAGGCACTGTTGTAAGTGCTTTATATATTTTAGCTCCTTTAATCCTCATGTCAACTTTGTGAGTTAGCTACTCTTATTAGCCCCATTTACTCCTGAAAGGATTGTGGTATAGAGATTAGGCAAGTGCTTGGATTTGAACTTGGGCAGCCAGCTCCAGAGTCTGTTTTAACCACTGCACATACTGCCTTTGTATATATCCATATAGACATCTACAGTTAGGTTTTTTTTTTTCCCCAATGAAAATAAGATCATTTATACGTACATTTCTGCATCTTGCCCTTTTTTCTAACAGTATTTCACGGTCTGGGCATCGTGGTTTACACCTGTAATCCCAGCACTTTGGGTGGCCGAGGCGGGAGGATTACTTGAGAACAGGAGCTTGAGACCAGCCTGGGCAACAGTGAGACCCTGTCTCTACAAAAAATAAAAAATTAGCTGGGTGTGGTGGTATGCCTATAGTCTTTTAGCTTTTTGGGAGGCTGAAGCAGGAGGATTGCTTTAGCCCAGGAGTTTGAGGTTGCAGTGAACCATGATGACACCACTGTATTTTGTTAATAGCACTGGCAACAGTGCTATTTATTGTCTCAATAAAAAACCAAACAAACAATATTTCATGGAAATCCTGCCAAGATATGGTTTAGCGCTGATTCATTGTTTTTAAAGTCTATATAATATTCCCTGGTATGGATATACTATATTTGGCCATTCACCAATTCACTTTTTTCCTTGTTCTTTGTATTTATGTCTTCAAATGCTGGGCTTATATTTCAATTGGATGGATTTTCAAGAAGGGGGTGCTGGGTGGGAGTATATCTGCAGTTTTATTTTTACTAGATTGTCAGATTGCTTCCCCCAAATTCTTCAACACTTCACATTATCATCAGCAATGTATTAGAGCCCTCTTTTACCTCCTACCATCCTACCAATTTAGATTTTATACTTTTTTTAAATTTTTGCCAATCTGATGGGTATAAAGGGATTTCTCATTATTTTACATTTCTCTATTAGTGAGTTTGAATATCTTCTCATGTTTTTTCATTTGCTTTAGTATAAATTGCCTATTTGTATTCATTGCCTAATTTTTTTATTGTGCATTTTTTCTTACAAAAGGTAAGAATACTTTCTGTGTTACAGATAGTAATCCTTTGTCATTTGTGTTCCTAATACTTTCCCCTCAAATCTATCATTTATATATGATTGTTTATGATATATATTTTCAATATATCAGTTCATTAATGAAGTTAATGAATTATATCTTCATAGTTTCTGATCTTGAAATAATTTATATTCCTAGAATATGCTCTACTTGGTCATAGGGTAATATTAATTTGATAAATTGTTAGATTCTATTTATACTTTCTTGTTTTTGAGACAGTCTTACTCTGTCACCCAGGCTGGAGTGCAGTGGCATCATCATAGCTCACTACAAACTCCAACTCCTGGGCTCAAGAGATCCTCTTGCTTCAGCTTCATGAGTAGCTGGTACTACAGATGTGTACCATCACACTGGACTAATTTTTCTATTTTTTGTAGAGACAGGGGTCTCATTATGTTGCCAAGGCTAGTCTCAAACTCCTGGACTCAAACAGTCCTCCCACCTTAGCCTCCCAAAGTGCTGGGAGTACAGGTGTGAGCCACTGTGCCTGGCCTGTTCACTTATATTTAAGAATGTTGCACTTTATTTCTTTGTTCAGTTGTATTCCCCTATAACAGCCACATCCCTGCATGATCTTCTAGAACCATGACACTTTCTTGCATCATTAGATAGAATTCATTTCTACTCCCTTTAATTTGAACTGGACTTTGAGTTCCTCGATGAATTGAGTGCTGAGGAAGTGACACTGTGTGACTTCCAAGGCTTGTTTGAAATTGTGAGGAAGCCCAGGCCACGTGGAGAATCTAGTTCAGGTGTTTCCAGTTCAGGTGTTCTGTCCTATAGGCCCAGCTAAAGTCTCAACTAAGCCAGAATCAACCACCAGAGGTGTGAATGAACCTTCAGACAATTCTAGTCCCCAGCCTTTAAGCTGCCCCATCTTAGGCTGAGTGGAGCAGAAAGGAATTATTCTCACCAAGCCCCACCCAAATTGCATATTGTTTTATGCCACTAAATTTTGGAAGAATTTATGATGTAGTCATAGAAAGAAATAGATTTTCATATCTGCAAGTGGGGTGCCATGTAACAGAAGCCTAAAAATGTGGCAGTGGCTGAAGGTAAATAAGACAGAATGAGACAGAAGGCAGAAGTGGGGTGACTGTGAAAGCCTGATGACCCTCAAGGCTATCAGAGAAGGTTTAAAGGAAATTGGACAAATGTCATGGGGAGCTGGAGAAAAGAGGATCCTTGTTAGGTTACGACATGAAGTTTGCCAATATTGTCACCTGTGGTAACGTGGAAAGTGGCAAATGGTTAGTATGAATTGCATGATAAGGATATTTCCTTATGGAGAGGTTTGAGGTATTACCTGGCTCCTTGCTGCTTATAGTAAAATATAATAGGAGAGAGGTAAGCTAAAAAAAAAGAATTGTTAAATATAAAACAGGCAGAACTTACTAAGTTTGAAAATAAAGCTTTATCTTTTCCAGTTTCTCCAGATGGCAGACAATTCTAAAATTAAGAAAAGGCTTATGGAAGGAGATAAAATCTAAGGTATTGTCAGGAAAACATGGTTTACTGTGACGCCAAGAGAGTGATTGTAAAAATCTCAGTTAAGACCTCAGGAAATTTAATGTCAAGCCTCACACAGACAATAGTCCCTCCAGGAATCTCAAGGACATGCCATGCCTTACAGATCCTCTTCATTAAACAAAAGGTCCTCTAAGAATTTTAAGAGCATTATCCTTCTACACCCTTACAGGAAGCTCAAGAACTTATCTTGAAGAGATTTGTGGGTGCAGCTTTTGTCTAAGTGAGTGGATTATAAGTTGATTCACAAGAAATCCACACAGTTTTTTGTTTTAAATAGACTATTTTTTTAAGAGCAGTTTAGGTTTACAACAAAATTGAGATGAAGCTACAGAGTTCCTATGTGACCCATTCACTTTTCCCCCAAAATCTCACCCACTGTCAACATTCCTCATTACAGTGGTATGTTTTTTACAATCAATGAACCTACACTGACACATCATTATAAACCCAAGTCCATAGTTTACATTAGGGTCCATTCTTCGTATTGTATATTCTATGAGTTTTGACAAATGTGTAATGACTCCACCATTATAGTATCATACAAAATAGCTGCCCTAAAAATCCTCTGTGCTCTGCCTATCCTTCCCTTCCCCAGTCCTTGACAGCTATGAATCTTTTTACTGTCCCCATAGTTTTTCATCTTCCAGATGTTAAATAGTTGGAGTCATACAGCATGTAGCCTTTTCAGATTGGCTTTCACTTAGTAATATGCATTTAAGTTTCCTCCATGGCTTAATAGCTCATTTCTTTTTTAAGTGCTGAATAATATTCCGTTGCCTGGGTGTACTAGAGTTTATCCATTCCTCACTGAAGGATATCTTGGTTGTTTCCAAGTTTGGGCAATTATGAATAAAGCTGCTGTAAACATTTACATGCAGGTTTTTGTGTAGACATGTTTTCAACTAATTTGGGTAAATATTAATACCAAGGAGCATGATTGCTGGGTCATATGATAAGAGTCTGTTTAGTTGTGTAAGAAACTGCCAAACTGTCTTCCAAAGTGACTGTATCATTTTGCATTCTCAATATCAATGAGTGAGAGTTCCTGTTTCTCCACATCTTTGCCATCATTTGGTGTTGTCAGTGTTTTGGATTTTCACCATTATAATCAGTATATAGTGATATCTCATTACTGTTTTAATTTGCAATTCCCTAATGACAAGTGGAGCACATTTTTATATGCTTACTTGCCATCTGTATATCTTCTGTAGTGAGGTATCTGTTCAGATCTTTTGCCTACTTTTTAACAGGGGAGTTCATTTTCTTATTGTTGAGTTTTAAGAATTCTTTGTGTATTTTAGGTAACAGTATATTTTAGGTATCAGATGTGTCTTTTGCAAGTATTTTCTCCCAGTCTGTGGCTTTTCTTCTCACTCTTTGGATCCACACAGTTTTTCAAAGGATTTTATCATCTTGGACCAAGAAGCATAGACAGTACAAAACAACAAGAGGCCCTTTTACCTCAAACTTCTACAGACAGGAAGCATTCTCAGAACATGGGTACATTTTGTGGAAAAAGAAGAGCGACTCAGAGGATGGAACTAACAGCTTAGAAAGGGGAGCCATGAGCCACAGTGAATCATTACGAAACAGTACAACTGAGTCTTACTCAAGGAACTAGCACCGTGTATCCAAGTGAACTTCAAACTTTTAATGGACCAATGAACTTCTGTGTCTCTACTTTCCCCCTTTTTGAATGGGAGTATCTAAAGCCATCTTATACCTGCTCCACCATTGTGTATTTGTTGTTTGTGGAAACATAATTTATCTTTTTTAGTTTACAGCTCTTCAGATGAAGAGGAACTGTACTTAAGGGGCTGTACTTGAGGAACTGTACTCAAGAAGCTCATACCTGGACCTCAAGCCTCAGCTTGATGTTATAGGTTTCGAGGAAGGGAATGAATGTATTTTGCATGAAGGAGGGATGTGAACTTTCAAAGCCAAAGAGTAGACTATGGTATGTTATACTGGCCAGAACTGGCCTCAGCAATATTTCTGGTTCCACATGCTCTCCTGGAGTCTTGCCTCTTCTCATCAAGAGATGTTTGTTTCCCC
Source organism: Microcebus murinus (assembly GCF_040939455.1). Lineage (NCBI taxonomy): Eukaryota > Metazoa > Chordata > Mammalia > Primates > Cheirogaleidae > Microcebus > Microcebus murinus. The sequence goes on along the minus strand of NC_134109.1, from coordinate 55,869,143 downwards.
TCTCCTTCAACCTGTACTACATGACTTCCAAAGTGAGATCATAAAAGATGATACTGCTTCTGCCTATCTCACTCAGGATGCTTACCCTTAGAACCTAGCCCGCATGATGTGAGGAAGCATAGGCCACATACAGAAGCTGTGAGCAGCTGTCTTGGTGCCACGTGTGGAGTCATCTGACAGCATCAACCACCACACGTTAGTGAATGAGCCTTCATAGGATTTCAGTCTGGAGACTTCCAGCCATCCCAGCTGATGCTGAGGGGAGCAGAGATGAGCTGTCCCTTCTTAGGCCTATCCAAATAGCAGTTTCATGAGCAAATTAAATATTGTTGTTTTGGGTCACTGAGTATTGGGGTAATTTTTTAATGTAGCCATAGTAACTGAAATAATTAGGTTTATATTAATAGCTTTTAGGTTTATTTTTAAATTACGTTTTGGTAATAAAGTTATGCTGGCTTCATGAAATGAAATGGGAAATATTTTTTCTTTTTATTTTGTATGGAATAATTTAACATTGTAATTATTCCTTAAAAGTTAGGTAGAACTCAGATTTAAAGTCATTTTTCGGTAATTATTATTTAAAATAATGATCATCTTCCTAATCTCTTCTTTGATCATTTTGGGTTTTCTTCTTGTTTTAATCTGAGTTATTTGTATTTCCTAGGAAATCATACATTTTTCTTTATTCCTAGTCTTGCTAATATTTGTTTTATCTTACATTCTTAAACAGGACCATAAAAGGTTTACTTATCTTTTTAGTTTTTTATAAAAACACCTTTTGGAATTATTTGTCAATTCTACTTTTTTCCCCTGTATAAGGTATTACACTGTTGTCTTTATTCATTCATTCTTAAAATTTTCTTTTGGTATTTGTGCTTTTTTAAGAAAACAACAAATCTTAAGGTAAGCATAATGTTCCTGCAGTTTTAGTCATTTTTCTTCATAATGAAAGGATTTAGGGATCTAAATTTTTAAGTGTGGCTGTTGCTGTATTCTGTAAAAAAATTTTTTTTTTGAGACAATATCTTACTCTGTTATCCAGGTTGGCGTGCAGTGGTGTGATCATAGCTTACTGCGACCTCAAACTCCTGGGCTTGAGTGATTCTGCCAACTCAGCCTCCTGAGTACCTGGGACTACAGGTGCATGCCATCATTTCTGGCTGATCTCAAACTCTTGGCCTCAGTGGGTCTATCCTCCTCATCCTCCCAAAGTGCTAGGTGTGAGCCACAGCACCCAGCCCTATAAATTTTTATGTAAAGTGTTCACCTTTTCATTCATTTCTAGAGTTTATGATTTTTCTCACTGATCAGGAATTAATATTCAAGCCTTTAAGATGTTTCAATCTATTTAAAAAATTATTTCTAATATTATTGTGTTATGACCAGTGACTATGGCCTGTTATATATTTACTTTTAAATGTTTGTTATGGTTTGCTTTGTGAAAATTTCTGTAAAACGGTGAACAAATGTAATTCTTTCATTGAGGGAAAGTAGAAAAAAATTTTTGAAATAAAACTTTAGAAGGTGAATTTAAGTATAGTCACTCTGGAGATCTGCTTGAATGAGTGCGTTAGAAAAATCAAGAAGAAGACATATCTAAAAACTAAGAATAAATACTTACAGAGAAATAAGTTATGACAAAGGCATTCAGTTTAAGATTCATTTTCCATACCCTTTCTATGAAAATTACTGGAGTTTGTGCATCGTCAAAGTAATGGCATGAACCAAAGAAGAAGAAAAAAAATTGAGGGAATTGGATCCAACACAAAAGAGAGACAAAGGCGTTGTGTTGGTGAAAAGCCACAGGCCTAGAAATAAGCCAATGTAGATTGAAATAGGTCATGAGGTTCAAGGAGAGACTTCTTCAAGAAGATGAAATTGATAGAATACCAAACAGGTTAGGGTGTGTTGAGAATAGGTTGACATAAGTTCTGAATACATAGAAAAGTAAAAAATGAAAAAAAGATAATTCTCAATTATAGGGCTATTGATAGTGTTTACATAGTCAATATAAACAATGGATATTGCTCTAAACAATGTATATTGACCTATCATAACATAGTAAATTGATATTGGGGGAAAAAAGAGTGTGTGTGTGTGTGTGTGTGTGTGTGTGTGTGTGTGGAGGTTGAATATAGTGCTTGTTTTATCTTCTGAATGAAAGAGAGCTAAATTCTTATCTTATGAATAAATAATATCAGATAATAATGCCTGTAGCTGAAAGTTATTAGTAACATTAACACTCTAAGAATGTTATTTAGAAATTGGGAGCAAATACTAAAAACCAGCAAAAAGAGTTGAAAGCAATTCAGGGAGTAAGAAATTTGAAATCTATGTGGGCCTAATATTTTTCAAAACAAAACTTGTATAAGTTTTAAATGTTGTACATATGTAACTCTACTAAAAAAAAATCCTAAATAAAAAATAAAATGAAATTGTGAGAGTAGACAGAGACTTGATAGATCCAAGAGATGTAATATTAGAAGTCCTAGGAGGTCCCCCCCCCAAAAAAAGAGAGAGAGATGAAATAGTAAAAACTCATATTAGAAGAAGAAAGACCTAAGTCTGAAACTTGGAAAGTACCCCACTCCCTCATCCAATCCAATTTTTAGTTAGGACTGATGAGAAAAACCAGATAATAGGCATATTCCTATAAAATTTTCAACCTCCAAAGGTAATGATAAAATCTTACAGAGTTCCAGATAGAAAAAAACAAGTTGCTGGCTAAGTATAAAGAATCAGGTGGACATTGAATTTCATATGTGCAACTCTGGAGACTGGAAGATGCTGGAATAATGTCAATAGACTAGAATATTATACCCATGCAAATCATCTCACCTCCACTAAAATGGCTTTTATAAAAAAGGCAATCATGAATGCTGGTGAGGATATGGAAAAAGGGGAACCCTAGAACACTGTTGGTGGGAATGTAAATTAGTGTAACCACTATGGAGAATAGTATGGAGGTTCCTCAAAACACTCAAAATGGAATTAAATTGCTGCCATGTAAGCCAGCAGTCCCACTGCTGGGTATATATCCAAAGAAGGGAATTCAGTATATCGAAAAGAGACCTGCACTCCCATGCTTATTGCAGAACTATTCACAATAGCCAAGATATAGAATCAACCTAAATGTTCATCAACAGGTGAATGGATAAAGACATTGTGGTATATATGCACAATGGACTATTATATAGCCAGAAAAAAGACTGAAATCCTGCCATTTACAACAACATGGATGGAAATGAAGAGCATTATGTTAAGTGAAATAAGCCAAGCACAGAAAGACAAATCTCACATGGTCTTGCTCATATGTGGAAGCTAAATATTAAAAACAATTGATCTCATGGAGACAGTAGAATAACAGTTATCAGAGTATGGGAAGGGTAACAGGGAGGGGGGGATAAAGGAAGAGTTAATGGACACAAAAATATAGTTAGAATGAACAGTATTTGATAGTATAACAAAGTGACTATAATCAACAATAAGGATATACTTTAAAAGAGTGGAATTGGAATGTTCCTAACAAATATGTTAAATGCCTGAGGTGATGAATACCCTAATTACTCTGATTTGATTAATTCACAATGTATCCTTTACCAAAACATCACATGTACCCTATGAAGATAGACAACTATTAGGCACCCATAATAATTAAAAAGTAAAAAAATTATACCCATGAATCCTAAGCTATCAGTCACCTCTCAGGGAGAAAGATATTTTCAGATCTATGAGATTCAGAGATTAGAGAAATCTTGAGAAGATATATCAACCAACAAAAGGGCTTGAATAGTGATATGTGAATACGAAAAAGAGAGGAAGAGTGGTAAGCAGTGAACTTGGCCGTATACACAATTTTCTTTCTCAGTGGTTAAAGACTTGACTAACTTGGGAAATGTTTACTCTAAGTTCTAAAGAGGTATTTTTTTTGTTTCTCTAGCTTTCAATTTGAAAACTTTAAAACAAATAGAAAATTCAAAAGATTGTTACCTAGTTTCACCAATTTCTCCTGAGATAATTTCTTATCTAATTCAGGAATCCTACTTGTTTAGGAATGGCTCATTCCAGAGCAGGAAAAGTAGAATGTAAGCCTGTGTTATTTTTACATGCTAGAAGGCAAGGAAATGTGTAGACAAATGGGGACATGTCGAAAGAGCAGTGAGCACGTTCAGGAGATTGACTGGGGAGTGCTTTTGGGGAAAACACCTGTAAGGGAGTGAACAAAGTAGGATTGTCAGAAGGAGAAGTTGAGCTATGATGCAGTTCATCTTCTGCATGGGGAGCTCTGGTCACTTGCTTCATATAATATATCACCCTATCTGGGAACAGCTTCTCTAGGAATCTGTTTGGTCTCTTTTGCTGGAAATACAAGAGGAAGGTAAATAGGACTTCTTCTAGTCTCTTTCACTATAGCTTGTCTTGAGGCCACAAATAATACTCCTTGTCTCCTCTTGCTACCGGTTCTAGATTTCCCCTTACCCTTGGCTAACTCCTCTACTGGTCAGCAGCTTACCTGTTGGGCCATTGAGGCCCTTGTCACTGTGCTGTCCTCAGGCTGTGACTGTAGAATTTGTCCATTTGCTATCAAATTTGGGCAAAGGAGTATGAAGAAATACCCTTCATATATACCCTTGATATCACAAACATAAAGCATTTACCACCTGGGTGATAACAATTTGCTTTATTGTCACTATGTGACAGAAGCCCTACCTGTTCTTGATGATCAACATCAATTACTCCTCCTTGATGATGACTCCTTTTCTTTTCTTTTTTTTTTTTTTTTTTTTTTTGAGACAGAGTCTCGCTTTGTTGCCCAGGCTAGAGTGAGTGCCGTGGCGTCAGCCTAGCTCACAGCAACCTCAAACTCCTGGGCTCGAGTGATCCTTCTGCCTCAGCCTCCCGGGTAGCTGGGACTACAGGCATGCGCCACCATGCCCGGCTAAATTTTTTATATATATATCAGTTGGCCAATTAATTTCTTTCTATTTATAGTAGAGACGGGGTCTCGCTCTTGCTCAGGCTGGTTTCAAACTCCTGACCTTGAGCAATCCGCCCGCCTCGGCCTCCCAAGAGCTAGGATTACAGGCGTGAGCCACAGCGCCCGGCCATGACTCCTTTTCTTGCTGTCTGGTTTCTTGGCCCAAGGTGCATGAAGGGAACAGGTGGCAGTTGAAGGAGCTTATGGAGTTTCACCCCAAAATATGACTCCTTATATAGAGAATATTTTGAATTAAAGGCCCCTAAAGATCAATAGGCCATTGGAAGTGACATTCCTCTATCTACATAAACCAGACAGACCCTTCAGAAAGAAAAATTGACTTCCTTTCCCCTCCCTGTTATCTCAATATATTGCAGGAAACAAGATCAAGAATGCAACCAGACCTGGCCCAAATTGTTTTAAATATAATACCTGTTAGGTTCATTTACAAGTCAATTTGTTTCCCCCATCCATCCATTCTTCTAAGTATCTATTTATCCTCCCTAGTAACCGTCCATTGTGTCTAAACATAATTACCTATATTCCTCATCTCCCTCTCCCCTCCAAAAGGAGGGTATATAAATTTCTGGACCCCACTGGTTTTTTGGGTAATCACTCTGTGATTCTCCCCATGAGAATAGTCTCTCTCTCTTATTAATCTGCCTCCTTATGAGTTGATTGAAACTTCTGGGCAAAGGGGAAGTTTCCCCTCACCTAGACAGTTTGGCATAGCTGGCAGGATCTTCCAAATCTCTCTACTCTTCTGAAATCTGCAGTGAAGAGAATCTGGACTCTGATCAGCCAGTGACACAGTAAGATACCTTAACTTATCAGCCAGACTCCCGGCTTTCCTGTGTCTCTCTGTTGGCTCTGGTTGAGCAGACGGTAAAGATCATTGTCTCTTATGCCTTTCCAAATTTAAGATTAATGAGAGAAAAGGCTTTGTGAGTAGTCTTGGTATAGCAACTCTGGTATTTTTTGGGGGGGTACTTTGTGGTATGAATATTCATATTGTCTAATTCCCTCTCCTCTCAGAAATAGCCTTTTGTTGCTTTCCTTTGTGATTGCCTTTCTGTGTGTGTGTTTTTTTTTTTTGTCATAAAGAGGGTTACCATAGGGTAGAACACAGGCCTAGAACCCCTGTATGCTCATAGTTCGAGCCAGCCCTGCAGACTAGTTATATGGTTCTGACTAGACTTGCGTCTATTAAGACAAACTTGGCTACAGATCTCGGGGGGGGGGGGGGGGGGGGGGGGGGGAGAAAAACCCGTATGAGGTTCCTCTCTCATCCTGTTACAGTCCCTGAGCTCATTTTGTGCCTGAGTGGGAATTTTCTCCTCAGTCTCCGTCATCTGAGGCATGTGTTTTTTTGGAAACACACCAGACGGCTAGTCTGAAAAGAAAATTGGGAGTCAGAGACATGTAAGCAGCACCCTCTGTATCAAATGTGTCCAGCTCTAGGGGAGTCTTTGTCTTAACAGGTCCCATCCTATCTTAAGTCTAATTCTGAGAGTGAATTTTTGGAAATCATGGGAACTGCCTCCTCTATATCCTCTCAAGGAACACTCTAAACCTGGAAAGTTATCACTTGGGTTTTCTATGAAGAGACTTATTGGATTGAGTCCTTTTGGAATAAATATACCATTGAAAATTATAATTATTGATCGACAAAAGATGAATCCTTTAAATTAAAAGGCTTCTGAATTAAATTTATATATATAAATTTCAGAGACCTCTTATTCTAAATTATTGCCTTATTTGTATTAATAGAGAAATTAGATGAAAAGAAAGACACATAATGTTGTGTGTAGCCTTAAAAATTCTATTGACAAAATTAAAGAGCAAAATCTGACATTAAAGGGGAAAAACAACCCACTCTATACTGCCCCAGCAGGAGCAACAATAAAAGCCAATTCACTTTGTAGCCTACTGGTTAAAGTTCTGTGCTTGCATTTCAGCAGTGTAGATTTGATACTCAGACAGGGAATTACCTGTTCTGGTTTGAAATTTGTGTAACTTACACCATTTATTGATTCTTTTCTGTGCACAGCTTTTGATTTCATGTATTCTGTGGGGGCAAATGGGACTTTTAGACATTTATGTATAAATGATCAGCTGAAAAATTGGGACCCTAGAAAATATGGCTAGACAAAAATTGTGGGTTACACCTTGATTATGGCTATGGAGACATTCTTTGAGCTGTTTTTGTGGTTTCTTTGGATCTCATAAAAACAGTTCTCCACCTCTTTGGAAACATCTCTTGCTTCCTTGATTAAGTTATAACCCTGATTAAGGCTTATTGGTTTCACTTAGAGGGTACTTTAGTTGAAAGGTTCGAAAGCAAAAATATCAGCTTTTTGTCCTGGCTAAAGTTTGCTCCATTTATCTTCACTCCATTTTCTGTACATCACTTTTTCTTTTCTGTCCATGAATCTTCATCAACCATTCTGCAGCATTGGGGTCTTTCTGAACCTGTTCTGGTTCTTGGCTTCAGGCAATTACTGTGGTTAACTATTCTAATAGTCCATTTCTGCCAAAAACAAAGCCTGTGAACTTTGCCAGCTGCCCACCTGGGGGGCTGGCCCACCTGGGAGTTTTAACAGAAGACTTAACTTGCCTCAGGGATGCAGGCCAGGCTGCAGTTCCCAAAAGAGTGGAGGAAGTTTTCTAGGCCATTCCCTCTGTTACACATGGAGATCTGAGAACCAAAGCCAAGATTCAAGGTAAAAATAGGATCCTTAATTTCTGAAGAACTGAGTACTCTACTACACTTATCTATACATGTCTAAGTATTAGGCTCTGGATCAGCAAACTCTTATAGAAATGGCAAAATCTTACTAAAGGCAAATTGTTGCCTACCTGATATTTGCTTAAAACAATAAAATAGGTAATTAAAAGATTGATAGTCTGAATAAAAATATGTAAGAGCCGGTACATAAACATTTTTTATAAGAGCTATAACAGCTGCATGTCTGTGTCTATGTGTCTGTATATTTTATGTGTATGTGATATTTTACTATCAAAATATATAAAAGAGCTCTTATTAATTAGCTTAAAAATTAGTGCTTAAATTAAATATTTTATCAAGAAGATAGAAACTAATTCAAATGCCTTTTAGTTTATGTGGCTTTAATAATACAGTAATTGACCTCTGTTCAACTTTCTTGCTTGCAAAGGTTCTGGGGTACTTATTAAAATTTCATACCCCATATCATCCCTAATCCTCAGGGCAAGTGGAATGTAAAAATGTAGACATAAAAAGGACTTTGGGAAAAGTCTGTCAAGACATGGGACTTAATGGGCAGAAGTGTTACCCTTGGTCCTTATAAAAATCTGGAAAACTTCAAATAGACATGGATTAACCCCTTTTGAAATAGTATGGTCATCCCCTGCCTACTAGCACCTCTAAACCTTCTATTCCTGGGCTGATTGGACACTATGGGGATTTAAGTGAACAGTTTGATATCATGACTAGCTACATACACATGCTAACTAATATGCTTGGAGTGTATTATCAACAGGTGAAAGGAGTCTGGCCTCCACTAACTGACAAACCTTGCTACCCTTTATGACCAAGAGATCATGTGTATGCCAAAGTTTTTATAACACAGGTCTTTTTATTGTGTGTGGTGATAAAGCATACAAGTGGTTCCCATGTAGATGGTCAAGATGCAATGGACTTGGTTATCTGACACCCTCTGTTTGCAGGTACTCCACTTAAAATTCCAGCCAAATTACAAACTTGGGCTCTTTTGTTTATAAAGTGGTACCATACAAACGTACTAGATGCAATATTCTAAAAAGCCCACTTGTATATCATAATTCTAAGTTCTATTTGGTGCTCAGGACTCTTTTCTTGGCATTTGGAACTTATGAGATTGAAAAGGCAGTTTTGAACCTCTCCATGGTAATAGAACAAGAGCTAAGTATCACAATGCAAGCATTTGGAGCACTTCAGTTAGAAGTCAACCGTGTAGCCTCTGTTGTATTTCAGAACCACTGTGACCTGGATGCTCTGACAGCCCAAAAGGGTGGAGCTTGCACAATTATTGGTGAAAAATGCTATTTCTATGGAAACTGCTCAGGGCAAGTAGAGGCATATCTGTACCTCTTAAAAGGGAAGATAAATATTCTCCATCAGATTAATGAATGGGAGACTGGTTTAATGGGGTGTGTGGAAATGTGCTTAGATCTGTTCTTTTCTACTTATTCTAATCTATGCTCTTGTCTTCCTTTTCAGACCTATTATTGACTACTAATAGTCAAGTAGTTTATTTTCAACCATTTATTGACTCCATAGTCACTGACTCAGCTTTTAAAAATTTTTATTTTTATTTTTTTACCTTTTTTATTTCAGCATATTATTGGGGTACAAATGTTTAGGTTATATATATTGCCTGTGCCCCACCTGAGTCAGAGCTTCAAGTGTGTCCATCCCCCAGATGGTGCACATTGCACCCATTAAGTGTGAATATACCCATCCCCTCCACCTGCCTGACACCTGATGAATGTTACTACTATGTGTGCACATAAGTGCTGTTCTGTCAGGTGTTCCACCAAAACCTGTTTCGCTTATCCCTCTCGTAATTTGAGCAGCTATTAATACTCAACAGCTGATGAGGTGATTTTGGATCATACTTCTGATTGTCAGACTACTATGTAAATGAAGTAACTTTTGGGACATACTTCTGATTGGCTGACTACTATGTAAATGAGGTGACTTTAAAACTTGCCATTGGCTAACTGTAACCCCCCAAAAGGTATAAAACTAAAAGAAAACAAAAAGGGGGTGCTCAGAGTTTGGTGGCACATATGCCTCTCTGAGCTCGCCGGCGAAATAAAGCTGACTCTCCAACTCTCCGTGTTTCGCTCGGGTTTTTCTTTGGCCAAGAGCTGTTCACACCTGCTGGAACATTTCAACTAATACCAATTTGATGGTGAGCACATGTGGTGCTTGTTTTTCCATTCTTGTGATACTTCACTTAGTAGAATGGGCTCCAGCTCTATCCAGGATAATACAAGAGGTGCTAGATTGCCATTGTTTTTTTGTGGCTGTGACTCAGCTTTTAATGTGTGAAACTTCTAGGGAAGTTCCAGACAAGGGAAATGAGGAACTCAGGAAATTTCACCCAAAAATATGACTCCTTGGTGTAAAGAATATTTTGAATTAAAGCCCTTAAAGATCAGGGGCTTTCTCTCTATCTGCATAAATCAGATGACCCACAAAAAAGAATAATTGACTTCCCTTCCCCTCCCTGTTACCTGAATATATTGCAGGAAACAAGATCAAGAATGCAACCAGACCTGGCCCAAATCATTTTAAATATAATACCTGTCTCTCAGGTTAATTCGCAAGTCAATCCCTTTCCCCCCATGCATTCATTCTCCCACATATCTATGTATTCATCCTCCATAGCAACCATTTATTGTCCCTAAACAGAATTACCTATATTCCTCATCTCCATCTCCTTTCTAAGAGGAAGGTATATAAATTTCTGGACCCCATTGTGATATTGGATAATCACTCTATGATTCTCCTTGTGCACATGGTAAATAAATCTCCTTCTGTTATTAATCTGCCTTATTATGAGTTGATCTTTCACCAAACCTTCCAGGGTGAAGGGGAAGTTTCCCCTCATGTCCACATCGTTGTAACTTAGAATTTAATGGACTGTGTCACTTGGTGGGGCCTGGATCTCTGTATTCATAGAACCTATCATTGCAGGTATGAGAAATATAAATTGCTAAGTGGATCACTGGGAATGACAGCAAGTGAAGGCATTTCTGCTTCTCCCTTTGTTTCCTGGCTGCATGTATTTTGCCTATTGCAGATGTAGTCACCATATGATGATTATGGATTGAGGATAAAACTGTATCCTGGAGAAGGGCACTTATCCTCACATGTTATCGTCTCCAAGGGAGTGTCTCAGGCATGCCTTCAGAATGTTCTTTCATTGCTCTATCAGGCTGGTGGCTTCTAGATTTTGCAGCATGTGATGGGACCAGTGGATCCCATGGTCATATGCTCACATCTCCTCTGCTGTAAAGAGAGTCCCTTGGTCTGAAGCTATGTTATGTGGCATGTGGTTAAGTGAACCAGAAACGTAAGCCCTCAGACAGTGGTGCTGGCTAAGGATCTACAGGCAGGAAAGGCCAGTCCATGCTGTAATTTGTGTTGAATCTTGCCAAAGTGAATCACTGCCCCTTCCAGAGTAGTCTGGTGTAATCCATTTACCACCAACTAGCTGATTGATCTCTTTGCGGGAGTATGTGATATTGAGGAGTCAGCTTTGGTCTCTGTTACTGGCAGGTTGAATAATCTGCAGTAGCATAGAAGTAGCTAGTTCAGCCTTGGTGAGAGGGCACCTATACTCTTGGGCCCATGCCTGGCCTCCATCCTGTTACCAGAGCTACTTTGTGCATTATGCCAGCATTAAGGTGGCCAATGACAGAGGCTGGATAATTTTTTTCCTCTTTTTTAAATAGCAATTAAGAATTATTTTATTTTATTTTTTAAAAAGATATTTTTTTAGGAAAGTTTTTGGTTCATAGTAAAATTAAGCACAAAGTACACAGAGTGGCCATGTACCTGGCCCCCATACACATGTACGGCCTACCCTACTAGAAGCATACCCTATCAGAGTGGTGTGGCACATTTGCTACAATCTAAGAACCTACACTGACTCATAATGTCATCCAAAGTCAGTAATTCATATTAGGTTCACTTTTGGTGTTGTATATTCTATAGGTTTTAAAAAATGTGTAATGACATGTATCTACCATCATACACCATCATAGTATCAAGCAGAATAGTTTTTTTTTTTTCCTGCCTCAGGTTTATTTGTACAAATAGCACAGGAGAATCCCAGCCCCATGCAGATACCAGCCCAGGTTCATACCAGTCCTTCTGTCCCCATGTTAGTAGACTGAGGCCTCTACTCTGGAGCCTTCGTGGGGGCCTGGGCACTTTTTGGAGCCTGAGCTAGAACTGAAGCTGCAGCTGCAGCTGAAGCCACACTGGGCCTTGGTTTGATCCTTGGCCTTTGGCAGGCAGAGCCTGAGACCCTCATGTGCGCATGAGCAGCTTCCCAAGGTTGAGGTGGGCAATGTAGGCAAGTCAACTGAGCTTATGGCTCATGCCCTTTGGGATCTTGGCCTTAACCTCCTTGGCCTTTACAAGGCCTTGATAGCTTCAGCATGTGCATTCTTGGCCTTGGTGTTATTGGCCTGCATCTTCTTCAGGCCCCTCTTGTTGTGCTTCTTGGCAAAGCATATGTTCCCCAGGAACTTTGGGTCCTCCCCCTTAAGAGATTCATATCTTTGTGATCAGGGTTTCTTTCTTTCTTTCTTTCTTTCCTTCCTTCCTTCCTTCCTTCCTTCCTTCCTTCCTTCCTTCCTTCCTTCCTTCCTTCCTTCCTTCCTTCCTTCCTTCCTTCCTTCCTTCCTTCTCTCTCTCTCTCTCTCTCTCTCTCTCTCTCTCTCTCTCTCTCTCTCTCTCTCTCTCTCTCTCTCTCTTCTTGTCTGGCTCTGTTGCCTGGGCTAGAGTGCCGTGGCATCAGCCTAACTCACAGCAACCTCAAACTCCTGGGCTCAAGCAATTCCCCTGCCTCAGCCTCCCCAGTAGCTGGGACTACAGGAATGCGCCACTATGCCTGGCTAATTTTTCCTATATATTTTTAGTTGTCCAACTAATTTCTTTTTATTTTTAGTAGAAATGGGGTCTTGCTTTTGCTCAAGTTGGTCTCGAACTCCTGACCTCAAGCGATCCTCCTGCCTCAGCCTCCCAGAGTGCTAGGATTATAGCTGTGAGCCACCACACCTGGCCACTCAGAGTTTCTTGATGCCATTTCTGTGCCACTTTTGGGACTGGTTTTGGGTGGTGTGGCTGTTGGACTTGGCCATTGTATACCATAACCTGCAGCTGCCAAAAAGCCTGGGACCAGAAGAGAAAAGCCAAACAGAATAGTTTCACAGCCCTAAAAATCTTGGCTGCTCCATCTATTTATCCCTCCCTCCCCTGGGAGGAAGGAGAACCTCTGGCAACTACCAATCTTTTTACTGTTTCCATAATTTTGTGTTTTTAGAATGTCATATAGTCAGATATAATTTTCGTTTCTATTCTTTTGTTTCCTTTTAAAAAATATTTCAAAATATTAAGTATGTACAAATATTTTTGTTACATGGATACCTTGTATAATGCGTATGGCAGGGATTTTGGTGTGCTCATCACCAGAATACTGTTCATTGTACCCAATAAGTAAGTTTTAAACCCATATATCCCTACCCACCATCCCCCTTCGTGGTTTCCAATGGTCTTTACATCTCTTTGTGTTTGTATGTACCCATTGTTTAGTTCCCACTTATTAGTTAGAACATATGGTGCTTGATTTCCATTCCTGAGATATTTCACTTAGGATAATCATCTCCAGTTCTATACAAGTTGCTGCAAATGACATTATTTAATTCCTTTTTATGGCTGAGTAGTACTCCAGGGTATATATGTATGCACTACCTTTTCATTATCCACTCATGAGTTGATAGGCACTTGGGTTGGTTCCACATCTTTGCAGTTGTGATTGTGCGTGGATAATTTCAATTGGTTAGTATTCTGCTTACTTGGTTGTTTAGTGCCTTCTTCATGGTGGTTGTTCTCTGACAGGTGTAATATGAGATACAAAGATCCCCATACTTTCTGTCTACTCCTATAGGCCCATTCTCATGCCCTTTTCCTAGGAAAACCAGTTAAGAGGTTTGGCAGTCTTTTAGATGAGAATTGAGGCTGTGAGCTAGCAGAGTGGCATTGAGAATGTAAATAAACAATGATATCTGTGGAATTTCAAGTTGGGATTGTGACATTTTGGAGACCCCAAAGTTTCTAATCTGGTTGATTAGGAAGATCAGAGATTTATTTTAATTGAAGCAAGGGATTAAGGAAAAAGTTGCTCTATAAGTTGGAGAGAGATATTTTATTTTAGACTAGAAGACTATTAGAAATGCTGGTATAAAAATCAAGGAGTCAGAATTAGAGACAGACACATAGCCATGTCATAAACTTACCCATTTTAAAACTGAGAAACACAGAGAAAATTTGGTTATCACTGCTCTAATACACCCATTACCATCCTCAACCTGCTGGTTATTGGGGGATTGGAGGCTGTGGAGGAACAATTTCTTTGAAATAAATAACAATAGCAGAAATTCAAGGAAATCAATTTAATCAAGTTTAAAACTTAGCCTAATGTAAGAATTTAAACATTTCCTTTTCAATAATGCTTACCTATTATTTTGGAATAATTGCTCAGGGTCTCAGATAACTTCTCCCTCTAAGACGGCATCTGGGTATGTGGTGCAGGGCATGGCTTCTGTGATCTTATGGCTTGAGGAAGGCAGGATTCTCGGATTTGCATGTTGTCCCAAGGCTCCTCTGGTTGCCATGGTGACATCGTTTGTTGGCCCCTGCACTCTCTGGCAGCATTTGAATTACTAGAGTTGCTGGCTTCTCCCACAGTTTGGTGACAGCCTAGCGATGTTTCCTGGCTGACAAGGCCTTTGGCATTAGGGACCTCTCTGAAATCTGGCTGTGAGTTAGAGTCTCAGTTTGGAAGGCTGACTTTGAGCCTCTATCCTCATGCCCACATAGAAAGTTCAACTGGAAAGCTCCCTGGCTAGATACACTAGGGCTGACTTATGCCACTGTTGGGAGAACTAAACACCTAGAGCTTTCTAATGACAAAGCTCAGTTGAAAAGTTTACTTTGATGCATTCTTGTTTATTTGTCTTTTGATTAGTTTAGTATCTGTTGTTGCCCGCCCTTCCTCTTCTAATACATATACACACCAAAACATAAGCTCTTAATAATGGGGATCTTGTCAGTCTTATTCACTGCTGAATCACAAACTCCAAGAAAAGTACCTGTCACATGGCTGGCTAATAATAGATCTTTGTTAAATCAATGAAGGAAGGAAAGACAAAAATAATAGATGAAATCCCTAAGGAAGAACATGTCAAGTGAGAATAAGATGAGGACTAAACTGTTTAGTATATCTTCTACCTTCTATTTTAGGGGTAGAAGGCAGAAGAGGCTCCAGGGAAAGAAACTGAGTGAACTGTTTAAGAGAAGTGGGAAGAGGTTGGGAGTGCAAAAATGGGACAAGCATGTATCAGTAAAGAGAAATAATCACTGTTGCCTACAGCTTCATAAGTTGAACAGGAGTAACTGAATCTGGCAACTTATAAGTTACTGGTAATTTGGGGGAAAGTTGTACCAAGGTATGATGCTAGGAAAACTTAGATTTCAAGGAATTGCTCCATAAAAGGGAGAAGAGAATTGTGGCAGCAGGTAAGGTATTTTATGAAAGTTGGAAATAAAAGGAAAAAGAATTTAGGGTATGTCATTGGGCTTCTCAGAAACAGGGCTCATGGAAGACTCTTTTCCCCACAAGACAGAAGAGACTTTGTCTGTTGCTATGTAGGGAGGAACTGGGGAAGAGGAAAAGGAGGAAGTCTGAAGGAGGTGGTTTATGAATTAAGGTCTCAGAATTTATATAACTGGAAAGGAATGAGTTTAGCCTTAGGAAAAATGATGGAAAAGAAAGGGATGGATGGAAAATAGAAAATCTGGCCAGGTGGACGCGGTGGCTCACGCCTGTAATCCTAGCACTCTGGGAGGCCGGGCGGGTGGATTGCTCAAGGTCAGGAGTTCGAAACCAGCCTGAGCAAGAATGAGACCCCCGTCTCTACTAAAAATAGAAAGAAATGAATTGGCCAACTAAAAATATATAGAAAAAATTAGCCGGGCATGGTGGTGTGTGCCTGTAGTCTCAGCTACTCGGGAAGCTGAGGCAGAAGGATCACTTTAGCCCAGGAGTTTGAGGTTGCTGTGAGCTAGGCTGACGCCACAGCATTCTAGCCCAGCAACAGAGTGAGACTCTGTCTCAAAAAACAAACAAACAAACAAAAAACAAAACAAAACACTCAAAATAGAAAATCTGAGGCAAATGGGAAGAATGTATAGGAATTCACATCAGATTTTGCTCAGTGAAATAGGTGTGCAGATCATCTGCTAGGAATGTGTATGTTCAGACCCCTGTGGGAATTGCATTATCAAACAGGGCCATGCTACCAGTTTGGCTCCCTATCACCCACGCTTTGACTCTTTCTTGACTCAAGGTGAGTAGCTATGCTCCCTGGAAGTGCCTTCACAGAGAGTTCTGATGATGAAGAGTACACTTTAGTCTTTTTTGTTTAAATTCAGAGAGGAGACTTGGTTGAGGGCCAGTGTCTTCTCCCTACAGGGAAATCAAGTTCCCAAGAGTGGCCTGGATGCCCTGGGGTTCTCCAGAATCAATATGGGGATCTCAGTAGATCACAAACTCAAGTCTGTTTATGTTTCTGAGTTGTGTAAATAATATGATTAATTTAAATAATACAAGTCTCTTTGTACCTCAGCAATGTTGACTCATTATCAAATAAATAAAATTTATTTATGCTGAATGTTTCTTCTTAGTTGGTCTTTTTTTTTTTTGAGACAGAGTCTCACTCTGTTGCCTGGGCTAGAGTGCTGTGGCATCAGCCTAGCTCACAGCAACCTCAAACTCCTGGGCTTAAGCAATCCTTCTGCCTCAGCGTCCTGAGTAGCTGGGACTACAGGCATGTGCCACCATGCCCGGCTAGTTTTTTCTATATATTTTTAGTTGGTCAATTAATTTCTTTCTATTTTTATTAGAGATGGGGTCTCACTCTTGCTCAGGCTGGTTTTTTACTCCTGACATTGAGCAATCCTCCCACCTCAGCCTCCCAAAGTGCTAGGATTACAGGCATGAGCCACCACGTTTGGCCTTAGTTGGTCTTCTTAAGTGTTGATGACAGAGTTCCTGAGAATCTTGTTTTAGATTTTCTTATGTTAATTAAGAGGTTATAAATTATATGCTAATAGAAAATCTAAATTTATATTTGTTCTTTATTCTGATTTCATGTATATGAATTTTATAAAATATAACTTTATTGGGCAAGGTAAAAGTCATATATATAAGGAAGTATATAATGTGCATATCTGGAATGAAAATAAAATGCTTTATATTAATAAAAGTTTGTATTACGTAAAGTGATATTTGCTATGCTTATACTTTTTGTATAAGCATAAATAAATGACTTTTGTCATTTATTCATTTATTATATATTTATTAGCTACAATGTACAGATTCTGTTCTAGGTATTGGGAATATAAATGCAGAAAATACATAGTTCTTGAATTTTAAGAAGCTTAAGGCCTGTTTATGGGATACACATTGTAATAAAGTACAATAATACATTGTATGTGCTAAGAAAGAAATACCTATAGGATGGAGTAGGGCCCAAAGTAGGGAGTGGTCAATTCTGCCTAAGGATGGGAGCCTGCTGTCAAAAAAGGTTTTACTGTTTATATGGTACCTGAATCCTGAAAGTCAAGAAGGTGTTTTTGTTAAGATTTCTGCTAGATGATAAAGTTCTTTTCAGGCAAAGAACTTATGCAAATTTGTGTTCCCATACAAGGAAAGAATTTGTCAGTAAATGACTCTTTAAAGCTTCCAAAGAATTCCAAGTTTAAAACTATTATAAATAGTATTTTTTTTTACAAATACCAGTAGGTGGCAATCTTACCCCATGAAAAAAGACTGATCGAATGATGAAAATGATTTTCCTGATTTTCCAAAGCTGGTAATGAGGGTCTTCTGGGTTAAAAATGGATAAGAACAAGTGGTTTTGAAATGTTTTTCTTTGCAAGCCAGATTTTCCTTGAATAAGCTGATGTCTGATTCCTCCCCCACTTCTCATTCATTCTGAGCCCCAGAAATCTACATAAAATTGACTTGGATGCCTCCCATTGCAAGGCCTGGGGGAGTCTGAAGCCCTACTCAAGATTTCTATGCTGCACTGACCCAGAAACAAAACTGAGCTCCCTGCTTGATGTCCACTAAAAGCCCATTCACATAAAACATTCATGAGTTTAAGTGCCTTTAGTGAAGATTTAGAAGGATAGCAGCAGATTTACCTCTAATAGAGTAGACAGCCTCTCTCAGCTCAAAATGTGCTTTGGCCACCCACCATCATGTAATTTTACTGAATTCATTTTTTTCAGCCATTATCTGGTTGGCTCCTCTTTTCCCCTGCTCAGTCCTGTAACTTCAATTTTTTCTCCCTCTCCTCTCCTTATCCCTTCCTCACTCCACCTCTTTCTCCTACGTGTGTCCCTCCCCTTTCTCTCCTCTACCCCCTCCCAGCCTACCAAGGTACTCTCTGGTAGGGTCCCTCACTTAGCACAATCCTCCTCCCTGATGTCCCTCTCCCTTCATTGCCAAAAGGCAATGGTGCCAGTTTATTACCATGAAATAAAAAGCAAAAGAGTGTTTTCAATGTAAAAAATATTTCCCTGCAGATTTTTTAAAATTAATAATATCCTAATGGCTGCAAGTTTTTCCTAAGCAGAGTAATACCTTCTGTATGAATAGAAAATCCCAGCTCCTTTCATGATCTGACCATCAGTATTTGCCTTATTTGCTGTTGTTGTTTTTGTTTTTGTTTTCCCCTAGGGATTGTCTCAGTCTATTTTATGCTGCTATAACAGAATACTACAGAATGGATAATATATAAAGAATAGAAGTTTATTTGGCTCACAGATCTGGAAGCCCAAGATTGTGAGGCTGCTTCTGGTGAGGACCTTCTTGCAGTCATAACATGGCAAAAAGCATCATCACCTGGCAAGAGAACATAGCCAAGAAGGGAATGGGGGCCAACTCATCCTTTTATCAGTAACTCACTCCCCTGATAACTAACCCACTCCTGCAATCACGGCATTAATTCATTCATGAGAGTAAAGCCCTCATGACCAATCACCTTTTAAAGGTCCTACCTCCCCACACTGTTGCACTGACGATTAAACTTCTAAAAGGTAATGTTAGGGACAGAAAAATAAGAGATAATGGAATGATAGGAGCAAAACAAACAAACAAACAAACAAACAAACAAACAAAAAAACAAGAAGGAGGAACCAGTTAAAGAAAAACAATAAGAAGGAAATAGTTACAGAAAAATAACCAGGGAAAACAGTTATTTCAGTTTTAAGGAATGGGGTAATTAGACCGTGGAACAGGGACCACAATCAGAAAATAGAAAAATACCACAAATGGTGATTTTCCCCATCACACGTATAGGAGAAAGGAATATCTGGAACATAACCTTTGAGTTATGTCCATACCTGGAAAAATCCAGACCCCCAAATCTGTGACTTACAGTCATAAATAATTATAACTGACCTTTACATCAACATATACTACTAGCATATAAAAGGGAAAACAAGAATAAGACAGAGTCTTCTCCATTCATGGAGACAGACCCATTTCCCCTTAGGAAATGTACTTTTGCTTTGCACCTTTAAGCTTTCCTTACAATGAATTCTTCATGCATACTTGCTGAGTGTCTGCCATCTCCCTCTGTTGTGTGGGTCAAGGCTTGTGATTCTTTGAAACCCAGAACCCAAGGATTGGGGAAACACTTTAAAGTCCAGCCATGGACAGAACTGTGGCATGACCTTTGCAGTACACATTCAAACTATAGCAGGGTTCTTTGTGTGACTCAGTGTGGTCCTAGGATTAGTGCCAGTTTGCAAATTGTGATTGGTTTCCTGTAGAGGACTTCCCCCCATCTCCTAACGTTTTATTATGATAATTTTAAAAATACAGAAAAATTGGAAGAATTGTTGATAGAATCTATGAGCTAGTTTCTACTATTGTTAAAATTAACTGGAGTTTAATATTTGTTTTAAGTTCCTTTTTTATTTATTTATTCTTCTTGCTGGATCTGGGGACTCTTATCAGTTCCTTTTTTTTTAATGTAAAATTTACAAACAGTGAAATTCAAATCTTAAGTGTACCACTAGATAATTTTTACAAGTGTATATGCCTGGGTTACCCAAACCCTTATCAAGATATTAAAAATTTCCACAGAAGATTTATTTTGTTAGTTTTTGTGCACACTAAATTCTGGACTTTTCTAGGTCTGAGTAAACTCTGAGGGTGGAGGAAGGGGGGATTATTTATTATAGTAAAAGAGATTTTAGGTGGGTTTTGTTTTATAGGTACAGAAACACATCTTAGATTAAGGTCTGCATCTGTGCTTTTTGCTATTGTTCTAGTTTGATCTCAGTGACATTACAAGTAAGCAGAAACACTCAAGTGAAATAGCCAGTGCCTGTGAGGTAAGAGCAGGAAATAGGTCTATTTTTTTGATGTGTATCTCAACTACCTGGATTCCTTTATACTTTTGGCACTCAATAAATATTTGTTGCTGCCAGACGCTCTGCCACAAAAATTTACTGGATCTATTTTATGGCTGTTGTTCGTTCACCTAGAAAATAATAGTGAGATCGTAGAAGTCAAAGCCATGGAGAGCGGCACACAGATTTCTCAGATACTCATCATTCACTACTTGAAGTAGGGTTAAAGGTAGAGGGTATGATACTGAGAGCTTCTCAAAGGCACAGAGGTGAAGAGAGGAAAAAGAGCAAATAAATTCAGACAGAACAGTGCCAAGGTCCTAGCAGAAAAGAGGCCTACATTCTGAGTTTTTTTATGCTTCCTATTAGAGTTCAGACCCAGTGCTTGACTTTTCCGGGGCCTGCAGGTGCATACAATGAGTAGTTACTATTTCTTGAAAATGTTTATATGGAAAAATACTGATACATTTATAGGAAGGATTATATTGCAAAGCAGTGGCATGATGTTTTCCTAAAGTACAGTCAAGAAATTCAGATATATATTTTAAATGCTAAACCAAATTTCAGCACCCTAAATGCTCACCGAAGCCCATTACAAATAGTGTGTATCATTCTTTACAAGTGTGATTATTGCCTGCAATAACTTCAAGTCAAATATGCTGAGTGAAATCTGCCTCTGGATTGCCATCTTGGTCACAAATCTTTTTCTTCCCAGCTGGAAGTTTTCTCCAGAAGAAATAATAACAGTAATATTTTGGTCAGTGTTCAGTTGTGGAAAATAAAACTCTAGCTGGTTTAAGCGGAAAAACATTATCACAGAGTATTATATGGCTTACAGATTCTAGGTTGAGCTTCCAGGAATGGTTCCCAAAGCCACACTGGCTGTCAAGGAATTTATGCCTTTGCCACAAGCAGGAAGCTCCAGAGCCTCTGCTATGAGCAGAAAATAACCTACTAAGTTAGGAAACCTGTGCTACAGCAGCTGTTACAGAACGTGCCACTGCAGTTCTAAGCCATGCCAACAGAATGGATGCCAAATCCAAGTTTAACATCTGATTGCAGGAACTTAAATAAAATCTAGAACCCTAGGTGCAAAGGATTGGGAAATAACTTTTAGCTTTCTAGTCTCATTATATTAGAAGGAGTTAGAATGCATACTGAGTGACAGTGTCTACTAGAAATATATAACATTTAAGAACTTATATGTGAGTCATGGTGATTATCTCTTTATATGAATCATCTAAGTCTTATAACTATCCAAATAGGTAGTTAGGTCCTATTAGTTTCATACTGTTATCATAGCTACTTTCATAGATGAGATCTCTTGCTAGGAAAAGTTATTTGCTCAAAGTCAGGTCACAGAACAAGAACATGGTGAAGTTGAGATTTGAACCAAACTATGTTTAACTCTGAAGTCTAAAATCTGATTTTGGCTGGACATGGTGGCTCACACCCAGCACTTTGGGAGGCCAAGGTGGGAGGACTGCTTGAGGCCAGGAGTTTGAGACCAGACTGGGCAATATAGTGAGACCCTGTCTTGGACAAAAAAATTTTAAAAAGTAGCCAGGTGTGGTGGTGTGCTTCTATAGTCCTAGCTACTTGGGAGGCTGAGGCAGGAGGATTGCTTAAGCCCAGGAGTTCGAGGCTGCAGTGAGCTGTGATCATGCCACTGCACTTCAGACTGGGCAACAGATCACAATCCTGTCTCTAAAAAATGAAGGTATTGATTAAATCTGATCTCTTAACAGTTCTGCTATACTGCTTCTCCTACTTTCTTCACTAATTAAAAAAAAACCATTTGAATATCATCAAGACACTGTGCTAAGATCATACATAAATCTTATATACAAAGATAGCATTGGTCTATTAGAGATAAAGTATATATATATCATTATTATATAGGTAGGAAATGAATGTCATAAGAAAGTATAGATAAATCCTTTTGGAATAGTTGTGGGAGAGATTTATTATACTATGCCTGAGAGAATTCAGGAAGAATTCTAACTTAAACTGGACGTTGAAGGATAAATGGTTTTTGAATATTCAGAAAAGGGATAAAAGGCAGTCCATAGTCATGAAAGTAGGAAATTCCAACGCATGTGTGGACAAATTGCAAGTATTTCAGTTTGGTTAGAATGAACAGCAAATAAAATGGAGCAGAGGAAAATATGACTGGAAAGGCCTTGAATACCAGACTAAGTCATTTGGATTTCCTTTTGTATATGGTTGGGAGCCGTAAAGGTCCTTGAGCAGAGGGATCACATGAGAACTCTATGGTATGAAGATGATACTAGCATCTTTTGGATGATCTGGAGTTGGAAGACTAGAGATCAAATTAGATTGGTGGCTGATGTAGGACTGATGATATGTTGCAAAGGATTGCTCTAACTTGGTGACAAAGGGACTGAGAGGAACTAGGTATGAGGGTTATAATAGGGATAGCTGGACTCGGTAGTTCTTAACAACTAATTGGATGTCAATAGCAAGGAAGAGAGAAGAGTCAGATTATTCTGAGGTTTCCCTCCTGGGTCATGAGAAAGAGGTTTCCATTAATAAAAGTATAGAAGGAAAAAGAATAATATATATATTAACACATGGGAAAGTAATGAGTTTAATTTTGGATTTTCAAGTGAAAATACTGGTGAGATTCAAGAGAAATGTCCAATAAATTTAGAAATGTGGAACAAGGGATCAGAAGAGAAGTCAGAGCTAGAAGCATAGATTTTAAGTTTATCTACATAGAGCAGCAGTTCTTAGTCTAACTGCACATTATTTGTACCTGGAGAGCTTTAAAAAATACATGTCCTGGCCCCCTGAGATTCTGATTTAATTGGCAAGGCCAAACATTTTGATTCTCATTGTAATATAGTTATTATTCAGTGTTTGGGTCCTTTTTCTTTTTTTTTTTTTGTCAGGGGGGATGAGTGCCAGATAATTCTAGTTGGCTATCTTGCTAACATCACTCCCCCAGATGCCTGGAGTCTTACTGAATGTTTGAGAGTGATTTGGAGGTTGTAATGACAGTGATCAGGATGGGAAAAGAACAGTGTTTATATATAGTTGTTGAAGTTTCAAAGGAGAGGGCATTGTTGAAGGCTATTAAAAAAATATTCTGGAAGTTACAGCGTGGCTCCTGGAGAGCAGCCCAGCATTTCCCTCTCTGGCTACATGGTCCAAAGGTGAGAGATGGAATGTTTGCTTTTTCTCAGGGGCTCTGTCACTTCACTTCTCTAATTAGTCTCTCTTTGTGTGATAGAGTTAGGTTCAGAATAGCAATTTCCTTATTGGCTGCTATGTTTTCTGAGTGGAATTTTCAACAAAGAAACCTAGGAATATTTCCAATCATCTGCTATGTGGGAATCAAATGAGACTGTGTAATTAAGAGTTTTTTGAAGAGGGAAAAGTGTTCCAGATGTCTTTATTCTTACTAATCACATTAAAAATAAGATGAGAATTGAAATCCCCATAAAGTTTCTATAAACGATATCACTATTATTTTATAGATAAGTAACATTTTAATTAAAAAGGAAAGACCAACATTGTTGAGTATATAAGTTCTTAAATTCTGAGGTTTTTTTGAGACAGAGTCTCACTCTGTTGCCTAGGCTACAGTGCCCAGGCTAGAGCAACCTCAAACTCCTGGGCTCAAGTGATGCTGCCTCAGCCTCCCGAGTAGCTGGGACTACAGCCATGTGCCATGATGCCTGGCTAATTTTTTCTTAAATTCTTAAGCCCTTTTATAGTTGGCCCTGTGATGCTGGGATTGGGACTCTGCAGATCCCATTTCAGCTTTTTCAGCTGCTTCCTATTTAGCTCTGCCACTGGAGAGTATAGGAGGGGGACTAGAAGGCTGGAGGAGAAAAGGGGACTTGCTCCTTCCTGTGGGCTTCCAGCTTACTTCCTGCTTTCTTTCTGTTCCTGTGATTATCAGTCCAGCAGCACTTCTTCACCAGGAAGCTAGTTTCCTCCTATAGGTTATCTGAAACCGGTATGCAGATTTTTCCAACCCTTGCAGAAAACATTTTATCATGTGCAACCAGCCCCCTTTGGCCTCTAACATAAGCACCAGGCAAGAGACATTGCCTCTTTAGAGGTTTGGATCTCTATGAGGTCCTTCCTCTACATTTCTAAGTTTTAACAACCTCTTCCCCAACTCTAGGGGTGGTAGCTGCTTCCTGCATTTGCTCTTTCTATGATATCTTAGAGTTCTTTTATTTTTCCAGTTTTCAGTTCTTTGTATTGTATTCTCTCTGTCCAAATGGCTGGTATGGTTTCTACCTTTTTGCTGAACTCAAGACTAGTAGAATTATCTTACTGATTTTTTAATTAGTAGACAATTTAGAGTTGTGTCTTAAATGTATATACTATATAGTGTTTACTATTTAGTGTATACTATTATTATTTAGTGAATAATAATGATGTATCATGCCAAAATTAGTTATAACTTAAGTATGACTTATAACAATAAAAATGAACTAAGTTAGCTCTATGAAAAACTTGCTGCGTTGCCCTTATTTTTTTCATTTTGCTTTAGACTAGTGAAAACTTCATCAAAGCCTCACTGGCCTGTGGAGAGCCATTTGGGAACTACCTACTTAGTACAAAGGATTAGGCTTTAAATTAAAATGTTTCACTTTAGCCCAGACTCATGAGTAAGTGATATAACTGACATTTCTGAACTTGAAATCAAGCCAGATTAAGTTATGAATTTACTTTCGAAAGATAGAATATAAATGCCAATTATAAAAATTCAGTTTATAGCTCTGTGATGCTATTCCGGCTCAAAAAAAAAAAAAAATTCAGTTTGAGATGATTAATTTGAGAATCTCTGAGATCAGCATTGTTCCTTTGGTAGCTTTCTTCCTACAGAACTCTTAAATTTAAGATAGAAACCTTCAATTTGGTCTCAAAAATTTACTTTCTTCCTATATCATTTACTTATTTTTCAGAGATAAGGTCTCACTCTGTTGCCTAGGCTAGAGTGCAGTGGTGTTATCATATAGCTCACTGCAGCCTCCAAGTCCTGGGCTTAAGAATTCCTCCTGCCTCAGCCTCCTGAGTAGCCGGGACTATAGGCATGTGCTACTACATTCGGCTAATTTCTCTTATTTTTGTAGAGATGGAGTCTCATTATGTTGCCCAGGCTGGTCTTGAACTCCTAGTCTCAAATGAACCTCCTGCCTTGGCCTCCCAAATTGGTGGGACTATACTGCAATCTGCCCCTTTATCATTTATAAAAAAATAAGCTGTTCACATGAAAACTTGTGTGGGGGGAGGCTCTGAATTGTTACTCCTTCCAGAGACTTAACCTGTGCTGGACTTTCTTGGTCTCAGCAATTACTATTGTTTGAATGTGTCCTCCGAAGTTCACATATTGGGAAGTTAATCCTCAATGCAACAATGTTGGGGGTGGGGTGGGGTGATAGAGCCTAATGAGAGGTATTTAGGTCATGTAGGCTCCACCCTCATTAATGGATTAATGCTGATTATATAAGGACTTGAAGCTGCAAATTTGATCTTTTGTTCTCATCCTCTCTTGTTCATCTTTTTGCCATAGAATGATGCAGCATGAAGACCCTCAGCAGATGCCAGCACCACAGTCTTGGACTATCCAGCTTCCAGAACCTTGAGCCAAATAAATTTCTGCTTATTATAAATTGCTCAGTCCATTGTATTCTGTTATCGTGGCATAAAACAGAGTAAGCTGTGAAGTTAAAGTGAACCAATTCTGTGGAAGGATAGTCTATCTACCCATATCCATTCATATTTATTTATCTATCCATATCTTATCTAATGAAAGAATGAAGAAATGAGTAAAATAATGAAATTTAAAAAATATTCTATTCCAATATTTTCATTTTACTAGTTTAACTCATGTCAGAGCACAGCACAGCTTATTTCCATTAAGTCATGTGTACATGTTCTTGTCTATTTTTTTCTTACCACACGTCTTAGTGATCCAGAGCATTTTATCTTGTGTATTTTACCTCGTGTATTCCTAAATTTCTGTTTGCCTTTGTACTTTCAAAATAATAATGCTTAACTTTTAAAGCCCAAATTATATGGTCTCAAGAGTTGATCTGGTTCAGGTGTGGTCTCACAATAACCCAATTTATAGGAGAGGAATTATCGTTTTAGATTAACACCAATATTTAAGTTTATGTGGAAGTGGTGATGGTAAGAGAGCCAGTAGTGACTTGACTTTGTTCTATCAAGTGACACCATTTTCTGGGTAGATACAAATACTTTAAAACTAATCCAATGATCTTAAAATTGTTTTGGTGAACAGAGATTCAGGGATACGGAAATAACACAATCCTAAATCATACATAAGCCAAACTAATTCAAATTATTCAATCTGTTCTAATTCTGGGAGTTTGTCATTTTATTAAACCATAATTGTTGACTTTCTTTCATTTATAAATAATATAAATGGTGTTTTAAAATTTTTATTACCATTTCTTTGTTGGAGTTTATCACTTTGAATTATGTGTATTTCAACCAAAGATAATTTGTTTTCTCTGATCTTTGTTTAATTTTACTGTTAGCCTAATTCTAGAAACCTGCCAGATTTGGGTTGTCACAAATGAATATGATTGTTTTTTAGCTATTGATTTTAGCTATTTTCTTTTACTCATTTATAAAACCTTTTGAGTATTTGTAAGAAAAACCTATGAATGATCCTTAATAATGAAAAAAGTCATAAAAGTTAAGAAAATTATATCAATTTACAACAAATAAATGAGCAAAGTGGTTAAATGTATGATGCTATCTGTAGTAGACACCTTGTATGATCACTGTCTGTTTCAGAATTGCCTGTCACCTGAAACAATTTTCAGCATATGCAGCAGGCACCCAGTGATCACATCTATACAGTGACCTTGGCTTTCTGAGTATAACTGACTTATTTAGTAGGGTATATCTGATCTAACCTTGGTCAATTAGCATCTTTCTCTCAAAAAATATAAAATTTAAAATTGAGACATACAAAGACTAGAATTTTCAGGAACTGAGTCAGATCAATGGCATTGCTCTTAAATAGAGCCCATGATCTCCTGTTTTTGAGATCTTCAAGTTGCCCTTTTTCTTACCCATCTTGAGTATTATGTTTTCAAATTTTTCTTGAATTCTGTCAATTTTCCTAGTATCTCATTAACAAGTTTAGATTTTGACTTAGACTAACCTGAATTGTTTCCAATTTCTTACCCAAAAAGTACCCCAATGGAAGAAAAAAAAGGTGTGGGGGGCAGGGAGAAATTGAATGAAGAAAGGATGATTTCAAATTATTAGAAAGTGGAAAGTGGAAATAAACTGATTAAAACCAGGTTGAGAATAAAAATCTTAGGCTGCTAAGGCTTCAGAGAATTTATTTTAAATATTGCTTCCAACCAACTCTTGTAAATAGTAAATTCTTTTTTGCTTTGATCTAAACAGCTTACTCCGATAATGAAAATGTATTATTAACCTAAAATATATCTTTTAGGACAATTCATGATTGTTACTACCGTTGGTAAATAAGAGAAACATATTAGTTTTGCAGAGAAACAGAAACCATAGGGGAGATATATATATATATATATATATATATATATATATATATATATATATATACACACACATATTTTTTTTATTGTAATAGGTAAAGATATATACAAGAAAGAAGAAGATCTATTATGGGAATTGGCTCTCATGGTTCTGGAGGCCAAGAAACCTCATGATCTGCTGTCTGCAAGCTGGAGAACCAGGAAAGCTGGTAGTGTAAGTCAGTCCAAATCCAAAGGCTTGAGAAATTAGGGTTCATGGTGTAAGCCCAGGTCTGAGTCCAAAACTGTTCCCCCAAACTGTTTCTCCTGTTGAGTGCCAATATCTACAGGCAGGACAAGATGGATGTCTCAGCTCAAGCAAGGAGAGCACAGATTTGCCTTCCTTCTGCCTTTTTGTTCTATTCAAGTCCTCAGCAGATTGGATGATTTCCATCTATATTAGTGAGAACAGATCTTTACTCAGTCTACTGATGTAAATGCGAATCTCTTTTACGAACACCCTTACAGACACACCCAGAAGTAATGTTTTACTAGCTATTGAGGTATCCCTTAGCCCAGTCAAGTTGACACATAAAGTTAACCATCACAGATACTGTATTTGACAAGTATGTTTAAAATAAACAATTTACATTCTCCCAAAGGAGAAAGGAACAACTTTAGGGACTTTCTATTTTTCAAAGTAATAATAATCTAGATTTAGGAAAATGGCTCTCATTTATAAGAAATAGTTTGCTATCTTTGGCCCATAGAACAGCTAGCTTTCCAAACCGTTAAACCTGAACACTATGGTCTCAATCAGAAATTGTAGAACAATCAGAAAAACGTTGCACTGGTAAAATTTGATTATATATTTCACTAAGATAGGTACTTACCTTTATTTATCCATTCATTCTATAAATATTTATTACATGGTTATTATGTGTTAGACTCTGCCTGAGATTCATTGTCTAGTAAAATAGACAAATCTCTCTGCTCTTGAGATGTTTATATTTTAGTTTTAGAATGGGTACTTATTGCAGTCATTAATTCAGCTACCTTTCTATTGGATTTTAATCATTTAAAGCCCATTTAGCTTGTATAGAGACTGTTATAAGGTTGGGGGAAGGATTGATGGTAAACAAACAAAATGCCCAGTGTGCAGACAACAGAAATTACTTAAAATGTTCATTTTTTTGTGTTGGAATTCACTGAGGTAGAATAATGTTCATATTTTGATTCTGGTTAAAAAAAGGAAATTGATATGACAAATTGAGGAGATTAGGAAATTTGTGAATATATATGAATATTTATATATGCAAAATAATTATATATATGACACACACAATATTGTATAAATGTTCTTAATTAGCTATTTTGCCAGATCCAGCTCAAGGGCTTATTTAACTATCCTTAGGAATTTTAGCACATACAACATATTTTAAACAACACAAAATGAACAGAAGTACAGCTTATTACTTTTATAAGTTAATTGCGATATTGATATGTAATTAAATCTAATGAATTCAACAATTATAAAGAAATCATTAAGTTGGTTTTTAAAACTAAGCATTGTCACAGTTAACTAATTGCTGATGGCCATTCACATTCCATCAACGTTACTCCTGTCTATGAATGTACCCATGCTGTGCTGCTGTCACAGCCCTTGTTTGGTCTCTGGGCCTGGGCTGTTTGTGAAAACTCTAAAATGTATTAGTTACTTAACAGTAACAAAACCAAGTTTTCTCTTCTGAAAATTTTTCTTATTGCCCTAGTAGAAAAATCCAACTTTTCTTGTTAATAAGCAAAAGATTTAGAGCAGCGTTTCCCAAAGCAGTTCTCTTCTTCAGGGAGTCTACAAGGTCAAAACTGTTTTCGTATTAATTATCAAACTTATTTTTCACATTTTTGCCTAAAGAGACTACATGAAGCTATGGCATCATTGCTCTGATGTTAACATGTAGTGAGGTTATTATGATTTTTAAATAAATAAGTAAATAAATAATATACATTTAGAGACTTTCTCAGTTTTGATTTATAATATGATAAAAATTGATTGATAGAACCCACATAAACAAAAGCTCTTTGGGGTCCTTCATAATTTTTAAGAGGGTAAAATGATCCTGAGACCAAAAGAATTGAGTATTGCTGGTTTAGAGTAATATAAATAGTTGTTTCAGGAGTTAGTGTTCACAGTATAACATTCTAAATGCAATGAGTTGGATATTTAGATGTTCTTTTCTTGGTTCTATATAGTTGCCACAAACTTGCATCACATTAGCTGAGTAATAAAATGCTGTTCAAGGCTTTTTAAAACATCTCTGTTAAAAGGTACATAATCCTCGTGATGCACATTTACAATTGATCTCACTTGTCATTCATCTTGGGCTAATTGCCAAATGAAGGCTTTAAATAACTGTAGCATTCTTCATTGCAGATTGAAATATATATTATAACAAGTAACCATGGGCCGGGCGCTGTGGCTCACGCCTGTAATCCTAGCTCTTGGGAGGCCGAGGCGGGCGGATTGCTCAAGGTCAGGAGTTCAAAACCAGCCTGAGCAAGAGCGAGACCCCGTCTCTACTATAAATAGAAAGAAATTAATTGGCCAACTGATATATATACAAAAAAGTTAGCTGGGCATGGTGGCGCATGCCTGTAGTCCCAGCTACCCGGGAGGCTGAGGCAGAAGGATCACTCGAGCCCAGGAGTTTGAGGTTGCTGTGAGCTAGGCTGACGCCACGGCACTCACTCTAGCCTGGGCAACAAAGCGAGACTCTGTCTCAAAAAAAAAAAAAAAAAAAAAAAGTAACCATGAATCACTTTAAACAATTGATAATAAATAGGCTTTCAAGTCTTAAAATTATCACAAGTCTTTTCTGAAGTTTACACACTTATTTTTTCTATTTGTATTACAATACTTTGTATCTATATATAGCCCATCTTTAAAAATTAATACTTATATTTACCTCACTTAGGGAATCTTTGCAAAAATGAGTAAGATTCTTTGAAACATGCTGGTGAAAGAAATTTCAGGTAAGTTCAGGTCCTAAGGATAGCAGTTTTACCTTTTTAAAAATTCATATACTTGCAAGGTTTAAAACTTTTTTCAATTTTCAATATTTATATTAGCATAAAGATTTTGAATAATGGTTCTGTTTATCTCAAATGGCAATTTGTAGTTGTACAAATGTGGAAATTCATTTATAAGTTTATTTTGATTATAAAATATCAATAATGTACTGATATTCATTGAACTAGATTATATGCTTAAAAATATGAAATATTATGCAATTTGAATCTATTTTTAAGGTAAGCAGTATAGACAAGAGAAGAGAGTATGATTTGCAAAAGAGGATTATTGTAAATTGTAAAGAGTTCAATTATTCATATAGGTGTTCAATTATTATTATAAAAACTATAGTGAAACTTTTGCCAGAGAGTTATTTCCCAGTATAACCTCATTCTTACATGTTGAAGAACATGACAAGAACTATTTAATACCCTAAAACATTGGTTAATAGAATTTTTTACATGTCCATTGACAGACCCTTTGACCAAACTTTAGTCAGGTTCCTCTAAGCCATTTTGTTGACTAGGCCTTGACCTCTGGGCTTTTGTGTTGGTTTTGCATAGCCCAGTTTTTAGCAAGAATCTCCCATCTTTGATATCTGTTCACCCTCTATATCTGATCGAATTCTTTCTCCTCCACCACCCCCTAGGTGATATCTGATTACCACAGCCTGCTTTCAGCAAGAATCTTGTCAAGTCAGTTTTGCCAGAATATCCCCCCATCCCTGATTTTTCCTCTTTGTCATTTTCCATCCACTGATTTCCACCCTGCTCTTTGGCTATGAATCCCTGCTTATCCATGCTGTGTTTTGAATTGAGGCCATATCTACATTGAGGTCTCTTTTCCCCTATTATAAATAGTTCATGAATATAATCTCTTTTTACTACTTTAGTTACTGTCTGGCTCTTGTTCTTTAATACTTATACTTACTTTAATACAATTACTCATACTTAATTTAATAAAATTACTCATACTGAGTAATTTTTTTCTTTAACACCAATGGCATGATTATTTTCCTCCATAAAATGTTTCCTGAAATATCACATATTTATTTTTAAAATTTGTCTGTGTCCCTCCATAGAATGCAAGCTCCATAAAGAAGGTTCTTTGTGTACATTTCTCTGTAGTACTTTCAAAACCTAGAATGGTGACTGCACGTGGTGATCATTATTTATTGAATCAATAAAAGAACCAGTGAACCATAAATTTACTCTTCTTTTGTGCTCCCATTCTTGTCATTAAAGATTAAGAACTCTTGGCCCGTATCTTGTTCCCTGCATGCCCATCCCAATGCATCAGTTGCTGAACCTGAGAGATCTCCACTGCAATATCTCTGGTATCTGTTCTTTGATTCACATTTCCAAATGATACTATCCTACTTTGGGTCTCATTGATTCTTGCCTGGATTATGAATATAAACACATACTTTGCATGTTATGTCTTTTACTTATCCTATTTTAAAGTTTATATAGTACTGTCACATTCCTTTTCCTTTTTTTTGAATCTCACAGCAATGACCTGTGAGGTCATTATTTTTAGTTATCTCTGTTTATAGAAAAAAAGATTGAGCTCCGGGAGGGCAAGTAATTTGCCCTGGATGACTCATTTAGGGGCAGATATAGAACCTGATTCACTTTCCCAACCTTTTCTCCCCTAAGCCTTTCCTTCTTTGTACCTTGCTATGTTAATTTCCTGTTTTTATGACTTTGCTTTAGAATTTCTTGTGGGTTTTCATGGCTTATAGAGAAAGGCTTATAGTTCAGCCTTCTTAGCCTGGCATTTAAAGCCTTTGCTATTTGTTTTCAATAAAGCCTTTGCTATTTGTTTTCAATCTATCTTTTTTCCCTCCAAAATTATGTCCCACATTATAAGCCCCAGGCAACATGATCTCGGTACAGTAACTTAAACATATGACACTTTGTCACCTCGGTTTATGCTTTTCTCTCTAGTAGACTGTTCATCTTGGCAGGTTAGGTCATTTAAGGCTCACCTTCTCTGTGAAGGTTTTTCATCTCCTTCTGCCTTTTTCCACCCTACTTGTACAGAAACGTCTTCTTTAGAACTCTAACCCTTTACCTATAAGTCTTTTATTGAGCTTAGAGAAAGAATCTTGTAACACAGTTAATCATTATTCATTTTGTCTTCATGTAGGTCTATATCTTATTGCCCTGTAGCAGAAATCATCAATGAAAAATGTTGTTTTCTGTGGCCCACTCTCTCACGTCCCAACATCAATAGTTAGCACAGTGCTTTGTATATATTAGCACCTGATAAGTATGTGTTGAACAAAAGATTAGTCTTTTGGGTGAATTGAGACATGCCATTTAACTTTATATAATTCACTGAGAATATAGTGGTAAAATTAGCTCAAGCATTCATGTGATGATAAGTGGATTAATGAATTACTACAAGCTACTTACTTTTCTTTGAGAACTCTCTGAAATCTCAGTATGTCATATATATTTGCATTTTAAATATTCCTTATTATTGATGACTTATTGATTTATTAATGAATTATTTAATAAATAAATTTTATACTCATTATTTGAGCTTCTGAGTTAGAAGGCTTATGTTCTATCTTTTACACCACTTGAAGTTTTAAGTAGTGAGTATTAAAGCCCAACCTTTAGTAGACAGAAGAGGATTTAAGTTGACAGAAGAAATATCACAACAAACATTTATTTTTTTAAGTTCCCCAGCATGTACCATATAATGTTATGTTCTAGCATATGTCATGTCTAGACACTTGCTGTGACTTCTGTGTTATATAGGATGCCACAATCCACTGTATCAATTTGGAAATTAGGAAACTGCACTCACTAAACAAGACTAAAGAAAGAGACATTATACCATTTTCAATGTTTAACGAGTTCTGTTATTAAGTGGAAATGAAATTGATATTTAATACTGTATTAGTTTCCTGTGATTGTAACAAATTACTACAAATTTGGTGGCTTAGCACAACAGAAATTTATTGTCTGAATTTTGGAGGCCAGTAGTTCAAAATCAGTATCACTAAGCCCAAATAAAGGCATTGCAGGGATCATGCGTCATCTGGGGGCTCTAGGAGAGAATCTGTTGGCTGCCAACATTCCTTACTTGTGGGCATGTCATTCCAGTCTGCAAGGCTAGCATCTTCAGCTCTCTCTTTGTTCTGACTTTTCATCGTCATCTCTTCTGTGGGTAGTAAAATCTTTCTCTGCCTCCCTCTTACGAGAATACTTGTAATTGCATTTAGGGTCTACCTGGATAATCCAGGATAAGCTTTCTATCTCAAGATCTTAATCACATATACAAAGACTCTTTTTCCTGGTAAGATAACATTTATAGGTTATAGGTATTAGGACCTGATATTTTGGGGGTAGCCATCATCAACCTATTTCAATAACCTAACAGCTTTCTAAGGGAAGATAAGGAGTATTTTTATTTTTGACAATAATAACCACAATTTTCATTTGAAATCTTCCTAGTGGAACCTCTTAGCAATGGACAGAATAACTTGGTATAACCTTTTGAACTAAGCTTGAAGCTGTGTTTGGATGTTATAATCAATTAACTGGAAGCATATTGTGAAATCATGCTTTTAGAACTTTTATCCCTTTAAAAATTAACAGGGCAAAGGGACATGCAAGTCTAGTAGGCTCTTCTAATGTTTTTGAATGTTTTAACATGCTGGGATTATGATCTCAGTATAGAAATGAATTCCAGGAAATAGTAACATGCTAACTTGCTATTCAGCTTTTAATTGCTTGTAGCAATTACACACAACCAACAGATGATTAATACTGCAGCATTTAAGAGGAATGAAAATTAATTTAAGTAAATTTGTAAGTGAATTATAATATACATATAGAAAACTACAAAATGTGGAGCTTGATGAATTTTCACAAAGTGTATAAATCCATGTAAATAGCACCAGGATCATGAATACATTATTAGTTCTCTAAGAAGTTCCTCTTGTGTTGCTTCTCAACCACTACACCCCCTCTTACTTCACCTGTTCCAGATGAGTTTTGCCTGTTCCTTGAAATTTATGTAATTAGAACCATACGGTATATACTCTTTTGTGTCAGGTTTCTTTTGTTTAAAATTTTTAAAATTTTGTTTTTCTTCATTTCTTGTTCAATATTCTGTTTGTGAATTTATTAATGCTTTTTGCATGTAGCAGTTCTTTCATTTTTATTGGTGTATAATGTTCTATTTTGTGAATATACCATAATTCATTTATCCATTCTGTTGGTGAATGACATTTTTTGTTTCTAGTTTTGGACTATTGCAAATAGTGCTTCTACAAATATTTTTGTCCATATTCTTCAGTACATATACATATGCCTATCTATGAATATAGACTAGAAGTAAAAATATTGGGTCATAGGGTATGAGTGTGTATAGTTTTAGTAGGTACTACCAAAGAGTTACATAGAGGTTGTACCATTCTAAACTGTAACCAGGAGTAGATGAGCATTCCTTTTGCTCCATAATCTCATCAACATTTGATGTTGTCAGTCTTTTTAATTTTAGTCAAAGTGGTGGGTGGGTAATATCCCAGATGTAAGTTTGGATATGAGGCTAGAACACTGTAGGCAGTAAGGACTGCATGTGTAAAATTAAGTAATTATACAAAACATGGCTTATTTATCAAATGCCAAGAAATTTACTATGTCTAGAAGATAGATTATGTTTGCATGGGAGAGAGGTAAGAGAGGGAGGACTAGGGGAGGGATGAGGAGTGAATGTGGATGAGGAGTTAATGCAGGTAAGGATGAGAGTTGGGTTGGATTTTATCCCAGACAAACTGAGGAGAAGTTGAGTTTTCAACCAAGAAGTGTCATAACCAGATTTGGTTTTTAGGAAGATGACCCTGTAGGAGCTTGGAAGACAGATTAGTAGGAGGGATAACAGAAGATGGGGAAATACGTTAAGAGATATAAGGCTTGGCCAAGGTGTGGCAGCAGAGATGGTGCCAGATATGGAGCTACTCTGATATATGGCAAGAGATCTTGGTGACTATGAAGGGTAAGGAATTGGCAGGTTGTGACAGACAACTCCAAAGTTTATAGTTTGAGAGACTGAATAAATGGCCATCTCATCAATTGATATAGGAAATAAGACAAGGAAAGGGTTTGGTGGTAGCAAATAATAAATTAAATCTAAACTTATTAAGTTTGAGATACTAGTGGAATAAGTAGTTGAGATATCCAGGAAGAGTTGAAATTATGTGTGTGGAACTCAGGAAAGAGGTCAGGGATACAAATATATATCTGAGAATCATCAGCATGTAGAAGATGTTTGAAGCCACAGGAATGGATAAAATCATTCATGGAGTGTAGGTAGAGGAAGAAGTGAATAAGAGTTAACCCAAAGTATCTGGAACACTTAAGAGAGGAACAGGAAAATGAGCTCATGAAGGGGGAATTTTTCACTACCCCTGTCTGTAGTTTCTAATTTTTCTACGGTAACATTATTTCTTGGGTAATATAAAGTAAAACTGAAAAGAAAGAACTAGTATGAAAGGTAGGAGGAAAAATAGAAAAGGTTGTGTCAGGAAAGTAGAGGAAGAGAGGGCTTTAAGAAGGTAGGGGTGTACACAGTTTTAGAAGATGTATAAAATGAAAATAAACCATGTGATTTGTTAATTGCCATGGACAGGGTCAGTAGAATGGCTTTTCTTTTGTCCTTTGCTTTTATTCAAATGATATATATTCATCCCAGGGTAAAACAACCTCAGAGCACATAAAAGCTTTTCAGTCTTTTCTCCCTGCCCATGTTTATTCTTCAGAAGCAACCCATATGTAACTGTGCTTTTTAGTTGTGAAAAAGCCTAAATATATTTGAGTATTATCTACTTTAGATGATGACTATCGTGGTGGGCAGGATAATTCTAAGGTTGCCTCCCCATGCTGTTCACATTCTGTATCATCCCCTCATCTTGAGGGTAGGTGGACCTGTGGATATGAAGGGCTGTCACTCCAATGATTAGGTTACTAATCAGTTGGCTTTCAGTTAATGCAAAGGAGATTATCCTGGGTGGGCCTGGTTTATTCAGGTGAGCCCTTAAAAGGAGGAGTGAGCCTTTCCAGAAAAAGGATTCTCTTACCAGCCTTGAAGAAGTAAGCTGTCATGCTTATGAAAGAAGGAGGGCCACATGGTTAGGACCTGCAGGTGGCCTTTAGTAGTGTCCAGTGATATCTCGCTGATAGCCAGCAAGAGAATGGGGACTTCAGTGATACACCTGCAAGGTAATGAATTCTGCCAACAACAAGACAGTTTGAAAAAGGATCCCATACGTCTCAGATAAGATGAGATTCCTGGTTGACAGCTTGATTTCAACATGGCAAGATCCTGAGCAGATGATCCAGCTAACCCATAGCCAGACACCTGATCTACAGAAACTGTCAGATAATAAATTTGTGTTGTTTGAAGCTGCTAAGTTTGTAACAATTTGTCATGCACCAATAGCAAACTAATAATGCTTTAAACTTCCAACTATAAAAAATTTATTTACTTTATCTCCCTTCTCATTATTTATAATAAATGTTATATTAATTTTAGTTCTTGAAATGGTTAATTTCGATTGTTTAATCTTTTGTGCTCCTGTTGATTGTTCTTTCAAACTTAAGTCAGCATCTTGATTCCTGTTGATGTGAAAGGAAGATATTAGCAATTTTACTCTTCTTTCTCTCCAGCTGCTACCTTTCACTTGGAGTGAGACTGCTGGTGGGAGAAACCTGGCTCCAATTTGGGGCATGTGAGGCTGCAGCTGCACAAGCACCTGTTCAGAGTGAATTCTTATGGGTAACAGTCTATAAGCAATGTAAAGTCAATAAAATGGGATATATGCTTTTGCTAGTTGATGAAACTCAGCCAAACCTTTCAGGGATGCTCCTCTCTGCCTGTGAATCCATCATCTGAGATGCTCAGAAGAGACAAGTAAAAGCTGCCAGAAAAAGGCTAAGGGAAATTAAGTCTAGGAACTGTGCTTAGGCAGCTAAGGGATAATTTAAGTTTATCTGATGTCAGGAGACTCAGTGAAGCTTAATTGAATGTTGGGAAGATAAGAAGTAACAGCTCCATTAATTGGAAACTACCAGCATCATCGGATTTTCTGATCCTTTTCAATCTGCTTTTATCATTTGCTGTTCAAGAAGCCATATTTTACAGAGATCTTTGGAAACATAGTGGTAATGTCCTGCAACACCACCTTCTGTGTATTCCAAGTTATTACCATTAAAAGTCCTTTCCATGACCAAAATTGTGTTTTGGGTTTGGTTTTAGGTTGATTCTAAAGTTGAAAAACCATTAATAGCATTTCCAATGTTATGACTGTATCATTGTTTTTGAATTGCAAGTAGAAGAAACCAACTTTAGATAACTTAAGCAAAAGGGATTTTTTTTTTTCTTTAATTGGGATCGGGAAGGATCTCAGAGAGATCCTGGAGTTGTTGGAAAGTTTAGAGAGCCAGGCTCAGAAAGTAAATTCACTAAAGTGAATTCATGGTAGATATAAGTCTTAAGGTAAAGAGTTTGATGGGATCCACCTCCAGGCCGTGGGAAGGATGGGAGGACAGGTGAAGGAAGAATCTGATCGCTCAGTCGGACTCTGGGGATTTCTTTGACTTCTATAAGGGGCTGGGGCAGGGCACCTTAATGGCAGTTCCACTGAGACTGTACCCAATGAAAGAGAAAGATTTCCTTAAAGGAAATGGAGGAATTGTTGGAAGGATGATGGGATGCCAGGCAGTGAAAAAAAATATGCTGTGGATCACATGCTGTCTAACATTAATAAGCCTAAGGAGAATCTAGGTCTTTTCAGGACCACAAAGGCCTAATTGAAAAGGGATATGTGGGGAAGGAGAGATGTCATCAAACACTAGGCTAGACTAAAAAAGCAATGTCTCTGTTCCCTAAGCTAGATCAGAAAAGCACCTATAAGAATAAGTCTGGGAGTTTAGACCTTTCTGCTTTAAAATGGTCATGTTCCAAGTAGTGAAGGGAGATGAGAGAGGATTTCAAAGTATTTCTGCTTGCCTACAAAGTTTCTGTCATCTTGTTCAATTAATTTCAGATTCAGCAGTCAGAATATTATTAAAATATTATTTCTCTTAACGTGTGCCTACATAATCAATCATGTCTATCCGTGATTAAACAAAATAGGAGACATATTCTGTCTTATTCTCCAACTGCTCTCTGCCCAGACACCAGGCAGAGGGCAGAGAGCTCTCATTATTTGCAACCAGACTGTTCCTCCTTTGTTGTAGTGCTCTGTTTTCAGACTGCCGAAAGAGCTATTTGGATTGAGAAATGCTCTTCTTCAAGGTACAAAATATACAGGAAACTACTTTCTGAATTTCTAAGAACTTGTTTTTTCTAGCTTTACCGGGACAATTAAAGCCGATAATTGGTAATTGCTTTGCTACTTCAATAGGAAAATCTTCTTGCCTCAATTAACATGAAAGTGGATTTCTTGGCTGTAATTTGGATGGCTGTGTCTGTTCTTCACTTAGTTTGTCAGATCTTTGGTATAAGATTCTTTAGAAGGAAAGTAGATATCAAAGAGGGGGAAGCCTGTTCAGAGTTGTGAACATTCCGATGGGGATGTGGTTGTGTTGTATGCCTGAGAATTGTTTACCATAAAGATAATGTGATTGACTTTGCTATCATCACTTTAAAAAATAATTAGTCAACTGCCATTTGAGAAAAGAAAATATTCTCAAATTAGATTTTTATTCCCTTTTAAAAATGAAAATGTTTTGTAATTGCTCAAGAAAAATGAAGCATGTATGATTTCTTTAGGCAGATGCAAACCTAGAGGCAGAAGACTAAGTAGTTTTATCTAATTGTGCTCATTTGAAAATAAGTAAAAGCTTAGTAAAGTAATGTCTGATTGGATTTTAATATTCTAGATTTTTCAGCTTTATAATTCAATTTAAAGTGCCTATGTTCCAGTGATTTTGGGGGAAAAGGAAAAGTTCTTTTGGGCATGAAACAAGAGAACCCATCCCTTTTGTAACTTTCTCTTTCCTGAGCCAATTTTTTCTTTTACCTTTAGAGAAACCTGAAGGTCATCTGTGATTTCCCTTTCTGTCTCATCTTCCACAGTGATCAGTGTCCTCATAAATATCTCTGGAATCCACCCCATTCTTTCCATGCTCACTATCCAAGCTCAGACTCACATCATTTCCTTCGGTGACAACCATGACAGTTTCCAGGCTCACCTTCTTACATCTCGATCACTATTTTTCATTGGTACCAGAGTTCTTGTTCAAAAATGCAAATCTTACTTGCTTAAAATCCTTCAGCAATTCCATCTCAATTGTGGAATGAAATCCAAACTTAGTTTGGAACATAAGGCCCTCCTTGATACATCTCCTGTGCACTTCTCTATCTTCTCACTGACCACTCCTACCCACACATATTTCAGCAACACTGAACTTTTTGTAGTTTCCCAAAGGCTTCCTACTCTTCAAAACCTTTATGTCTTTTCCTATTCCCTCTGATGTAATGTCCCCATTGTTCCCCTAGGACACTTTTGTTGAGACATTCCTTCTCTGTGTTTCCTTCTGATATTCTCAGCAGGATGAATCACCCTCTATCATATTAACTTTGCATGCACTGTATTACCCCTATATTGTATCACCTTTGTTTATGATTTTTTATTTAGAACTGACTGTACCATTTTATAATTATTTGTTTACTCCTCTGTTTTCCTATTTGTCTCTCAGTTTGAAAGTATAGGCTCTGGCCCAGCAACTAGTTCAGGACCTATTATGAATAAGGTGGGAATAACTATAGAACTGAACAGAATTCCTAAGCAATGGCTTAAGTTTTGTTTTCAAACAATACTGACAATCATTTTCTAATAATAATAAAGCTGCCATTTTTTTCTCCAGTGTCAGACACTTTGCTGGGTTCTTTACATTCCTTGTTCCTAATGTGTAGAAAAAATACTTGTAAAAAAAGGTAATATTCTTGCATTTAACAAAGGAAGAAATTGAGTCTAAATTGTTAAGTAACTTTCCTAAAACTACATTGCTATTAACTGGCAGGGCTAAAAAAAATCTAATTTACTTTTTTATTTTATTTTATTTTTTGAGACAGAGTCTCACTTTGTTGCCCAGGCTAGAGTGAGTGCCGTGACATCAGCCTAGCTCACACCAACCTCAATCTTCTGGGCTCAAGTGATCCTTCTGCCTCAGCCTCCCGAGTAGCTGGGACTACAGGCATGTGCCACCATGCCCGGCTAATTTTTTGTATATATATTTTTAGTTGGTCGATTAATTTCTTTCTATTTTTTTTAGTAGAGACGGGGTCTCGCTCAGGCTGGTTTTGAACTCCTGACTTTGAGCAAGCCGCCAGCCTCGGCCTCCCAGAGTGCTAGGATTGTAGGCGTGAGCCACCGCGCCCGGCCAAAAATCTAATTTAAATCTATTTGATTTACAAATCCATGTTTTCCCTACATCATAATTCCCTTTTTCCCCCTTGGTCATTTGAATCCTAATACTTTAGGGGCAACAACATACTTAGTACAGCATTGAGTATGGTATACAAAACATATTAGTAATCTATTGCTGTGTAACAAATTAATTCCAAATTTAGTAGCTTAAAACAACATTCATTATTTTACAATCCTGAAGGTCAGGAATCTGGGCACAGTTTAGATGGGTGCTCAGGGTCTCTCACAAGATTTTAGTAAAACCGTTGGCTGGGCTGCCGGCTCACTTCCGAGCTGACTCATGTGATTGTTGGGAGAATTCAGTTCCTCACAGGCTTTTGGATTGAGGGCCTCAGTTCCTCGCTGGATATTGGCCAGAGGCCTCCCTCAGGATCTTGCCAATTGGGTCTCTGCAGTATGGCCCTCGTCATCTAGGTGATTTCCTTCAGAATGAGGAAGAGAAGAAGAGAGAGAGTGAGCACCCATGACAGAAGCCACGGTCTTTGTAATGTAATCTCGAAAGTGAAACACCATCACTTCTGCCATATTCTATTCTGTCAGTATTTCAGCCCACATTCCAAGGGAGGGGATTACATAGGGATGTTAGTGCTAAGAGGTAAGGATCTTTGGGACTTATCTTTGAGGCTGCTGCCAACTGCACAAAGTAAATTAAAGCTTTTACTTTTAAGGACAGAATACAATACCACAGAAAGGTGTATTTATTAGAAAGACCTGAGACTAGGACTGAGAGATAACACAATCAGTGGAATGGAATGGAATTTCATTATAGATTTTATTCTATAACATGGATTCCACAAACCCAAATGAAAGTTGGAAAAAAAGCCCCCTTTAGAAGGGAAGGCTACAAAGCTATATCTGAGAAAGTGTGATAGTGGCAAAGCTTGGCTAGAATAACATATCGTAGGCTCTACTGTGTTGTATGTAATTCATAGGCATAACAGAACAGCTGTACATATTTTTTTTTAAAAAACAAGAATCCTGTTAAAGCTGTTTAATATGTCTATATCCTGCATGTGGCCAAGTTACAGCAATAGACCTACTTTTATATGCACTGTTACCTATGAAACAGAAAGTTCCATCTCTCATCTAATGCTCACTTAAGACACAAAAGATGTTGATGAGCAAATGCAATGGAGTGGCCTAAATGTACTTCCTTTAGGGGTTTTCTTTCTTTTTAAAAGTTAGGCATACCATTAAAAGACTGGGTGCATTTGGTGAATTACAATTAGCAGATCAAGAAGTTTCAGAATAATTTTGTAGATTTAAAAATGAGGACTGCATATCAAATATAATGTGTCATCTGTATAGTTTCATAGTACTATCTGATGTCTTTTGGCAATGGATTTACAAAGTAATATATTATTGTTGGTAAATATATTCTATAAGTTTATAAGGAAAACAA
Organism: Microcebus murinus; assembly: GCF_040939455.1. NCBI lineage: Eukaryota > Metazoa > Chordata > Mammalia > Primates > Cheirogaleidae > Microcebus > Microcebus murinus. The sequence continues at coordinate 55,826,467 of NC_134109.1, read as the reverse complement.
GGACAGATGGATTATTCTTACAGGTGCTAATGCAGAGAGTAAGTGTAAAATAGAAACTTTGATGATTAGAAAATTAAATTATTTTAAAGCTAGTGATTAAAAAATGCAAAGTAATGTATAGTTGGATTCAATGTAATTTTCCTTGAAGTTTTACCTTTATCTTAGAGATCTGAGCCTATTTGAAGAAATTAAGGATAGACAGGCATGGATCATAGTGGTTAAGAACATAGACATGGGGATTTCAGCCTGGCTTCCATACTTTTGTTTGTGACTTTGAATGAATTACTTAATTTCTCTGTGCCCCATCTTAAAATGTAGATAACTATGTATGGTTGTTGTGATGATTAAATTTATTCATATGTTAAATGTGTTTAGAAGACTACCATGTATGTTGTAAGCCTTATATAACTGTTTATGGTGATGATGATGATTACTGTTATTATATTCTGTTGTTCTTTGTACCCTTAACAGACTGTAATATCTGTTCATACTTAGCAATCTGTTCGCCTACTATTATTTTCTCTGTGATTCACACTAGAGGCTTGGGTTACCTCAGGGATTAACATATCTAATTTAAAATGCCTTTGAGAATACTGCTAAGTATTAAAATTATCCAAATTATAATTTTTAGAATGATGTCAGTTTAAAACCTTATTTATTTTATTGTTTATTAAATATGAACTTTGCATATGTAGGCTGTAGAGATCATTTATAACGTGAAAACGTCTGGCCAATCAAAGGATCTGATTCAATGTTAAAATACTTTGAATATGAAACTATAGGTTTTTAGTATGCTAAACATTTTTTAGCTTCTAATTTGGAGAAATTAGAACTACTATCCTCAAAATTGGATTTGTGGGTATATTAGTTTTCTAGTGCTACCATAATAAAATACCATAGGTTTGGTGGTTTAAACAATAGAAATTTGTTTTCTCACAGTTTTGGAGGCTAAAAGTCCAAGATTAAGGTGTTGTCAGGTTTAGTTTCTCCCGAAGCCTCTCTTTTTAGCCTGCAGATGGTTGCCTTCTTGCTGTGTCCTCATATGGTCTTTTCTACATCTGTGTGCATCCCTGGTGTCTCTTCCTCTTAAAAGGACACCAGTCATATTGGATTAGGGCCTCCACTCTAAAGGCCTCATTTTAATTTAACCACTTCTTTAAAGGCTATCTCCAAATATGGCTATATTCTGAGATGCTGAAGATTGCTACTACAACATATGAATTTTAGGGGACACAATTCAGTGCTCCATAACAGTGGGCATGCCATCAGAAATTAAAATTATCCAAATTATAATTTTTAGAACAATGTTAGTAACTCAAAAATGAGAGTGATATCTGAAAAATAACTTTGAGTCAGAACTTTATTACCAAGAAACAGCTAATGAAATAATTACTTTAAGTAACAAATTACAACATCTCCTTTTGTCTTTTAAAAATATTTCTTCTTTTTTTCCTTTGTAACTTCATTTTATAAACTGATCATGTAAAGAAAGTCAATAGTAATTAATTTTTTCATTTTCCAAGCATTCATTATGTATCTTCTATGAGTCAATCTGAAAAACTTCCTTTAATTTCTTGTGAGGCAGGTCTGCTAGCAACAGACTCTCTCAGTTTTTGTGTTTCAGACAATGCCTTTATTTCACCTTCATTTTTGCAAAATAGTTTTATTGGATATAGGATTCTTGGTTGCACATTTTTTAAATTTTAGTACTTTGTATAATTCCACTGCTTTCTGTCCTACATTGTTTAAGCTGCACAGTTGTCAATGTTATTGTGGTTCCCATGTATGTAATGAGTCATTTCTCTTTTGTGACTTTTAAGACTTTCTCTTTGTCTTTTAACATTTTGCTATGATGTGTCTGAGAGTGTATCTCTTTGCGTTTATCCTTCTGGTGTGTGTTGACCTACTTGGATGTCTAGATTAGTGTTTTTCATCAAATTTGTGAAATTTTTGTCCATTATTTCTTGGAATTTTTTTGTCCTGTCTCTTTCTTCTTACTTTTGGTTCTCCCAGTATATGTTTATTGGTAGAATTATTGGTATTCCACATTTCTCTAAGGCTCTGTTCATTTTTCTTCATTCTTTTTTCTTTCTGGGTATAATCTCTCCAGAATGCAAAATCTTTATTGATCTATCTTCAAATTTGGAGATTATTTTACCTGTCAACTCAAATCTACTTTTTGGCCTCTTTGGTTAATTTTTAAATTTCAATTATTGTGCTTTTTAACTCTAGAATTTCTATTAAAAATAATTTGTCCCTTTATTGGTATTGTCTATTTGATTAGTCATTATTATCATACTTTTTCTTAACCCTTTAAACATGATTTCCTTTATTTCTTGGCACATATTTATAATAGCTGCTTTTGAAGTCTCTGCTGGCTAAGTCCATCATCTGAGTCCCCTGCAAAGATAGTTTTTATTGCCTCCATTTTTTTCTTATATAGGTCATACTTTCTTCTGTTTCTTTACATGTCTCATTTTTCTTAAGAACTGGACATTTTAGATAATACATTGCACAACTCTAGTTATTGTTTCTCTTCTCTTTTACTTTCTAAGAATTGTTGTTGTATTTATTTCTTTTGTTGTTTATTTGTTAGTGACTTCTCTGTACTAAATCTATAATGTCTATTTTTCTTGTAGCAGGCAGTCTCTAATGTAACTGTTCAGATTTTTTTCTTTATTTTTATATCTTAGTCTGGCTTTTTAGGGGATGTTCCTGAGTCCTTATAAGCCACTAATTAGCTAAAGGTTGTGCTGAAGCTACAGTACTTAGATTTTTACTCTTTAGCATTGGACATATGTGTGGCTACAATCAGTACAGGTAGTTTACAGTTTTGACCTACATTCATCCATGGACTAGTAGCTCAGAGATTTTCTCTCTACTGTTGAGAGGGCAGAACCTTGGGCATGCATGGTTTTCCAGATCACCAGGGATGAGTATAATTGTTTTTTCAGTCTGGTTTCCTAGGCGTCACCACTAGGTTAGTGTATTCAGTCAGTGTTTGATCAAAGTCACACTTAATATCCTTGAGACAGTAAGGATTCTGCATTATGCTTACAGATCTATGTGTTATTTGGGAAATTCCTTCACATCTTCCCTACATCCTACTCCGGTTACTCCTGAGTGGGTGCAGCATAGTATGTGCAAACAGACTTTCTGGACTTCCAGGGGTGAGTGGCTCTTCTTGGTTGTCTCTTTTCCTGGTTCTCTCTGTTAAATCTGTGGCTGTTTTGTCATTTCATTTGTTACTACTATTAATAATATCATGGAACTACCATCTCTCTCTTAATTGTTTATCACCAAAATCTCCATTGTTTCTGGCAGTGCCCTTGGGAATGAATTTCTCTAGACTCTGTTCCAAGTGAAGTCATTCCCCTCAGTCAGAGCTTCCGAGCTCTCCATCCTTATGGCTTGCCTTTGCCCTTGGTCAGAACCTCCGTGCCACTGAACTGAAGCTGGAAGTATGGACAGTGTCACTAGTGACATCCTTGTATGTGTAGGCGCTGGTGGTAGCCCATGACCTCCTTGGCTTGTCCTTGTGAGATGGGGAAGGGGTAACACAGGTGCCAGTATTCTTATCCTGTCATGCTTGTGGTAGACATCTTGCCCTAAGAGTGGTAGATGAGTGTGGGATGGGAGTCCAGTCTTTTCAGCCATCCCTGCCCAGAGTAGTGCTTCCATAACATGGGGATGGGCATGGTGATAAGATACTGGCAGGATGAAATGATAGCCCTGGACTAGAAGCTTGGAGGAGCTGGGGGTGAAAACTAGAATTTCGAAGGAGAGGGAGCCCCTCTTTTTGGCCATAATCACCTGGATTAGAGCACCTGGAAGAGAACATTTATCACATAGAAATAGGGGTGTATAGGAGCAGGATGTGGTTTAAATGCCACAGACTCTCACTTTTCTTACTGAGATTTGGTAGATTTTCTTAAGTAAAAGTTGTTTTTTTTTTCATTTCTTGTGTGCTATTAGGACAATTTCCAGAGAGTTTAAATGTGTGTGTATGTATGTTCTATTTTTAGTAATTTTGACCAGTTTAAGTGGTTAAGTGGTTGTTTTTACAGGTAGAGGAGACACCGAATTCTTCACATCCCCTTTCTGGAAGTCTTTCCAAAGACTTTACTTTGATTGTTTCAATTACATTCTGCATCATTAATTTCCATTGTCTTGTGTGGCAGAGTTAGTTTAGGGAGAAAAATTATTATGCTCTATGGTATACATATGCCACATTTTATTAATCCATTCAAGAACTGATGGGCATTTGATTTGATTCCAATAACAGCCCTGTTGAAACAGAGGAAATAACATTTTAAGGCAAAATAATTCTAGGAGGTGCAAATCTTTTCTTTGGAATGTACAGTTAAATGAAAATAAACAACTTACATAGTTTAGAAATAAATACAAAACTATTTTAGCCTTTTAAAATATTTATGGGATAGCTATATATTCAATTAAAATAACTATTTAAGGTAGGTATAGTATATATTGTCTATAAATAATGGTCTGTTACATCACTATTAAATGACACATTTTGAAATTCATTTATTTTCATATTTAGTTTATCCTGACCTGCTCTGTTGCTGTGTTAATTTATCCTAGAGTAAGACAGGTTAATCTTTGTTTCTTAAATTCATATTAACTATTTGCCTGCAGATAGTTTTTATGTATACTTTTTTATTTTTTAAAAACCCCACATTTTTGTGTATACTTTTTAATTAATTAATTAATTTATCTTTTGAGACAGAGTCTCACTTTGTTGCCCAGGCTAGAGTGAGTTCTGTGGCATCAGCCTAGCTCATAGCAACTTCAAACTCCTGGGCTCAAGCAATCCTCCTGCCTCAGCCTCCTGAGTAGCTGGGACTACAGGCATGCACCACCATGCCCGGCTAATTTTTTCTATATATATAGTTGGCCAATTAATTTCTTTCTATTTATAGTAGAGACAGGGTCTCGCTCTTGCTCAGGCTGGTTTCGAACTCCTGACCTTGAGCAATCCGCCCGCCTTGGCCTCCCAGAGAGCTGGGATTACAGGCGTGAGCCACCGTGCCCAGCCTACTTTTTTAAAGAGATTATTTTGTTCTTAACAACAGGCTACCAACCAGGCTTGCTCTGTGTGTGTGTGCTCATGCATGCTCACTCATACATGCACGTATGTGTGATGAGGTGGCCATGGGAAATGCAGCTGTTTCTTCTCCAGACTTGTCAGAAATAGGACACTTGCATTTAATGTTAGTGAGAAATAGGTTGTCTGTGTTAGTCGAGACACAATTATGGATGCTTTGAAAGCCAAGAAAGAGGTCAGATTATAGGGAATGACCCACTGGAATTAGTAAACTACAAGTAATTATTGAATGTTACTGTTTCCAATTGTCAAAGGTCATTGTGTGATTATGCTAATAGAGTTGTGTTTAATACTTACCCTAAGGTAATTGTTATAGGTTGAATTGTGTCCCCCCCCCCTGCAAAATGATATGTTGGAGTCCTAACCCCTAGTACCTCAGAATGGGACCTTATTTGGAGGTAGGAGAGCTAATCTAGTTAAAATGAGGTCATTAAGGTGGGCCCTAAGCCTATATGACTGGTGTTCTTATAAAGGGGGACATTTAGACACAGATAAACATGCACAGAGGGAGAACACCATGTGAACATGAAGGCAGAGATTGGGGTGATGTGTGTACAAGCCAAGATCTACCAAAGATTGCCAGCAAACTAGAAGCTAGGAGAGGGGCATGGGACAGATTCTTCCTCAGAGTCCTTGGACTGTACCAACCCTGCTGACACCTTGATCTTGGATTTCTAGCCTCCTGAATTGTGAGAGAATATATTTCTGTTGTTTAAGCCCCCCAGTTTGTGGTACTTTGTTACAGTAGCCCCAGGAAACTTATATAGTAATTTCTTATATTATGTTGCATAATTAAAAAAACCTTTTTGAATGATTGTCAATGATGAACACACTCTGGGTTATAAGTTCTGTTATTGTCTGTCAACGTTTGCAAGTCTTCCTTAAAATCTACAATTTCCTTGCTCTTACTCAAATGTTTTAACACTCATAGTGTTGGCATGGAAAATATGTAAGGGTTTTTTTGTGTGTGTGCGTGATCTTGGTGACAATATTTGGTGCAACGAATATTTTGATAACTTTGTGTGAAATCTCTTAGAGTAACCATCATCTCTGCTTTTCCCTTAGGCAATGTCTGGGTAGGACTTAAAACACTCTTATAATTGTGTAAGGGACAATTTTGAAAGATAAGTTATTGTCCAAATAAGAAAGAGCAGTGATATGCCTAGCCCTATTTTTATTATTTTTTTTGTTTTGTTTTTTGCTCTCTTAAAAGGATTTTATGGATCAAGTCATACTTTTTTCTTTAGAAATTATTTTGCAACTTGGATCACTATCACTTTAACTCACTCAATTTGGGGCTAAACCAAATTTGCTGAGCAAGATAATATAGTTATTTGTGCACACAATAGTAAGGGAAAGAAGAATAAAGGGCTTGTAGCAGATGCTGTGCTTACAAATGTCAAAAGTTTTCAGTGAGTCAATGACTTTAAAAGGTCGTACCATTTTATATTTCTACCTCTTAAACTCAGTAATAAAGACAGGATATGTGCTATACTTCCTACTCCAAATATATTTGTTTCCCAATTTTTCATGTCAAAGAATAGCTTTACCATCTGCCACAGTTTCATGTCATTTTTTCAAACCCAAGCCTTTCTTCTCCCCTGATGTATTTATTAATCATTAAGAGGTGTTATCCCCAAGACCTCAGACTATGGAGTTGTTTTATAATATTTGGCTAATAGTAATATGAGTGATTGATTTGAAAAAGCCCCTCAATGTAAGAACTAAATTTGGATAAGAATTATATGAACTCTAGGATCATTGTTAAAATTCTGGTCAGCTATGTTCATAATATTATGTTCATTAAAAAAAAAACAACAACAACAAAAAAGGAAAAAAGGTAAAAAAAATTCTGGTCAGCATGACTTAGTAAGCAGATTATGCTTTTCTGCATGTCAATCAGGTCAAACCTGAATTGCTTTATACAAAATCTCTATATCCCTGCTTATGTTTGTGTACTTGATTTGTTCCTAACTGAGAGAAGAATGTTATAGTCTCCTACTGTGATTGTAGATTTATTTTTGCATTTCTGTCAGATTTTATATCTTTTAAGACTCTGCCTAGAATTTCAAGATATAGCTTGACTATATGCTTTATCATATAAAACATCCTAAATATATATATATACTCACTTTAAAATACATTTTGACCTTTAAATCTAAGTTGTCTGATTTATTATATTTATTTTACTTTTTAAAAAGCATTTGCTATCTCCATATTTTTATTCTGAGCCATTTTGTTTTAGATATGTTCTGGGTAGATAGCTTATAGCTGGCTTTAATAATGCAATATAAATTTCTATTTTTAATAGAGGAATGTAACTAATGTGCCACTTGTCATTGTTGAGATGTCTGGAATTATTTTTGCCACATTAGTTTACAATGTTTATACACTTTCAAATTATTTTTTACTCTCATCCTCCCAAATTTCTGTCCTTGCTTGTTTTGAAAAAAAAAATTGTGTTTGTTTTCTCTTCCTATGGGAAGTAAATTATACATCTTATTTCTTTAGACTTTAGAAGTTAAATGTACTTTTTAAGGCACACATTGAAACATTTTCTATTACTGTCTAAAGTAAATTAGTAAATATTAAATATGTCTTTGCTGAACAAGGCAGAAACCTCAGGACTTTTTTACCACATCCTACCTCCTCCTCCTTGAGTCTCCTTTCTATTTTGAGATCATCTGAGATGTTAGTTACACATCATCATATTTAATATCAAAAATTACTTAGCTAATATCTTTCCAATTTCATTGCTGATTATTGTTTCTTTTTGACCATTTCTTTTTTTTTTTTTTTTCTTTTCTTTTTTTGCTGGTAAAAACTCAGGTGAAGCTTTTTGACCATTTCTTAGATTCATTTTCTGGCATCCACATATTGTTTATAGAGGGTTTATAGGAGATTAAATTTCTTTATCCTTAAAAATCTATTTCCTTTGCCTTCATATTTAAATAATATTTTGACTTGACAAATTTTTCAGGCCAAAAATAATTTTCATTTAGAACTTTGAAGATATTTCTTGAATGTGTTCTTGAATCTAGTTGGTGATCTGATGTGATATCCCCAATCTGATTCTTTTTTTTCTTTAAGCATATTATGAGGGTACAAGTGTTAAGGTTACATATATTGCCCATGCCCCCCTCCTGATTCTTTTTTTTTAAAGTAGGTAATCCGCCACCTTTCTTCTCAAAGCTTTTGACCACTTTTGCTCTATCCTAGGTGGTTTGAAATTACATGAATATGTTACCAGGTGTGGGTTTTTTCATTCATCTTCCACAGGCCTTCAATTTTAAGACCAGCTGTAAGAGTTTGTTTTCCATTATTTTCTTCATTGTTTTCCCTACTTCATTCGTTGTGTTCATTTCTTATAGAACTTTGATAGATGGAGGCTGGATCTTCTGGATTTATCTTCCATGTAGTTTACAACTTTTATACTATTTATTTGGGAATAATCTTAAACTTAGAAAAACATTGCAGGAACAGTATGAAGAGAACATCTACATATCCTCCAACCAGATTCAGAAACTGTTAATAAATTGGCACATCTGATTTATTATTCTCTTTCTCTCTTTAAATGTGTATATATATATATTTTCTGAACCATTTGGGTGTGAGTTGCAGAGTTGATTTCCTATTACACCCAAATACTTTAGTATGTATTCCCCAAGAGCAAGAACATTCACTTATATAACCAACTTATAATACAATTAACTAAAATCAAGAAAGTTAACATTGATATACTAGTATTATCTAATATGCATTTTTTATAATTCCATGTTTTCATTTCTTTAGTGGTGCAGTCTGGGAATCTTTTATTGTTCGCTGTGTTCATTCTTTTTCAGCTCCTCTATTGAGTTTTTATTTTTATAATCATATTTTTAGTTTGCAAGATCTATAATAGATTCTTTTTTATAGCCTGGTTTTGTTTAATAAATATGTCTTTTCTTATTTCACTAAGATTATTTATTAAACTTCTTTTAAAATTACTTTTATGTTCCCACTATTAACTATTCTTACTTAGTTCACATGTTCTTATTTCTTCTGTTGCATTTAGTGCTTCCTTTCCATTGTGTTATTTTTCTTTAAATGTTTTGGCGATTCTTGGCTGTGTGTTTCTTTTTATATGTTGAGAGTCCCTGTGAACTCTCAGGGAAGGCTGTGTCTGTTTACAGCTTTCTTTAGTTGTTGTTGTGGGGAGGGTGAGCTAGTAGCCAGTATTGGTTGTGGATATTTCCTGTTCCTTCTATATGTTGCCAGGACCTGAGGCCTTGATTTGCCTCTGTAAGCCATGCATTAATACTCAAAATTCTTGACAGAGGTGATGACTTGCTGTGTGTTACTTGGCACTGTAGTAGAAAGGGAAGTTGTGTAAGTTTTCTATGACAGTAAGAGCATCAATAATAAAAACATACCATCAAATTGGTATTAACTGATCAACACTTAAGTGCACATATAGTAATAACATTCATCGGGTGTCGGGCAGATGGGAGGTGGGAGAAGGGTGTGGGTATATTCACACCTAATGGATTCAGTGTGCACCATCTGGGGGATGGACATACTTGAAGCTCTGACTCAGGTGAGGCAAGGGCAATACACATAACCTAAACATTTGTACCCCTGTAATACGCTGAAATAAAAAAAATAAAAACATCTCCAAAACTTAGTGGCTTAATAAAACAGCACATTTATTTAGCTGACACTTTTGTGGGTCTACTGGCTGGTTCACCTGATCCGGGTTAGCTCTGCTTTTCTCTGCTGATCTTGCTAATGCATCTGTGACCAACAAGTGGTTCTGTAGTTCTCCCATTCTTTAGTGAGTTGGTAGGTTGGTTGGGGGCTGGCTGATCTCAGATGGCCTCACTCACATATCTGTAAGTGTTGAACACCTTGGTTCTCCTCCACAAGGCCTCTTATCCTTTAGCAGGCCAGCTGGGACTTTTTCACATGGTGGTCTCAAGGTTCTAAGTGCAAGAAAAAGACAAGATTTTTCAAACCCTGTTTCATCACCATTTGGTAATGTCCCAGTGGCCAAAGCAAGTCAAATGGCCAACCCAGATTCAAAGGCAAGGGGAATAGATTCCACTTCTTGATGGGTGGAGCTGCGATATCACATTATGAGAGGGTGGACACACGGAGGGGAAAAATTTGTAACCATCTTAATGGTCTACCACCTGTTGTTGGCCTATCTGGCTGGCCCACCTGGCTGCAGTAAATGTGTTCTCCAAGCAATAACCTGAACAATTCCCCAGGTCTCCTTCTCCCACTTATCAGTTTGCCAACTTCAGAGGTTGGGTACCACTGACATCTCTCAGTCTTCTTTCAGATTGTCTTTTCTATGTTTGGGTCATGCTTTCCTTCTCACTTCCAACTCCATCTGCTTACTGCTTTTAGCGTTTCTTTGTTATTTCTGACATCTTGATGGCACTTGTCTTTATTCTCTATACCACATATAGATTTTTTCTTTTTTAAAAATAACATTTAAAAAATTCTAGGTATATTTTAGGCAGGAATAGGAATCGGGGCATATTCTTGGTCTACCTTTGTATAGGTATTACTTTTATAAACAGAATCATCAATTTAAAATATAGGAATAAAGTGCTTTTATTGTTATACCACCTATTTATACTGTCTCCTCTGGGCTAACCACTCACCAAAGGTGACTGTGTTACACTATAAAACTTTTATCTTAAGAAACTCTATCTTGATAAGCAGAGTGTCCTTTGGAAGTATAAAAGGGTAAGAATTTACCACTTTAAAAATTGGTACTTTTTGTGGAGTTGATGGAAGATTTGGAAATAATATTCAAAGGCTTTTACCTTTAGCTGCTTCTGCCTTTGTTACCTAAATATGGCATTTTACACCAGGAAGCAATTATTGTTTCTATATTTTATTCATCAAAGTTAGCCACTGTAGTCTTCTCAGCCCTAAGGTTTAATATTAACTGACTCTTACTTGAACACAGAGCCTTTCAACCTAAAATAGTTCTTTGAGAGTAAGAAAAGATCTAGTTTATCTGGAAAACTGCTATCCCATTGAGGGTTAATGACAAAAAGTTCAGCTTGTTTATTCACTTCACTGCATTCATAAATGGCGCTGTCACACACATATGTTGGTTATTGAAACTATTTACCGCAGCATGTGCTTTTCCTTAAGAGTGTCTGCTTGTCATTTGATTAGTTTCACTTGGTTTCTTAAACCCAAAAGAAAGAGTGAGTGAATGGATGAGGTAAGAATAACAGCAGAGAAATGTCCTAATCTTCAGTTCTTCTCTTCACATCAGCATTTAAATACCCTCATCTGCTCATCTTTAAAGAGCCTCCTTCTAACCACCTCACCCTTCTAGCAATTCCTATGGGTATATTCACACCTAATGGATTCAGTGTGCACCATCTGCATGCATAGGTACATGTCTTTAAAGAATTGACTGTATTCTCTGTGCCCATTTTGTCGCCTCTCATTCTCTTCAGTTAGGCTTCTACATCAGAATGCTATTGAAATTGCTAAGGTCACTTATTACCTCTTTGCCAGTAAACCCACTGGGAAAATTTCCATCTTTATTTATTCACCAAACATTATCAGAGCTCCTCTTGTGTTCTGAGTACTGTTCTAGGTACTGGGATGCAATATTGGACAAAACAGATAAAATTCCTGAAGTCACGGAGCTCACATGAACAAGAACATCAAGTAGTGATAAGAGTCATGATGAAAATAAAAGAGGGAGATGAGAAAGAGGAGAATGGATGAGAGCACCTCTAGGTTGGATGCTCTGGGAAGCCTCTTCAAGGAAGTAAAGTTCAAGATGACATTTGAATGACAAAAGGGAGCCAGAACTACAAAGCCTCATCTTACTCATCAGCAGCATTGGAGCAGCTTAACCCTATCCATGTTCATGAAAATTCTCTTCCCTCGACTTCCAGGATACCACACATTTCAGGTTTTTCAATCTCCTCTTTTGCTGTTCCCTTTGAGTCAGTTTTGCAAGCTCATCTTCCTATGTTCCACCCTGAAATACTGTTGTTCATCAAGACTAGTCCTTATCTTCTCACTCTGTCCTCTCCACGAACATACTCGTTTATGCTATTCTCTTTATGTTTATGGGCTGACGAAAGCTCAATTTATGTCTCCAATTTTAATCCTGCCTCTGACCTCCAGGTCAAATATTCTATTGTCTATAAGACTTTCTACTTGGATATTTCAGAGGCATCAACACTAAATCCATCCTTTCCAAATGCTCATGGGTAATCATGGGCCTCTTTGGAGGTGAGGGAAGAAGGGAGGTGGATTTTCTTGTCAGCTTCTTCATATCTTCTTTCCCATGTTGGTCAGAGTTCACTTGCTGGGCCAAAATTCACACTGCAGTTTTGGATGGTGGTATCTGCCCCCTCTGGGAAGCCTTTGGGGAAGTCAGATTCCACATTCTGTGGCATGAGTTTTATCTGAACTTAGAAGTAGTGGGAGGAGCCACTGTGACACCTGCTGTGGTGGCCCCCAGGAAGGCCATGCTGAAGTTCACCTAGGTCAGGCAGGCAGTGGTGCCTGGAGATAAAGAGATGGGCTGGTGGGGTGACTGGGTTCTCCTGAGCATGCATCCGAGGCCCGGGATATGGTGGGGTGGAGTAAATCTGGACAGATGCATAAACTGAGGCCAGTGAAATAACCATTAGAATAGTGAACTATTATTTGTCGCATGAAGTAAAACAACATCTTTATATAAGCTTAAAAAAATCAAATATATGTATTAACAGTCAGATTTTCAAGGACTTGAATAGCCTTATCAAAATGTATGTGCTATACTTGATCTATGGTTTTTTCTATCACACCAATAATGCCCTTTGCTGGAGGTTTTAAAAGTCTTTGCCATAAATTTTCTAAGGGATTGTGACTGTTTATGAGGCATTTAGTTTGTCATGGTGTTAGATTGACCAGGCAATTGCTTATGTTGGAATTTGTAGGTTATGATTTGATAAATTGGATGACTGCTGCTACATAGGGAGCAGTTTTTGTTTGCCTTTTCCTTGATAATTCAGTAGAAAACTGTGAATAATAATATTGCATATAAAAGAGACAAGGATGGATAAAGGTAGAAGGGAATAAATTTTCTCTGTAAGTAGCAAACTGCCATGAATCTCTTATTAAATTTTACAGGCAGGGAGCCTGCAATTCTGAGCATGTGTCCCTATTATAAAAAATTTAGACCAGTTATGGACTTATTGTTCCAAAGCAATCAAACAGAGTTGAAATATTTTACATTTTGACCACATTTTGGGGGAGGGGCAGGGTCAAGGGTAAAATAAAAAGCCATTATTGAAATTTCTAAGCATATGGTCCATTTTTGCAAGCTGTGGAAACAAATTCGGCTGATTTGAGAAGAAAATTATTTATTCAAAGAACATTGGACTAGAGAACCAGTCTTGGGACTATGCAGATGGGAACAGACCAAATCATGCTGCAGAACTAGCTCAGTGGGGACATTGCTGTCACTGCTGCTAAGAACTATAGCTTGCACTGTTGACATTGCTAGCAATGGCCTCCAGAAGCTGCCATCAGCTCTGCTATCCCTGCTATCTAAAAATTTGATTTTTGTGACAGCCACCTCCATTACCACAGATAATTTATTCCTTCTGCATCTCATCAAACAAAGGGAGCAGGGTTGCCTTGGCCAGCAAGGGACTGTCATGGGATCTGGTGATTTCAGGGTATGTAAAACAACCAAATTTATTAATGTCCCCCCATTCCATATCTCAGTTTTGTTCTATCCAGATAAATGCTTCTACTTTCCAATAAGTGATCTCAGTGAGCTGTGAATTCAACTGACATTGTAATTTAGAAACCTGCAGGATCAAAGTTTGAGTCTGATTTTTAGTTATCTCAGCCCTGAGGCTGAAAGTGATAAGAGATTCTTTTAGCAGTCAGAGAAACATGGGATTTCACTTCCTGCCTCTAGCCAAGAATTTGTGATTTCAACTTGTCATTCTTTTCCTTTAAGCAGTGAAGCACTGTTAGAAGCAACCTCTATGCCCTACAGTTCTTGAATTCCTCCTGTCTTTCATATACTTCTATGGCAGTGGACTATGTCCTCAACAGCTTTGCCTTCAATGAGGACTTCTTTAAGATTATAATTTGTATGATAGACTTTCAGATTCCTGTCCCTTACCACTGGATGGATTTTCATTGTTTTTATTTTTTATCCAATTCCATTTTTTTCAAAGGGACCATTTCCTGCAGCTGCAACTGGTGCCAATTTATATACTAGTGTTGTTAGTTAAAGCAACTCTGTATCATGTAAGCAGAAAATTAATTCATTATAGGAATATCCAGTTGCACAGAATTTCCAGGGCTACAGAGCTAGGAACAATGCCCCAAATCATGGCCTGTAAAGACACCATTGCTGTTGCTGCTAAGCCTGGTGCTGTACATTGGTCGTTGACAACAATAATAATAGACCCTGGATTGGGGTGGCTAGCACTGCTGCCATTGCTACCCCAGGAATATTATCAACTCCTGTCATTCTTTGCCAGAATAAATTGCTCAATTTCTCCTTTTCTTTGCATCATTGGTTCACAATTCAAGATCCAAAGTGAATGCATCTGATTAGTGCAATGTAGATCATAAGCCCATGCTCTAGCTGCCAGATCTACTAAGGAAGTGAATATCTGGCATTTTCTTATTTATAGTGTATGACAGGCTCTGCTACCTACCTCATAAAGTGGCAAATCCTCAAACTATGGGAAGTAGGTTGTAGCAAATACTATAGGTTGGCTCACTCAACACCCATTCCAACACTCTTCTAGATTAATTTTCATTTGAGAAGTGATGAATTACATTCCCAGGATCTATTGCTACTGCAGAGCTGTACAAGATTGGGCTATAGAACCAAGTTATTTGAGGTGTAGTTGCATGCAGGGAGACTGGATCTTCTGTAACCATGCTTGTGAAGATAACTTTAAAAAAATTTTTCTTTCTTTTTTGTTTTTATTGATACATAATAGATGTACATATATTCAGGGTACATGTGCTATTTTGATACATTCATATAATGTGTAATGATCAAATCAGGGTAATTGGGATGTCTATCATTGTAAACATTTATCTTTTATTTATGCTGGGAATATTTGAATTATTCTCTTCTAGTTATTTTTAAATATACAATAGATTATTGTCCACTATAGTCACCAACTGACTTATTGAACAGTAGATCTTTTATTTGATATGTAATAGATGTACATATTTTTTGGGCTACTCCTGATAATTTGATATATTCATACACTCAAGTCAGGGTAATTGGGATATCTATTATTTTAAATATTTATATTTTCTTTATGCTAGGAACATTCAAATTATTCTCTTTTCTAATAGCTATTTTAAAATGTACAATAGATTAATTATACTCATTCTACTATACTCATTCTATCAAACACCAGGACTTATTTATTCTATATAACTGTATATATATTTGTACCCATTAATCAACTTCTCTTCATCCCACCCCCACCAAACTTCCTGGCTCTGGTAACCACCAATCTACATTCTGTTTTCATAAGATCCACTTTTTTTTAGCTCCAACATATGAGTGAGAATATATATAATATTTGTCTTTCTGTGCCTGGCTTATTTCATTTAACATAACGACATCCAGTTTCATCCATGTTGCTGCTAATGACAGGATTTCATTCTTTTTTTATGGCAAAATAATATTCCATTGTGTACATATACCATGTTTTTTTCTGTCCATTCATCCATTGTGAATAATGCTGTAATAACATGAGTGTGCAGATATCTCTTTGAATATATTGATTTCTGTTCTTTTGGATATATACACAGTAGTGGAATTATTGGATCATATGGTAGTTCTATTATTAATTTTTTAAGGAAACTCCATACTGTTTTTCATAGGGCTGTATTGATTTACATTCCCACCAACAGTGTATGAAAATTTCTTTATCCCCATGTCCTTGCCAGCATCTGCTATTCCCTGTCTTTTTGATCAGAGCCATCCTGATTGGGGTGAGAAGATATCTCATTGAAGTTTGATCTGTATTTTGCTGATGATTAGTGATGTTGAGCATTTTTTCACATACCTATTGGCCATTTGCAGGTCTTCTTTTGAGAAATGTGTATTCATAAATTTTGCTGATTTTTAAATTTGGTTATTTGTTTTTTGCTATTGAATTGTTTGGGCTTAGATATTCTGGTTATTAATCACTTGACAGATGGATAGTTTGCAGGCATTTTCTCTGGTTCTGCGGGTTGTCTCTTCATTTTGTTGATTATTTCTTTTGCTGTGCAGAAGCTGTTTAGCTTAATATAATACAAATTATCTATGTTTGCTTTTGTTGTCTGTGCCTTTGAGGTCTTACACAAAAAATATTTGCCCAGGCCAATGTCCTGGAGCATTTCTCCAATGTTTTCACCTAGTAGTTTCATAGTTTCAGGTGTTATATTTAAGTTTTTAATCCATTTTGATTTGATTTTTGTATGTGGTGAGAGATAAAGATCTAGTTTCATTCTTCTGCTTATGGATATCAAGTTTTCCTAACATCATTTCTTAAAGGTACTGTCCTTTCCCCATTGTAAGTTCTTGGCGCCTTTGTCAAAAATAAGTTGGCTGCAAATGTGTGAATTTATATCTAGATCTTCTGTTCTGTTCCATTGGCCTATGTTTCTGTTTTTATACTAGTACCATGCTGATTTGGTTACTATAGCTTTGTAATTAATTTTGAAGTCATGTAGTGTGACGCTTTCAGATTTATTCTTCTTTCTCAGGATTGTTTTGGTTATTCTAGGTCTTTTGTGATTCCATGTAAATTTTAGGATTTTTTCCTATTTCTGTGAAAAGTGTCATTGGTATTTTGATTGGGATTGAATTGAATCTGTAAATTGTTTTGGGTAGTATCATTTTAACAATGTTAATTCTTCCAATCCATGAGCATGAAATATCTTTCAGGGTTTTTTTCCTCTTTAATTTCCTTGATCGGTATTTTATAGTTTTCCTTGTATAGATCATTCACATCTTTGCTTAAATTGATTCCTACATATATTATATTGTTTGCAGCTGTTGTAAATGGGATTCCTTTCTTTTTCAGGTAGTTCATTTTTGGCATATATAAATGTTACTGATTTTTATATGTTGATTTTGTATCTTATGACTTCACTGAATTTGTTTATCAGTTCTAACAGTTTTTTGGTGTAGTTTTTGGGTTTTCTAAATGTAAGATCATATCATCTGTGTATGAGGCTAATTTGACTTCTTCCTTTCTAATTTAGGTGTCCTTTATTTCTTTTTCTTGCCTATGTGCTCTGGCCAGGACTTTTAGAATTATGTTGAGTAAAAGTGATAAAAGTGGGCATCCTTGTTCTAAATCTTAGAGGAAAGGTTTTCAATATTTTCCCCTCAATATCACGTTGGCTGTGAGTTTGTCATATATTCCCTTTATTATTTTGAGGTGCGGTCCTTCTATATCTAGTTTTTTGAGGGTTAAAATAAAGTGATTTTGACTTTTATCAAATGCTTTTTTAGCATCTATTGAAATTATCATGTTTTTTGTTCTTAGGAAGTGATGTATCATGTTTATATATTGCATATGTTAAACATTTGCATTCCTGGGATGAATTCCACTTGATAAGGTGAATGATCTTTTTAATGTGTTATTGAATTTGGATGGCTAGTATTTTGTTGAGGATTTTTGTGTCTATGTTCATCAGGTTTATTGGCTTGTGGTTTTCTTCTTTTCATTGTGTCCTTGTCTAGTTTTGGTATCAGGGTCATACTAGCTTCATAAAGTAAGTTTGGAAGGGTAATGCTGGTCTCACAGAATGAGGGTCTCTTCAATTTTTTTTTTTTTTTGAAGAGTTGAGTAGAATCGGTATAGTTCTTTTTTAACTGTTTGCTAGAATTCAGCAGTGAATCCATCAGGTCCTGGGCTTTTCTTTGATGGGAAACCTTTCATCACAGTTTTAATTTTTTTACTTGTTACTGGTTTGTTGTGGTTTTCTGTTTTTTCATGGTTCGATAGTGGCAGGCCATATGTGTGCAGGAATTTATCCATTTCTTCTAGGGTTTCCAATTTATTGGTGTATAGTTGTTCATAATAGTTTCTAATGTTTCTTTGTATTTCTGAAGTATCAGTTGTTATATACCTTTTTCATTATAGTTTCTGATTTTATGTATTTGGGTCTTCTTTCTTTTTTTCCTTAGTCTGGCTAAAGGTTGTCCCTTTTGTTTTTGTTTCATTGATCTTTTGTATTGTTATGTTAGTCCCAATTTCATTTTTTTCTTTCTTTCTTTCTTCTTTTTTTTTTTTTTAAGTCAGAGTCTCGCTTTGTTGCCCAGGCTAGAGTGAGTGCCATGGCGTCAGCCTAGCTCACAGCAACTTCAAACTCCTAGGCTTAAGCAATCCTCCTGCCTCAGCCTCATGAGTAGCTGGGACTACAGGCATGCGCCACCATGCCCGGCTAATTTATTCTCTATATATTAGTTGGCCAATTAGTTTCTTTTCCATTTATAGTAGAGATGGGGTCTCACTCTTGCTCAGGCTGGTTTCGAACTTCTGACCTCGAGCAATCCACCCGCCTCAGCCTCCCAGAGTGCTAGGATTACAGGCGTGAGCCACTGCGCCCGGCCTCTTTTTTTTCTGATCTTCATTATTTCTTTCCTTCTACTAGTTTTGGATTTGGTTTGTTCTTGCTTTTCTAGTTCTTTGAGGTACTTCATTAGCTTGTTTATTTGAAGTCTTTCAATTTTTTTTGATGTAGACATTTATTGCTATAAACTTCCTCTTAGTACTGCTTTTGTTGTATTCCATACATTTTAATATGTTGTATTTCCATTTTCATTTGTTTCAAGAAAATTTTAAGTTTCACTCTTAATTTCTTCATTGGTCCATTGGTTGTTCAGAAACATGTTTAATTTTCATGTATTCGTGTCATTTCTGAGGTTTCTTTTGTTATTGATTTCTAAGTTTTTCCCATTGCAGTGGAAAGTCAGGCAAGATACTTGATATGATTTCTATATTTTTAAATTTGTTGACAGTCGTGTTGTGGCTTTATTTTATGTGGTCTATTCTGGAGAATGCTTCATAAACTGATGAAAAAATCATTTTGCAGCAGTTGGGTGAAATGTTCTGTAAATACTTATTTGGCCAATTTGGTCTAGTGTGTAGGTTAGCTTTGATATTTACTTTTTGATTTTTCTGTCTGGTGATCTGTCCATTACTGAGAGTGCAGTGTTTTAGTCTTCTGCTATTACTATATTGCAGTCTATCTCTCTCTTTAGATCTATTAATGTTTGCTTTGTATACTTGGGTGCTCTGGTGTTGGGTGCCTTATACATTTACAATTGTTAATGTTCTTGCTGAATTGACCCTTATTCATTACATAGTGTCTGTCTCTTTTTATAGTCTTTGACTTGTAGTCTATTTTATCTGATGTGAGTATAGCTATTCCTGTTCTTTTTTAGTTTCTAGTTGCATGGAATATCTTTATCCTTTCACTTTTAGACTATGTGTGTCTTAATAGATGAGGTAGGTTTCTTGTAGGAGTATATAGTTGAGTCTTGTTTCTTTATTCATTCAGCCAATCTGTATCTTAAATTAGAGAATTGAGACAATTTACATTCAGTGTTATTATTGATAACTAAGGACTTACCACTGCCATTTTGTTGCTTGTTTTTGGTTGTTTTGTGACTCCTGTGTTCCTTTCTTCCTCTCTTACTCTTCCTTTGTGTTTAAGTGACTTTTTTCTGTTTTAATTTGTTGCTTTTTGTTTTTAGTGCGTCTATTTTAGGTTTTTACATTGTTGTTGCCATGAGGCCTATACTTCTCTTAGATCACACATACATAATAATAAAAAAGGAGAAACAAAAAAAATGCTATAGCTTTTGATGTCTCAATTTACACATTTTTATATTGCTTATCTCTTATGAGTTTTCAGTAGCTATTGTTTTTGATAGATTTGTCTTTTAGGTTTCATAGTAGAGTTATCAATATTAGCAGATTAAACACCACACTTATATATTAGAGTATTGTGGGATTGCCTTTGTACTTAAATTTACCAGTGGGTTTTATACCTTCAATTTTTTTGGCATGTTATTTTTTTCTTTCATGTTGAAGAAATCCCCTTAGCATTTCTTATAAGACATATCTTGTGGTGATGAATTCTCTCAGCTTTTGTTCATCTGGGAAAGACTATCTCACCTTCTTATCTGGAGAACATCGTTGGTTGATAGAATGTTCTTGGATGGCAGTTTTTTTCTTTCAGTACTTTAAAAATGTCATGCCACTCACTCCTGTTCTGTATGGTTTTTGTTGAGAAGTCCATTGCCAAATAAATTGGAGTTCCTTTATTTGTTAATTGCTTCTTATCCCTTACTGTTTTTGGGATTCTCTCTTTGTTCTTGACATTTAAGAGTTTGGTTATTGTGTGCCTTGAAGTAATCTTATTTGGGTCAAATCTGTTTGGCTTTCTAAAACCTTCCTATGCCTGGATATTTATATCTTTCTCAAATTTTGGAAAGTTTTCTGTTATTTCTTTGAATAAGCTTTCTACCCCTTGGTTTTGCTCAACTCCCTCTTAGACACCAATAAGTTTTGGATTTGGTCTTTTGAAGTAATTTTCTATATGTTGTAGGTGATCTTTATTCAATGTAATTTTTTTCTTTTTCCTCCTCTGACTATATAATTTCAAATAGCCTGTCTTTGAGCTCACTCATTTTTTTGTCTGCTTGATCTATTCTTCTTTTGAGAGCCTCTCATATATTTTTCAGTTCCAAGATTTCTACTTGTTTTTTATTATTTCAATTTCTTTGTTAAATACCTCTGATAAATTTCTGAATTATTTTTCTGTGCTATCTAGGAGATCACTGAGTTTCCTTGAAACTGTTATTTTGAATTCTTGGTCAGAGAGCTCACATAGCACTGTATTGTTAGGGTCATTCACTGGTTCCTTGTTTTGTCCTTTTGGGGAGATCATGGTTCTCTGTTTGCTGTTGTTTCTTGTTGACATATGTCCATGTCTTTGCACTGAAGTCTTTTTCTGTGTGGCTTGCTTTGGGCATGTTTGCTCTAGAGATTCTTTGTAATTTACCTTGAATTCTTATTTTTTTTCCCCACTAGGTCACTGCCTCCTTTTTGGCACTAGATGGCCCCTTAAGTCCAGGTTTACCTTGGCTCTAGCAAACAATTGGATCACTGCCCATCCCAAATGGGAAAAGTCCCAAAGAGGATATTCTAGTAGTGTGGGAAGGCTGGCTGGGAGTTCAGTTCATGCCCAGAGGTCCTGTAGAGCAGAAAATATCTCCTACAGTGTGGTGCTGTTTAACAGCCACTCTTATTTGGTATCTCCTTTGGCTGAATTACAGGGCAGAGTTTTCAGGGCTGGGGTGATAGTCCTACACCCCCCTTTTGTCTATAGCTATCCTGAATAATATTTCCTTCTTTAAGCACTTGAAATGCTTCGGTGGATTGAGGCAGGAACAGGTCTTCTGTTAGATAGCCCAAGATGGCAGAGACACTTGTTGTCCACCATGATCTCATTGTTCCAATGTAATGTGTGAGTTGGGGAAAATTTTCCATATGCTTGGTGCTGGGCAGATTGAGGGGAGGGGCATGACAGATATGAAAATCTCATTTTCTTACCATCTGCTCAAAGGTTTTTTCACTTTTCTGTGGTCCCAGGAACTGGCTCATCATCATATTTGAGTTCTGGGATTTTGCTGATGATAATCTCAGTATATTTGTTTTTCATTTTCTGTGGGGAGTAGTGAATCTATCTTGCTTCTACACTGCCATTTTGGAACCAGAAATAACTATAATAGGTCTTATTTCTTCTATCTAACTGTATTTTTATACCCATTAATCAATCTCTCTTTATCATCCTCCCCCCCCACCCATTCTTGGCCTCCAGTAACCCCCAATGTACTCTTTACGTAAAGGTGACTTTTTCTAGATTGGGTTTTTTTTTTTTTTTTTTTTTTTTTTTGAGACAGCAGAGTCTCACTCTGTTGCCCAGGCTAGAGTGCCATGGAGTCAGCCTAGCTTACAGCAACCTCAGACTCCTGGGCTCAAGCTATCCTCCTGCCTCAGCCTCCCAAGTAGTTGGGACTACAGGCATGCACCGCTATGCCTGGCTACTTTTTTCTATATATTTTTAGTTGTCCAGATAATTTCTTTCTATTTTTAGTAGACACAGGGTCTCACTCTTGCTCAGGCTGGTCTTGAACTCCTGAGCTCAAGCAATCCTCCCACCTCGGCCTCCCAGAATGCTAGGATTACAGGCATGAGCCACCATGTCCGGCTGACTTTTTCTAGATTGACTGTGGAGTACTTTCAACATTCACAATCAAGTATACTAACTCTGAGTAGGGTTGTCAATGGAGTTTCTTAGAACAGTCCCACAATGTGCTATGCCTTTTCCCCCACTGTTTAGTTCTTGACTAACTGACCCTGTCTATTTGCCCTCAAGCCTTGTTCTTTGGCCTTCTCAGGGATTCTGTGAGCTAGCTAATAACCTTCTATGAATCCTTTTCTGCTAAAACTAGCTCAATTCAATTCTATTGTTTGCAAGTGAAAGCCTTGACTAATAGAGAGTTTCAGGTTGTAGGTGCCCCACCCCATGACAAATACTCCCTCTGCTAAAATATACATGTAGAGATTGAAGGTATTGATTTCACTCAGTATTTGTAAACAAACAAACAAACAGAATAACATACCTAGATAATGTACATAGCGGGTGGATGTGATAGCAAAATATTCTACTAGACTAGTCAACTTGTGAGTTTCAAGTCTCAGATGCTATCACACATAGAATGTACTATAGATTCTGCATCATTTCAATAATGTTAATAACCAGTATTTGTTGAATGTTCACCAGACAGTGCTATATGGAGTATTTTATTTAATCCTCAGAATAAACCTTTGAAGTATTTACTATTTGCATCTCTATTTTACAAATGAGGAAATTAAGTTTTAGACCAGTTAAAACACTTCACACAGCTAGGTAGGTAGGAGTGGGATTTGGATCTATATCTATCTGACCTAGATTCCTCATTATGCCATTAAGCAACACTGGCTCTTATCATTGAATGTAGATTTAGCATCTCTGCTTAGAATTGCATTGAATTTGATGAGGAAGTTAAGATGGAGGATGCATATTTAATAAAGAAAGCCAGAGAAATAACATGAGTGCTGCTTAGAGGAGTCAGGGATTAAAAGCTAATGAGTCTCTTGGATGGATCTTTCTTGAATAGGAATTAGGAAAATCTTCCTGGAACAGGTGAGTTATGCTCATTATGCTTGAAAGCCTTACTACTCCAAGTGTGGTCCACTGAACAGCAGCATTGGTATCACGTGGAAGCTTTTTAGAAATGGTTTTATTTATGAAAGAATGAAATAGGAAAGCAAATAAAGAAAATCGAGATGGTTTCTAGATGGAGTTGCATGTTATTGTATAGGAGAGGCTTTTTTGTGTGTCCTAATGTAAATATTTGTATGTTTAGGCAAGAGTTCAGTCGAGACTAAACATAAAGTTAAGTTTTTTCTAATATATTGTCTGTTTTCTCTTCCTAATTGCAGTGTAAATATAAGGTATATATATATATATATATATATATATATATATATATATATATGCTGACAGATATACTGACAGATACTAAAGAGTGGCCAGACCTAGCTATGAGTCCAGGTGTCCTCATTGCTGTCTCTTTAGTATTTACTAATGTCTTTATTCTGCCAAGTTTTGATATTCCAAGTAGTATTACAGAGTCTGCAAGACACATGGTACCTAAGAGATAATTCACATCATTGCCATCACTGACTTGGACCGATATCTTGCCTTCTTTGTTTCGTCTTTGTTATGAGTGTTGACTTTCCTTGCAAAGATCACTTAAATTTTCATTTCAAAAGGCACCTTCCTGTCATAAATGCAGTTGGGTGAAAAGAAACCACAAAGTTTTCCTGCTAGAACCAAAAAGCTTTTTCTGCAGTCCGGGTGTTCTCAGAGCTCTTACCAGGTATCTGCCCAGAGCCATTAAATCTTGGTATGTATGCTCTTGGTAAAGGACCTAGCCCATCTCACCCATGGGCACTTGCTGAATGAATGGGAAGTTTCCAGCTGTGTGCCCAGAAAGAATGCTTAATGAAGACAACTGATATCTCTGAATTTTTTCCCCAGTTGTTCTTAAGGTTGCAATTTACAGATAAATACTTCTATGGCACTAAATATGCTAAGAAGGCATTTGTCATTTTAGACAAACTCCTACTATTTATTAGGACACTGTCCTCATTTTTATGTTCTCATTTATTTTACTATTAAATTTCTTGGAATGATTTACCAAGATTCATTTTTAAATTATTTATTGTAGTCTTCTTTTCCCAAATCAATGGGGGTAAAATCTAAAACCCTTTTCTTATAAGTAAACATGATTGAGAATGTTTCTCTATGCTCATATTTAAAAAACAAAGCGAAATACTCCCAAATAGTTATAAAGTTGGTATTGAACTTAATTGAACCATATCACACTGACCCTTCTAGCACCTTACTCCCGTCTCCCTCTCCACCCTGTCTCTCCCCTCTTCCTTTCTCACATCCGACACTCAGACATATTGAACTAGATCTCCCTAGCATGCCCATGTTGTTTTATAGCTCTTCCTCTTACCTCTTTCTCTGTATAAAATGCAACTCTCCTGTGTTCACATTTTGAATGCATTGTCATTTTTAAAGATGGATCCCATTTCCATTCAGGACCTTTTCTGATTGTCCCATAGAGAACTGACTACCCACTCCTTGGTGCCTTTCCTATACCTAAAATGCCCATAAAACAACCTTTATATGCATATTGAGTAAATAGTGACATAGAATGAAACGATTAAAAGAAAATTCCTGGACTTTTAAACTGATGATGCAGGACCAGAAAATCATAGGAAAGAATTTTTTTTTCTTTTGCCTATATTTATGTCCTATTTTTCTATTAGGCTGAGGGCTCTATGGCTCAGAGTCCATAGCTTACTTATTTTTGTATACCCAGTGTCCTCTACAGTGCTAATTTTGATCATCTGCTCCATGATGCTGTTTGTAGAGGTTAAATGATTAAATAATGATTTCATTGAAAAACATTACTTCATTGGCTTGGTACTTTCATCATGACCTTAGATTCCCCAAATATACTACCTTTATTGGATATCTGAGGAGATTTGTTTCTATATAAAGGTTCTTTATAAATTTTCTTCAAATGTCAAGATCAAAAGCATAGGCAATTTGCTCTGGAATGTTTATCCTATTCTTCACTGATGATCAATTTAGAATGTGTCTGTTCAGGCAAGAATAAACAGAGCAAATGATCTCTTTCTCCCATATGAGTTCTTAAATTTCACTTTTCCCTAGAATGAAAACTGCTTCTTGCCAATAGAGAATTTTTTATACTGTCATTTTAAAAATGGATTTTCTTTTATCAAACCAATAACCTTTACATGTGCATTGTCTTCTCTTACATAGAGCCTTGAGATCAGCTTTCATAGATTCTGTTTTGTGGTGAGTGCTGTCGGTGTAGGAAGGGTGTCATTTGTCATCCCTTAGAAACTGTGTAGCACCCTGGTTGCTTATACCAAATAAGAAAAAAACAAGCTCCTCTCTGCCCAAACAAGATAAATGTACTTGGGCCACTTACTTTTTCCTGTGATTTTCTGGACTTGCATCACTGGTTTAAGAGTTCAGGCATCTCCTTGGTCTTTTACTTTTCATTGTTTCACAGATCTCTACCATGTTTACTCAGTATCCATGTGAGATTGTTTTATGAGCACTTTGGGAATTGATTAAAATTGCAAAGCAGTTCAGGTTTGACTGTGGTGTTATTCTTTCTCGACAGTGTTGCTTTCCTTCTTTCTGACCCTTGATTAAGTAACTGGTGTCCTTACACCCTATGAAGTTCTCCCCGCAACTCTATCTGCCCTCTTGCGCCAGTGTCTCAATGACAAAATCATTTTCCTTTCTCCCTCAACTAAAAAACTCACCAGTTGACTGTCAAGCAGTAAATCTATCTGATTAATCCCCTCCCTACAAGGAACTACTGATCATTAATGGCCCAATGTTTTATCTTCTGGGATAAAAATGAATGTTGTGAAACAGGTAAGAACTTTATGTGACAAATTCAGTGACCAAGGACATGACTCTATGATCATGGTGTTTCAGACATTGTGAGGTGAAATGCCGGGACACTTTCCAGGAGGGGTGTGTCAGCTGTTACCTATCCCTCCTATTTGTAAGATTGGTACTGGTGGGAGTGGAGCAACCTAGAGATCTTCAGTTCTAAAATTGTACATTTCTATTCTTGTAACATAGAGGAATCTAAATGCTGTTATGTCATGGTAGCTGCATTGTGCTTCATATATTATTATAGAAATGAAAGGGCAAGTCATTATATTTTGTGTTTTTAAAAAGAACAGTAGCAATTAAGACTATTAAATTCTTAATAGTTCATGGAAACCATTATCATACATTCAAATTTTGGTGAAATCTCTGATCAGAATATTTCAAGGTGTGTGTATTTAAAGATCTGTGACATGGATCATATATTCAAAAACAGTCTCCTTCAGATTATTCTCTGAAAAAAATTAATCGAGTGCACAGAATGTGCTTAGTCATCACAGCATTTCTTACATTATAGATATGACAATGATAAATATAGAAGAAAATTGTAGGAAAAGAGATGAAGTGTAAAGAATAATTTTAAGGAAACTATAAAAACAGACAGCAGATGTCACTGTTGCTTTTTTGTTACCCTTAACCTCATTTTGGGGGGTTTTATTATTAGTTAATGACATTTTTCATTTTATTTGAGAACTCTAATAAATTCTAATAAACAAGTTCACATGTGCTAAACATCTGCTTTGAATTTCTTCTTTATTAAGGTTATGCCTGTAAACCTTGCTTATATAATTATAAAGAAGATACTTTGCATGTTTTCTATGCTGAGGTCCATTAATTTAATATTATAAGTTGACAAAATAATTTTTATAATAACCATTATCTGATTCAGAATGGATTCTATTAAAATGAGATGTTAATCACCTTGAAGATTAGCTTTTCCTGATCTTCTTTTAAATGACCAATTATATTATTTGTTCAATTCATTTTAAATACTGAAGCACATAATAGCAAATCTTATCTGTGATGATAATTTAAGAGAACTTTTACCATATCAACACATCCAGCCAGTTCTTTTCTTTTCTTTTCTTTTTTTTTTTTTTTGAGAGAGAATCTGTCTTTGTTGCCTGGGCTAGAGTGAGTGCCCTGGCGTCAGCCTAGCTCACAGCAACCTCCAATTCCTGGGCTTAAGCAATCATCCTGCCTCAGCCTCCCAATTAGCTGGGACTACAGGTGTGAGCCACCATGCCTGGCTAATTTTTTGTTTCTATTTTTAGTTGACTGACTAATTTTTTCTATTTTTAGTAGAAATGGGGTCTTGCTCTTGCTCAGGCTGGTCTCAAACTCTTGACCTCAAGTGATCCTCCCGCCTCGGCCTCCCAGAGTGCTAGGATTACAGGAGTGAGCCGCCACGCCCGGCCCCAGCCAGTTTCATGGAGAAAATATCTGGGAAATATTATGTTCCACATGGACTTTCAAAATACTAATTTTTTTCTCATTCCATTTTCTCTCTCTGATCAATTCAACTCTCATTTTTTATGACAATATTTCTTCTTCACTACTGTCTAGACTACACAAACCTCAATTTTTCATCTCCCCATCTACTCAGTTACCAGATCCTGTTTATTCTCCCTTCTATGTATTTCTAAAATCAACCTCCTTCTTTTCATCACAAATTTTAAACTTTATAGTATGCACCTGAAGTATGTGACTGACACACACATACACATGCACATGCACATTTCTGTAAGAAGAATAACTTGGATAATTTTTCAGTTTCAGTGGAGTTTCATTATTTTATGAGAGAGAAATGATGCAACTTTGGTTTTAATATGGAAGAAATGCAGCAAGAGCTAGTAATAGTACAATTAGAGCTTCTAATGATTTCTTTTTCATAAGATCTAATCTTATTATCATCTTTTATTCAGAAGACTACAGCTTTACCATTATATCCTTAGACATGTGGAGCCTGTTTTTTAAAATCTATAAAATAAAAAAAACTTGGATAAAATATTCCTTGTGTGCTTTCCATTGATAAAATTCTGATTCAATAGGAAGCATTGAAAAGAGTACTTAGAAAGTACTGCTTATTTCTCTTACAAAAACCTCATCAGTATATGTCCTACACTTTTATAAAAATGTATCACAGATGACTACTTTTAGAACTAAAATGAAAGTATATATCAAGCACTTACTGGGAAACTAATATTTTTATAGTCATAGGAAGGTAATGAAAATTACTTGATATCTGCTATGACTGATTAACAATTCAAGGAATTTAATGACATTAATCTATACATTTGAAGATAAGCCTGTGAATATGCATATGTTGGGACTGTTATAATAAATGATAAAAGTCAGTTTATATTTTGGACTTTGTTATCTTGATTCTTTATTGAAAATATTATTAATGGTAGTATTGACACAGAGAGAGGAAGGAGGTGGGCCAGCAGAACACTTGCTGTGTTCTACATGTGTCAGTACTGCCAAAACTGGTGCCATGTTCAAATGAACTCTAAGGAATATATTCAGAATTGCTGGAATAAATAATTTTCATCACTGCTGAACTGGAATATGGTTCATTGTGTTCGGTTCATGTATTATTTAACTCAGCAAGTGTTCTGAAGCAGAATTTAGAAACAGGGTATTTTATTCATTAGTAGGAACTTTGGAGACAAATTTCTGGGGCATGTCCTAGGATATTATTTTTTTGACCACATTGCATCTTCAGTATAGACATTGGTTTGAAATGTGGCTTTGCCACTTTTAATTCATGTTACCTTGGTTAAGAAATTTAACTTCTCATAAATGAAATATTATTATAGAGAGGATAACACTACCTATATTTTTTAGAGTTGTTATGAAGATTAGACTTGATGCATTTAAAGTACTCAACACCAATATATGAGTAAGGTGTACCATAAATTATTCATGTATATCATTATAATCACTAACAGCAAATGTTTCTCCATGGCTTATTGTTAGTTCTGGGATTCTAAAAGGGTGGGATTTGTGGTCTCCACAGTTAGAAGCAATTTCTAAGAAATGTACTTACTAATTGGAACAGTAATTTTTTACCCGAAATCTTTAAAAATTGTTTTAAAATTTGTATTATTTGAATTTCAAAGGTTTACTAATTTTCCCTTAAAAGTAGCTCCCTGATTATCCCCACCCTTTTACCAACCAGGCTTGCAAAGTTGAACCACCAGTTTCGATGTGCTACTCACTTTTCATCTTTACGCCTAGACTATCAAACAATGGAGGGTAAGATGGGATTTTTAGACTTAACCTGCTCTTCGCTGATTTTTCTGGTTGGGAGGGATGAAACAGCCCAGGTGAGTGAAGAAAACACCAAGGTAGAAAGTGAACTGTTTCCATGGTGCATCTTGGCATGGCTTACTTACAGCTTTTATCCATGTAAAAAGGTGGATTCGTGACATAGAAGTCAATAGTCCTAAGTTTAGAATATGGATCTCAGCTGTCAGACCCTTCAGCCAGAGTGGGTAGGCTGCTCGTTGGTCCTGTGGTGTCTCACCTTCTGTGCTGTCTGGACCTCTTGCCTTGACCAATACTTCATAGAACTACATGTGATTTAATTTTGGTCACAAACATTGCCTCTCAACTCCTTCACAATTTTAGCTAATATTCTGTCTACTGTTATCTTAGGCAGCAGAAATGAAATGATCATGTGGTCCATGTATATGTACATTGTTGTTGATGATATATTCTCACTAGTATGAATAACTTCCTGAATTAACAATCCATACCCTTAATGTTTTTGTAGCAGTCCTGAACTGGAGGTGAAGTCACTATCAAGTGTTGTGTGTTTGTGAGGTGGGGGACTGCTAACATGTTGGAATGTCTCCCCAAATCACTCTCTACCCCAATATTCATGTTTCCAAGAAATTTACTGGACATTTACAATGTGCTAAATACTGATTTAAGTGACTTATATTTAACAATGTATATATATTTTTTTATCATAATCTAGGTGGGTATTCTTATTATTCCCATCTTGGATATGAGAAAACGAAGGTTTAGGGAGTCCTATAGTTAGTCACCCCTGAGGCCTCATGTCCTACAGCTAAGAAGGGACAGAGTTGTGACTACAACCTGCCAGTCTTCTGGGAAGGTTTGGCTTTGCCATTTAAAATTGCTAGAGGAGAGTGGGCTGGAAAAGATAACCTCATTTTTGCTCTTAGAGCCAGAGACTGTTTTCCCCCAACGCATAGTTGTGAATAGGGCTTGTGGATCAGGAAGTGCCTTTGAACAACTTGTAATGATGATACAATAACTCCAGTATGATTCCACATTTTGGATTGATGCTTTTCTTGTAACTCTTATCTCAGGCTGGAAAATGAATCCATTTTATCAAGCATTATAAACTGAACATTGGAGACTAGGAAACTGGAAGTCAGACTTGGAATTCTTTCTTTGGTTCAAATTCCTTACATAATTCATGTATGTAATAAAGATTGAGAGTAATTCATAACATTATCTGCCTTTAACTAAAGTCCTCAAGCAATGGTTCTCTCCTGTTATTCTACAACACTTTGGGGTGATTCTGATCACCTCATTGAATGTCATGACATTATAAGTTAATCTTATTAATATAAGGTTCCCAGTATTATATAAAATACCAGTGATATTATAGTACCTTTTAGTGGGTTGGAATGAGGATTAGGATCTGATAAAAGTCCACAAAGAGTGTTAATAACTATGTGAAAGTGTGGAGAATATTTTTATGTGCTTTGCATCTATCTTTTGTAATGCCAAGTGTGAATAAATATTTGTTAAAAATTGAAGAGAAACATAAGACTGAAGTTGAACAGGCTTGAATGAGGAGGCTGGCACAAATAGTGCAGGGCGTGGAGGGAAGATTGCTTTTTCCAAGAACAAGGATCTGGGCTAATGGGATGTATTGTTGGGGGCTAGAGAGGTGGGGAGAGGAGGCTAAAATATGAGGAGAGGCAAGGAAGGCCAAAGCCTTCCTCTTTAGAATCAGTATTGTCCATAATGAAAGAACCATCCCAGTGTCTCAAGGCACCAGCAGGATGCCCTGTGCTCTAACAACTCAAGGTAATTGGAGAAGGACTTCTGTCAGGCAGCTAAAAGAAAAGAACTGGAAAGGATGTCTGCTTTATAGAAGAGTTCACTGGGGTGGGGACAGCAGCTCAGGTGCAGGGCTGGAGGGGTCTGGAGATGTCCCAGAAGCAGAGGGCATTGAGTTGCAGCATCCAGGCTGGCCTCCCAGATTTACTGGGCATGGTTGGCATCCTTAGGGGAACCAGTCCAAGTGCTTGAAAAAAATGACTACAGTTTGCAAGACAGGCTAAGGGTCATACTTCCTAGAACAAGGTGTAGGGAATTGGATGGCACGATGCATAAGGATTCCACTGAATCAGCCAGGAGGCTGAGCTTTGCGCCGTGCCCACTCTCCCCATCCATCCCAGCCCCCTGTGATGCAGCTTAGAAAAATACCTATTACCCTATGGCAATGATGTGGCATCTCACTGGCCAGCGCACTGGCAGTCAGAGTATTTTTGTCTTCCATTGTGTTCCTTGTACTTAGAGTTAAGGGAGTTCGAACAGTGTAAAAAGAAGATATAATATGTTGAGGCTTTTTACATGTGAGAATTTTTGGCATATATGGTGGAGAAAAGAAATGCTTAGTTGTGTGAGAGGGAATAAGGTCTACTTTGACACTAATGAGCAAAATATGCAGTGTTTTAAAAATTTAAAAAAAACTATTTAAATTCACAAAATCATAGAATTGTATTAGATAATCTTTCAGGTTTCTTCCATACATAAATTTTAGAGTACTTCGCACACTACAGTTTCTTTCTGTGTAGTCTGTGATTACCACTTCTTTTACTCTCAAACATAAGCTTTTACTGTTGGCCTTTTGTGGTCTTTTTTTGGTATTGATAGTTTAGATTGAATTTTTGGCTTCTGACATTTGGCTCACATACTGATTTTTTCCCCCCATCATGTGCCTCAGGAGAGCTTTCTTAAAATAAAATTCAGTCTCCCTTTTGTTTTCAGCATGATTGCATCTAATTATGCAATTAGAATAAATACATGCAATCAGAAGCAAGTAATAAATATTAGGTTCTAACTTTGTAAATTTTGTTTTTGATAAAGTGCCTCAGGGGCAGAGCTTTCTTATTTATGCGTGCTAATATCTTGCACTCTGTTGTGCATGTGCCAGGAACTCAGTCGTTATTTGTTGAATTAATGAAGTATTTTTAAGATGCTGTGCAAGGCTCATCTGAAAATATGCAAATTCTCTCAGAAGCTAGAAATGATTTGCAAAGTTATTTAGAACCATGTATATGGTTATGTTTAGACCATGTATCAGTTTGAAATAAATTGATTTATCAAGCTGCATGTTTGGCACAGTGGTGGCTGTGACTACATTAGTTGTCTTTGGAAGAAAAATGATTTTTATAGGTCATCAGTTAGGTCAGTTAGTCATCATAGATTTACTGTGTTTCTCATGCTGTTCCCTTAGATTTGATCTGGCTTCTCTCTTGTACATTTGAAGCTTATTTAGGAGTGTGTCAGAACAAGCTGTCTCTGCAGCCTGAATTGTTAGCCTTTAGGGCAGGGACCACATTATTATGTTCTCTTCAGAGAATGACACAGGAGAGAGCTGCCTGGATCATAAATGATGGTGATGAGCTCAAGTGGGTGACCTGGCTCCTTGGTCTGGACACCGGGGGCAGGAGAGCACGTGCCATCTTTCTCAGGGTTTTTTCCTAATAATCCCTTTGAAGCTACCCTTTGCCTTGTTATGAAGTCTTACTTTGTTTCACTTTTTAAACACATGCCTGTAATATAACTTGCCCACTTCCATTTTTCAAGCATTCCAGTGTTATAAGCATTATAAATATAACTTGTCTCATTTGTGTTTTTGTACTCAATACCTAGCAAAGCAAAATTCCTGGCATATGCAGGGATTTGATAAAATGCTTGTTGAATTGAGTTGGTACCTTTGGCAGTGGGTAATCAGGCAGTTTAGAGCAGATTAAAGTTGAGAATCTAGATTTCCTATCTCCTTTTAGAGGAACAGTGGATTCCAATGGCTCCTTTACCCCTGAATCCAGCTTGGTTTAGGGTTATCATAGATCTCAAGACCACAGGATTGATAGAAACAACAGGCTTAGAAAAGGAAGTTAATTTTGTAATTAAGTTTGTTGTCACTTGAATTTGTAAAGTTTACAGTCTGGGGGACACTTGGTTCTCCTTCACTTGGAGAAGTTTGTGCCATAAAAGGGCCCCAGAAAAGCTGGGAAGCCAGGAGCAAGAAAACATAAACTTATTCAAAATGGACTTTGCAAATGATGGCATATGGAAGCCTTATAAAACACCTATTTTGGTGCTTTTACTGGACTCGTTTAAACCCTTATTGCTCAATGCCTTTATAACAGGCATAAGAAACTATGTCCTGACAGTAAAACATCTATTTGAAATAGATGGTAAATTTATTGGGAGCATTTCAGGGCTGAAGCATATTTGTAACTGTGAGAGATGGTCTCAATTATTAATCTTCATGCGAAACCAAAGAGAAGTGACTGATACACTAGATTAATGGCACTTGATTTTACTACCCCAAACTGAAATCATCATCTACAAAAATAGATTTGTAGTCTTTTGGTGATTCATCCCAGGCTATATTAGAGCCCCAGAACTGTGGCTTTTAATTACCACTGATTTCATTTTACCTCCTCCTAGGAATACCATTATGAAGTGTGGTGAAAGGATTAAAATTTTTGAACTAAAGTTAACCCAGAACTGTGGTTAATCTCTCTGGTCTCTTTTAAAACCCTATCAGTTAAAAAAAAAAAGTGGAGGAGGGACGGTATTATTTTTGGAGCACTTACTAAGTTTTAGGACTGTGAGCCAAATGTAGGTATTATTGCCATTTTACAGATAAATCTGAGACCTAGAGTCGTTCAATGTTTTGCCCAAGGCTGCACCACTTATATGGAGGCAGGATCCAAAGCAGCCTAAATGATTTCGAGGTCCATATACTTCTGCCTCCTTTGTAGAGATTTTCCCCCTGAGTTTGCATGTATTTCAATTTCTGCAGCAAGTTTTTTCTCATATGATACTTACTCTCATGTTACAGTTATGTAAAATTTTGTTTTATCTAATTAGACTATGTTCTTAATGAATAGAGTTGTAGCTTTGTATTTCCAAAGCACCTGGGATAGTGCCGCTTGCACATAGTGGATGCTTTATAAATATTTATTGAATAAAATTGTTTAATAATCTGACATTGTTTACTACTTGATGTAGATCTAGGGTTTGAAATGATTCTTTCCTCAAATAATGCTAGTGGTTGGTCAAAATGTGAAATCTCAGTTGAAATATTATAATTTTTACTTCTATCAGTTTTTTCTTAAAAAAAAAAAAACACCACCACCAGAGAAAATAATAGCTTAGAAGTAGTAATTTCTTTTTCTTAAAAGGTAGGAGAAAATATGCATAGGGAATACAAATAAATAAACTAAAGTCCCTATCCTTTGAGAATTCACAGCCAATTGGCAGTGATGAGAGATATTAATGATATTTATAATATAGAATGGAATGTTCTAATGCCTTAAGAAGGGATTAAAGCAGAGTTGTAAAAGTTTGAGGAGAGATGATTTTTAATTTGCAAGGATCAGGGAAGTGTTCATGAAAGAGGGGACATTTGACCTAGAACTTGGAAAGAGGAGTATGTTTTGACAGATTTCAAGGGAAGGAACTTTGGGCAGATGAAAAAGTTAGAGAATAGTCATGGAGGCAGAAATGTCAACGATATGATAATGAATTTAATCTGACTAGGGCATAAGACTTGTTAAAAATAGTGAAGAAGTTAAGAAAGGAAAGGATACTTGGGGATAGTGCTTGGGGGGTCTTGTGCAAGATGATATTTAAATTCCTTTTCAGCAATTTTGTGATCCTATAATTCTCTGAATGCCATGACAAGGCACTTGGCTTTTATTAAGTGAGCAATCGTGAGTCTCAAAAATATTTTCAGTTGTGACATCTTATCTTCATTTGATATTCTTACAGTGCCATGAAGTGACACAATTAGAACTGTGCTTTGTAAGCACAGTTTTATAGAAGAATATTTTGGCAGCAATGTGTAGTGGAAATGTAGTGGAATGAAGTGGAAAGGGACTGAAGGTTAGAAGTTAGAAGGCTGTTGCAATAGTATAGATTAGAAAATAGTATAGTTTAGAAAAAATAGTACAGATTAGAAAATAGTATTGTATAGATTAGAAACAAAGACCTAAACTATAGTGGCATCCATGGGAAGAAAGGAGCCAGGTGTGGTGTGTGCCTGTAGTCCCAGCTGCTGGGGAGGATGAGGCAGGAGAATTGCTTGAGCCTGGGAGTTCAAGACCAACCTGGGCAACATAGTGAGGCTCTGTCTCTTAGAAAAAAAATAAACAGACAATAGAATTTGTATGGGTGTATATATAGAAATATATGTGTGTGTGTGTATATATATACATATATATGTTTCTCTCTATATAGAAATATATATACCCATACAAATATTGCTATAAAGATAACTCATAATAATTACCACAATGAATTCAGAGTTACCATCTCTGGTGCTAATAAAGAATAAAATAGCTTTAACTTCAGAATTGATTTGAATAAAATGACCCCAGGAAATTCCATTACAGTGCTTCTTTTATTTAAAGCCCATGATCCTTCCTCAGA
Organism: Microcebus murinus; assembly: GCF_040939455.1. NCBI lineage: Eukaryota > Metazoa > Chordata > Mammalia > Primates > Cheirogaleidae > Microcebus > Microcebus murinus. The sequence goes on along the minus strand of NC_134109.1, from coordinate 55,790,481 downwards.
CCCTTTTGGTTGTTTAATTTTCTTATTCTTAACACTGCCTTATAGGATATGAGGGGAACAGGATTTGTGCTACCTTGGGGCCATTTTATCAGCTAGTCCTTGAAGGAGGCAGATTGATCTTTTCAAGGTTAGATTTTATTTTATTAATTGAGGTCCAGAAGCTCCAGAATTTGCATAACTTAGGTGGGACAGTTGTTAGATCATGGACTCTCTTGCTACATTTGTCTTCCATTAATCAAACTGAAATCCATTTTCTAAGATAGGTTTTGCAAACCTGCTTACCCCCTCACTCCTTTTCTCTCCTCCTCCTTCCCTTTCTTAAAAAAATTATTTATTAAATTCCTGCTCTATGCTAGACATTATGCCAAATGCTAGGAATGGATTGATGAATAAGTTCCTGTTTGGGGGCATCTCATACCATGGGGTGGAATCATATGTGCTCTGTTAGAGGAGCACGGAAAAGGTAACTAAACCAGACCAGCAAGGGGAAGGGTAAATTAGAAAGGCTTCCTGGTAGTGGTGATATCTGAACAGAGTTTTGAAGATGAGTAGCAAGTAACTAGACAATAAAAGGGGGTGGGGAGTGAGAGGTTTAAAAACATATTTGAAGACTTACGAATAGTTTGTATAGCTAAAAACAGGAGGGGAATTCTAGGATATGAAGTTAGAGAAGTAGGCAGGTAATTGTGAGTCTTGGGTTTAAATGAGGACTTTCAACTACTTCCTGAAAGCTATAGAGAGTCATTGTAGTATACAAGGGATTAACTTGATAAAATGTGTATTTTAGGAAGTTTATTCTGGTATAGGAATGGAAAATGGATTTGAAGAAGGCAAGATTGAAGGCAAACAAATCTGTTGGAAGCTACTGCTGAAATCCAGGGAGGAAGTAGATGAAAGTCTAAATGAAGGTAGCTGAGAAATTAAAAGAGGAAGGGATAGATTAGTATCATTAAAAAGGTATAAAGTTTGTGACTTGGAGCCTGATTTGTTGGGGTAATTGACACATAGGGATAAATTCTCATATATTTGGTTTTAGTTGGATTATTCACTGGGGATACAGAAGATCTGGTTTTGGGAAAAAGATAGACATTATTGACTTTGGCATATGGATGTTGAGATTTTCATTGGTTATCCAAGTAGAAATGTCCATTAGGCCATTCAGGTGAATGTTTTGAGCGAGATAGATAGACTATGGAATTAGCCTACAAGCTGATGCCATGGGTGTAGATGCTGAACTCCAAGGGTGAGGAATAATGTGGAAGAGCAAAGGACTGAGGTTAGAGCTTTTAGAAGACAAGACAATTAAATGTCTTCACATTTAATTGGTCATCAGAGAAATACATGGAGGAGACAGATAAGCAGGAAGAATAAGAGGTAGGAAAAAACCAGAGAAGAGGAATGTAATGGAAACTGAGAGAGAGTTCAAAGGAGGAGAAATGTCCTTAGTGTCAAACCTGCAAACAGGAATGTTAAGAACCACACAGTATTGTTTTCTTTGTTTAATTTTTTAAATTTACTTTAATTTTTTCTTTTTTTTTTCTTCTTTAAGAACATGTTCTGTAATACAGAATAGTGTTTATTGTATATTGTACTGAAACCCGAGCAGTTTCAGTATAGCAGTACGGGCAGAGCTGAGTTTGGGACTGAATTGTGTCCAGATTAAAAGAGCAGTTAGCTATGTTAGGAGCCAAAAAATGAATAGGAGAGTGAGAACAGATCAAAAGTCCTGCGCTCAAAACCGGGTTGGGGGCCAAGATGAGCAGCAGCAAATGATCCTAGAAGGAATAGGCAGGGAACAAACAGAAGTCTCATAAAGATTCTATTGAAATATGGTATGGTTTTATCTGCCATGACTCTAGCTAGGATAACTTAAAGGCATTATGCAACTTCTGACACCACATTCGAAGATATGTTTTCTACTGACCAACCATTTCACACGCAGGGGTCAGATCAGATATCCTGGCCAGTTATATGCAACTGCCCATCTGGCATTAAGTAGCTGAGAACTGTTCCAACACGATAAGGCAAAATGTTCGTGGGAAGAAGAGTTCTTCATCATATACTACACGGACTCAGAAATCAATAAGTGCTTGACAGCCTGGTAAGTATCCTTTTGATGATGGATCTAATGCCACTGGAAGTACTTTAATGCCTCAGCAATGTTTGTCTTTTGTGAAAGAAAAATACATGGTTGTAAGCTGGATGTTCTGAGAAGGCTTGAGGCCATTGCTCTGCTTTCAGGGTGGGCACACTAAGAATAACATGCATCACATTTTGAGGGAGATGAATCCAGCAGCATTGGTGAGGTCGCTAAGCAAGGTGTTCTGGAAATTTTAATTTCTTAAGGGAAGGGCAGAGGCAAGGCTGCTGTGTGTGGATGTCCAGCTGGGCAGGCCATTCTCTGAACAGGACTTATTTAACCTGGTAAAAGTTGTGCTGGAACAAAGGGGAGCAGGTGACTTTAAATTTGGTTCACACTTGAATCAGCTTCCCACCTACCTGCTCCACGTACTAACCACACTGTCTGGTTACTGATCTTCAGTTCTGCTCTTGGCTGTGTCCCTGGATCCTCAGCTACCTGGGCTCATTGTGTTTTCCAGTGAATTACTGATACTGACTCTGGCTCTTCTACTTGGATCATGCCCCGTCTCATAAAGTATATTCATCTGGACAGAAATATACCTTGTTAAAACAGAATTCAGAAAATCTGTACCCCCATAATATGCCAAAATAAAAAAAAAAAAACAAAAAAAAAAAACAGAATTCAGTAAAGCATTTCACCCACTTTGATCACCAGAAGGTTCATTGTAAGAACCTTGAGGTTCCATTCAATCTACTTGTAGGCCTATAATAATATGAGGAGTTCTCTAATTCAGTGCTTTTTTTAAACAACAGAAGAATTTGTGGACAATGTCTGAATTCCCCAGTTAGGAAGTAGAACTACTTTAGTTCATATAGTTCAATACCATAAGTATAAAACTGGACAGTGACTTTTGATATAAATTTTCAGTTTCTTGGTGAAAACTCTTAGCCGGAGAAATTATTTTTGTCTTGGTCTTTTTTTTTTCTTCCTTTTATTTCATCATATTATGGGGGTATAAATATTGTTAGGGTTACAAATATTGCCCTTGCCCCTCCTCCTCCCGACGTGCCAGAGATTCAAGCGTGTCCAATACCCTGGTGGTGCGTACCACACACACTATGTAAATATACACCCTTCTCCTCCTCCCCCCTCCCGCCTGCCCACCACCGGATAAGAAGTTTTTTCTTTTTTGTTTGTTTGTTTGTTTTTGACATTTTGGTTACATTGTATATCTTTGCCTCTCCCCAAGAAGGGTTAGAGTTATGTCCTTCCCCTCCAAAATGCTCGCCACATCCCTAAGATTGGGTCTCTCTCCTCCCACTACACCCCCCCCCCGCCCCAATCCCTGGTGAGCATTGCCACCATTTGAAAACCATAGTTTTAATCAGTCAGTACCAATGTGATGGCGAGTAGATGTGGGGCCAATTTTCATGTCTTGTGTTGCCTCACTTTGGATAACGGGCTTAAGCTTAATCCAGGATAGCATAAACGGTGCTAGCTCACTGTCATTTCTTAGGATTGAGTAATATTCCATTGTGAGCATATACCACATTTTAATTATCCACTCATGAATTGACGGGCACTTGGGTTGTTTGCATGACCACGCAATAGTGAATTGTGAAGTTATTCAGAGATCATTTGCTGCATATTTGTGGCAGCTCCTGGTGAAAAGTATCTTTGTCTTGGTCTTGTTTGAATTTTCTAATATTGTCTAAGTTTAGCTGACCATATTCTGATCCTCTTCTGTGTGTCACATGCCATTTTTGCCACTGTCTTCTACCCAGGGGTGTAACTTCCTTGCTTATAGATTATTTGATTTTTTTCATGGATGCTGTGAAAAAGGTTTAATTCATTTTGTTTTGTAAAATATTGCTGCCTGCTTTCTTTTTATCCCTGAAATGTGTATCTGTGTCTGCCTCTGCATTGTTCCATAGCTCTCTGCCCTTGTGGTCTTTGCTTACTTTTCCCCTATAGTGCTCTCTGTCCTGACCTCTGTCTTCTCCTCACTGTGGTGATGGTTAAGAGATATGATTTTGGAGTGAGACAGGCTAAAGTTTACTCCTAGCACCGTTTGTTACTTGCTGTGTGGTCTTGGACAAATCTCTTGACAGTGTCATGCTTCAGTGTTCTTATCTCTGAAATGGGGCCATAATGGTACCTACCTCATAGGTGGTTGTGAGGATTAAATGAGACAATACAGGCAAAGTGCCCATGTAGTACTGCCACATAGTAAGTGCCTCATCATGTTCACTTGTTGATTTCTGAACTGAATATGTATTTACTTCTTCCTATTAGGTAGAAACAAAATTCCATGATACTTCCTGTGTAACACTTTTCCTATAGCAGCTGCTTAGAGGGAATTCCTTGTCAACTAACTACTCATGTTCAGTATTTGTGCCAATCGTACGGCACCAGTTATTGCCTCTCTGGTAGAGGAGCCTACATTTCTCCTGCTTTTGCCTCTACAGTAAGATATGGTTCCACATGTCCAACCCTTCCCTTCATCTTTCTTCTTCTACCATTCTTTCCCTTTCTTTTTATTTCTAACCTAGTGTATTGGTTTTATATTGCTGCATAATAAATCACCACAAACTCCACTTTAAATGACATGCATTTATTTTGTCACAGTGTCCGTGGCTTAGGAGTTGGGGCATGGCTTATCTGGATCTTCCACCCAGGGTCTCACAAGACTGCAACTAAGGTATTGGCTGGGCTGCATTTTCATCTGGAAACTTGACTGGGGAAGAATTTGCTCCCAAGCTTGTTCAGATTGTTGGCAGAATTCATTTCCTTGAGGATATATATAATCGAGGGCCCTGGCATCTGACTGAATGTTAGCAGGAGTCCTCCCATGGTTTCTTGCCACGTGGCTTCCTCTACATGACTGCTTGCTTTATCAAAACAGCAGGGAGAAATCTCATTCCTGTCTGCTAAGGTGGAGTCTTATATGATGTAATATAACCATGGGAATGACATCCCATCACCTTCGCCATGTTCTATTTGTTAGAAGCAAGTCACAGGTTTCTCCTACATCAAGGGGGAGGGTATTATACAAAAGTGTGGACACTAATAAGTGGGCAGTCTTTGAGGAGTCACTTTAGTGTCTACATTCACCCAGCCTAGATGCTTGCTGTAATACCACTGGATACACTGGACTTTTCCATGACCTTAATCTTGTTAATTCCATGAGTATAATATAAAAATATGCTACTACATTATGAATTCTTAGAAAAACCTGACTGTAATGGAAAGTATGAGCTGAAGATACTTACCTTGAAAAGCCCCCTTGAATCTAAGAAGCTTAGGAAAGGTTAAAAGTTTTTCAAAGATTTTTCAGGAAATGAGGTAAGGGTGTGGAGGTCTGAGTAAAGTAGGTTTTGGGATAGTCTGAGTGGTTAATATGATGCTATTTGATTAAAGTGGAGGGAAGAAACAAATTGCTAAGTGATAGCGAGCCTCTATTTTAGATAGGGTGGGGTGAATTTGTAATGGAACCAACTAACAGTTTCATGGCTTTGTGCAGCAATGCTGGGCAGTCTGGGAGTAGGACAAGAAAAAGAAGCAAAGTTTGATCAGGGACGAGGATTGGCAAAGCAAGAACTGCGGAAATTTAGAGTGTGGGAAATCCTGAATTTTATTACTATTGCAATTTGGCTTGTCTCGCTGAAGATAGTTAATATTTTTCAATTTTAAGTTATGAGCTATTACAACTATCAGAAAAGAACATTAAATAACATAAAAGGAAACCACCTACCCCTAATCATATTTAATAGATGTTAAAATTTCTCATGTTTCCTTCAAAAATTCTTTTCTTTTTAAAAGTAGCAAAGTCACACATCCTACCTTATCTTTCTTTTTTCTCCCTTCCTTAATGAAGATTTGAGGTTTGCAGTTATTATCGCATCTATTTAAACGGGTCAGTATGTATAATCTTAGAATGTCATTTTGAAAGAAGGGAATTCTTTAACACACTCATTAGCAAGTAATAGATACAGCATAAAAAGGAGAAAAGACTTAGAGCGAGCTTTGAGGGCAGCAACTAATGCCCAGATGTTTTGTTACAGCATTTATGTGCCGAATTTCATAGTAAGCATTAAGATGCTTTAATATTCAGTTGGCTTAAAAGGTTAAGGGCAGAAAAACAAATGTTCTCTTCTGTGGAGGAGTTACACTGAAAGGCAAAGGGGAGCTCTCGTCTAGCATGAGCTAGAAAAGATAATTGTTCATTAGGGAGAGTGAAGTCTGTAGTAAGTAAGTGCAACCACATTCATTAGCCAGTTCCCTACTTTCTCTCTGTAATGGGCATTAAGTTTCTCTGTGTTTAATAAGAATGAATTCAGGCTTTTGTACTATAGATCCTTTCCTGGGTTTCTAATATTCTAGCCTTTGGTCTTTTTTCTCTTTGAATTTTCACTGAATTGATGTAAAGGTGTAACCTTGCCATGGGAGTAATGTTTGTGCTCCTCCATTCATATGTTGAAATCCTAACTTCCATTGTGAGGGTATTAGGAGGTGGGAACTTTGGGAGGTAATTGGGTCATAAGGGTGGAGCCCTCATGACTCAGATTAGTGCCTTTTTAAGAAGAGATATGAGAGAGCTTGCTCTTTCTTGGCTCTTCACCAGGAGAAGACACAGCAGAAAGGTGTCTGCCTACAAACCAGGAAGAAGGCTCTTATCAGATATGACCATGTTGGTACTCTTACCTTTAACCTTCCAGCCTGTAGAACTGTGAGAAATAAAGTCTATGGTAATTTGTTATAGCACTCCAAGCTGACTAAAACAAATCTCAAGGCAGAGTATATATTATTTCTTAAATAATACACTCCAAATGTATGACAAGTTTTCAGAGAATATAGAATGTACATAGAAATCAAGATATCAATCAACCAAACAGAAGATAATTATATAAAAAGATACTTAAAATATGTTTATAATAATTGACAAATATTGTTTTTTTAATAAGAATTACCAAAAACCAAAAATTTAGGATTGCTAAGTGTGTTGTGTTTTGGAGACATGTCTAGCACTGTAACTTACTTGAAGGTCATAGCATTTGGACAGATAAAGATTCTGTATCTCTAGGCTCCAAGGTCATGTGTAGATTCAACCCTGGAGCCAGCCCCGTCTAAACCACATGATTTGGGCTTGTTTTCTGGGGAGCAAATGATCTAGCCTTCTGTATTATGCTTTATAAGTGGTTAAATGCCTCTAACAACAAGCAAACTAACCATATAAAAGGGTATGTGTGGGAAATAAAATGAATGTGTAAATTTGGGTAGTTGTTAGGGGCGAGAGAAGAAAGGCTAGAAAAGGAATCTCAATGAGGATAACATTTGAGTAGATTCTTAAAGAATTAATTAATTTTTCCAGGGTAAGAAGAAGGAACATTATGGGCTTAGGTGACAGCATATAAGAAAAAGCAGAAAGGTGTGAAGCAGCCAGGGGACTGGGATGTGGGCAGATATAACTTTTAAAGGTAAGCAGGAGCAGAAATCCCTAAAAGACTTGCATGCCCTACTTTGCAGTTTCGACTTCAGTCTGTAGACATTGGGGGCCTTTGAAGGGTTTGGCTTCAAAAGGATGGAGAATGGAGGGTAGAAGTGGTAGGGGATGCCAGAGTCTGAGTGATCAGGCAGAAACTTATCACATTTATTGTGATGAGAAATGATGGGTGCCTAGGGTTGAAGCAGAGGAACAGTATGGGGTTAGTCTCAGCTCTCTCTGACTTTGTGGGTCATTGTTTCATTAATCCTAAGAGAAGAGCCAGCTTTTGGGAAGGGAACAATGGGTTCAGCGTTGGGCACATTGAGCTTGAGGTTCTCTGGCACATGTGGGTGGAGATTACCATAAAGCAGTGGGCAAAGTAAGCGTGAAGTTCAGGAGAGAGATCCAGTTTGTAGATAATAGATGTTAGCATCGTCTGTGTACAGAAGTTCTTAGAGGCATGAATGTGAGCAAGATTGCTCAGGATGAGTGTGTCAAGGCAGAAGAGGGGAGCAAAGGCCAACCCAGGGAATCCCAACAATTAAGGTGGTAAGAAGTCAGTGGACAGAAGGAGGAATGATGGGAGAAGTAAATGGAAAATCAGGAGGACTTGTTGCCAGGGGAAAAAAGCAGTAGATAATTACAAGAAGGAGGTGCTGGTTGACAGTTTCAAGTGCTATTGGGTGACCAGGTTTGAAAATGACACTGGATTAGGCCATTGCAGGTCAAAAGGAGAGCAAGAACAGTTTTATTGGAATGGCAAAACTCAAATAAGACAACAGTGGGTTGAGGACTGAATGGGAGGTGAGGAAGAAAAGTTGTCAGATGTTCAAGTTATAATTTCAAGAACTTTTTCTTTAAGGCAAGATAGAAGAGAGAACATTTGTAGCTTGGGGGTGCTGAAGAGTCTAGGAATTATACTTTTGAAAACAATGGTAAAAACTTGATATTTACGAGAGTTCAAGAACCTGGTCTGGTGACTATTGAACAAGGTTATAAAAAATAAAAAAGGCTTTAACTTCCTTTTTGGGTGTTGGTATAAGAGTGCTTTAAAACTAGCTATGACTTCAAAATGTCTAAATCTGCTTAGAAGTGTCTTCAGAAACTCTTGAGACAAAGGACAGTTTAGGAAAGAATCCCTACTGCTGCTTCATGCAGTGTGGCTAGATATCCGAGGTGATGAGGTTTAAATAATGGCAAAGGAAGTTGAAAAGCTTTCAGCATCTTTGCTGACTCCAAGAAGCAAAAGCAACCAGCCCTCCAGCAAACACATTTTTCCCTTCTGAAATTCTGTCAAATAAATTCAGAGGAACATGAAAAAAGTGAAAATATATCTTGTAACATGTGCTGATATGGTCGCACAGCCCCTATTTCATAGATTGTGCATGATGAATTTCAACAGTATACCTGATTTCTCTGGCATGTACATTGTGTAAAAGAGCTTGCAGGGATACAACTTTATAATCATTCCAGGGAACTTGAGAAGGCATTGCACGATAAAATGAAACTACAGATACCATATAAGCAAGAAGAAATCTTTTCCTCAGAAATGAAGATACTCCATAATAACATTCAAGGAAAATTGCATACTTTGAGGCACTCTACACTTTCAGTCTTACCAATGACAAGAAATGCAGCCTAGGTTTAGCATTTCATTTGGAGTATCACAGTACTAGCTAGCTTTGAATGGGCTTATTTTTCAAGAGCTGAAGTGGTAGCTCATCACATATTTCTCGGCTCCTGAAATGATTGGTATTCCTCTTCTATGTAACAGCTGCTGGAGGGTTTTTTATTTAACCAGTGAAGAGTTCCAAAATAGAAGTGTTGTCCTGGATATATTTTAAAAACACACATTTCAGGCCTTTCCTCTTTAACTTGAAGAAGCAGATAAAAAAATCCCAAAGTGAAAGTGACAAGATAACATTGTGAGATTGACTCACAAAGGCATAAGGAATCTATAGATGCCCTACATGTCAGCAACCAAGGCAAACACTGCAACTGTCATACCCAACACAGAAGAGCTGAGTAGATTTAGTCAAAACCGTGATTCACTTCAATGTTTATGAAATTAGGTGTTCTGGCTAACTAAATTATCTAGTTATTAGGTGGCTAAATAGAATAATATATTTTTTCCCCTAAGACAGAGTCTCACTCTGTTGCCCCGGCTAGACTGCAGTGGTATCACCATAACTTACTGCAACCTCAAACTCTTGGGCTCAAATGATCCTCCTGCCTCAGTCTCCTCAGTAGTTGGGACTATAGGTGTGTACCACTATGCACAGCTAATTTTTATTTTCTTTCTTTCTTCTTCTTTTTTTTTTTTTTTGGTAGAGACACAGTCTTGCTCTTGCTCAGGCTGGTCTCATACTCCTGAGCTCAAGCAATCCTCCCAAATAGGCCTCCCAGAGTGCTAGGATTATAGATGTGAGCCAAGCCTGACCTATAATAATCTTTTTATTTGAATTTTTGTTGTCACAGAGTTTTAGAAATATGTTACCATATTTTATTAATTTAGTGATTTTCCTTCTGGTGTGAAAGCTGAGCTTGATTGTGGACTCTATTCCTGTTAAAGGTGGGGAGGAATTTTTGTTTTGTTTTGTTTTGATATTCTTGTTGGGGTCTGTGCAGAGGAGAGAGAATTTAGCCGGTGGTTTCTAGCTATATCCTGTTCTAGATCTTGTGATTGGTCTGTTTAATCTGCTCTCAGGCACACTCTCTCTACCACCCTGTCAAGTATATATGATATTTTACTTTATTCTCAATCTGTTATTTAATCCTCAGGTATTTAATATAGTCTGGATATTGTAGCTGCTAAAATGGTATAGTATTTGTGAGTAATTTATAACCTAATGGGAGAAAATACATCTGCTGAAAAGCAAAACTGCCTGGGATTGAATCCTGGTTCTAGTACTTGCTAGCTATATGATCTTGAGTAAGAACTAAATGTATTTATATTTGTGTCTGAGTTTTCTTTTAGTAAAATGAAGATACTAATAATATCTACCTCATAGAGTTGCTTTTAGTGTCCCTAAAGTGCTTAGATCAGGGTCCAATACAAAGTACACTCCACTCAAGCATTAGCAGTGATTATTATCACCCTACATCCCTAGTCATGGTTAGACCACAGAGTGCATCTGCAACGTGTGCACTGAGAGAGGATAGAAATTTCCCTCAGCACAGTTCTCAGTCCCCAGTGCCTGGAAAAAACCATCTCTCCTTAGTTTGGTGCTGCCTGGGCCTCTCCCTTTATATATGAATATTCTTAGATTGGGTATATATGTTCTACTGTGGAAGACAATGTGCAAAAAAAAAAAATTAAATAAATAAATGAATAAAAATAAAAAAATAAAAGAGGAATAAGAAGAAAAAGAAACACTGAAGAACCTTGATATAGGTCGTTATATTGTCATTTGCTTCTCTGTAGCCTTAACATTTAGAAAATAATTTCTGGTTACTAAATTATGGTAAATTGAGGACTTGAATAGATTAACCAAAGTTTTCTCTAACATGCCACTATAGAAGACAGTGAGTAATGAATTACATGAATTACAAAACAGAAAAGTAAACCAAAATATAATGAGAAAAGGCAATTTATTAGCGTTTTGTCCATGCTCCGGAGTATAGCTTGTTGCATGCAGAGAATAGCAATCAGATTGGCTTTCCCTTCTCCAGGGGTAGGCAGTAACTGAAGGATTCTTTTGATCATTGTATTCATTTTGTGTTAAAACTGTAGCACTTCTAATTTATAGACATATTGTGAATGTCAAGGAAATGTCACCCAAATCATTGAAATACAGTGAAATTCATCCGTTATATTTAAGTAACAGGTTGCCCTGGGCTCCAGGGGAAGCAAGCTTAAATGGAACTGGGATTTTGACTGTTCAATTTCAGCACTTTAAAGACACAGAATAATCAAGGTGAATTTCTTAAAGGTAGAGACTCTGAGGATAGAAAGGTAACTGTGCAGTGTTTCTAGATAAGCCATTAAGTGGCAGATTGGCATACAGCTACATTTCAGACCCTGATTTGTTTGGTTTAATGTGAACCATTTTTTTTTTCTTTAAATTGCATCCCAAATCCTATAATGGAGATACTTAAATGAACCCTCTGGGTCACTTAAGCATCTATTTCAGCATCCCTCTGAGAAATTCAACAGTCTGTTATAAAAATTGAGTTTTATGTTTCTGTCAATACCTAAGGAAAAATTTGATTATCCTCCAGATTTTTCCCAATCCTTTAACTAAATTGGATTATTTGCTGAATTACCCTTTACTTTTGAGCACTCTGATAGTGTCTCAGTTGCAAACTTTACAGTATAAACTGACAAGAATATATAATGTTTATCTCCCCAGAGGACGAGCATATAAGCTTTGCCTTTGGACTTGGGTGGGTCCACATTCCAACCATGTTTTGGATGCTTGTTAATTGGGTGACCTTGTGCAGGTTACATGGTTTTTGTTGTTTTCATCTCTTTGTGAGCACAGGGGTGATACTGATAGTGAGCTTGCATGGGTTTAGGTAGGGAGATAATGTGTGTGTAAGTTCTACAGATTAAGAAAGTAGGCCCTCAATAAATGCACTTCACCTCCCATCTCTTTATACCCCAAGTCATTATTCATTTATTGAGAATACAGGGAAAGGATATACTTAGGCTCAGGATCTTTTATGATGGGAATCCAAGATAACACATCTTAAATCCATTTGTATCAGTCAGTGTTCAACCAGAGAAGCAACCCAGCAGCAGATTTATCACAAAGAATTGGTTTATGTGATGTGGGAGACAGGCTGGCCAAGTCTGAAATCCACAGGACCCATGGCAGAAAAGGCAGGGGCTGATGCTGCTGTCTACAAGGGGAATTTCTTCTTCAGGGAATCCTCAGCTCTGCTTTTAAGGCCTTTTAAGTGATTGAATCAGGCCCACTCAGATTATCTAGGATGATCTCCCTTACTTAAAATCAACTGCTTATGGATTTTTTTTTTTTTTTTGAGACAGGGTCTTGCTCTGTCTCCAGGGCTAGAGTGCAGTGGCATTGTCATAGCTCATAGCAACCTCAAACTCCTGGGCTCAAGTGATCCTCCTGCCTCAGCTTCCCAACTAGCTGGGACTACAGGTGCACTCCACCACACCTAGCTCATTTTTCTATGTTTTGTGGTGTGAGGATGAGGGGAAATTTGCCTGTTCCTCCTGAAAGTTCACTGGGAGATCAACTCACAATTAAGGCAGATTAATAGGAGGAAGAGGTTTATTTGCCATGCACAAGGGGAGAATCCCAATATCCCAATGGGATCTAGATATTTTTACACTTGCCTTTTAGTGGGGAAAGGAATATGAGAAGTATAGGTAATTCTGTTTAGGAGCAATAAATGATTGCTAGGGAGGATGAATAGCTACTTAGGAGAATGAATGGATGGGCAGGGGAACAGATTGACTTTTAATTAACAGGAGAGACAGGTATATGTTTAAAATGACTTGGACCAGGTCTGGTTGCATTCTTGATTTTCTTTCCTGCAATATAGTGAGATAATGGGAAAGGGAAGGGAAGTCAATTGTTCTTTTGATGCATCAGTTCAGTTTATGCAGATGGAGGGAAAGCCCCTTTTAGTGACTTTTGATCTCAAAGGGCCTTTAATTCAAAATATTCTTTGTACCAAGGAGTTATATTTTGCTATGAAATTTCCTCAGCATCTTCAGTAGAGATGGGGTCTCACTCTTGCTTGGGCTGGTCTTGAACTCCCGGCCTCAAGTGATCCTCCTGCCTCAGCCTCCTACTGTGCTAGGATTACAGGTGTTTGCCACTTTGCCCACCCTGCTTATGGACTTTAATCACATCTACAGAATACCTTCACAGAAACTCCTAGATCAGTGTTCAGTTGAATAACGGGATTGTAGCCTGGTGAATTTGACACGTCAAGAAGACCAACACACCATCCATTTTGGCCTTTCTGGATCTTTTTGTTTGTAGAAACAGTTTTTTAAAGAGAAGTTACATTTATTATAGCAAAATATGAGGTTCAGTTTGCTTCAAACTATAGAAAAATAAAAAGGAAAAATTTGTTTCATTGGCTAAGGCCAAATGTAAACAGGCACTATATAATAAATGTTTTGTTTTCTGGTTGCTATCAGAAATGATCTGATTTTTGATTTGTGGATATATAGTCAGTCTCTCCCATTAGGGTGTGAGCTCCATGAAGGTGGGGGCTTTTCTGTGTTCACTCCTGCATTCCCCCACATCTTGAACAATGCTTGGCATAAAATAAATAGTAAGAAGAGTCCATAAGTAATTTCATCCAAAGAAGAGTTGAATTACATTTCCTTGTCTGAATAAAGAGTTTTCTATTACCTTTATTTGGCTCATTTTTGGCTTCAGTTATAGACGGCACCAAGCCTCAAGAATGAGGATGGCAATTTTTTCTAGAAAAACATTATGATCCTAAGGTTTCTCCACAGGGAACAAACCCTGTTATCAGAACAGTTAAAGATTAGAGTCACAACTTATTGGTGCCTTTAAGATTTTGTACTCACCCCTTTATCCTCAACATTTTCTAGGAAAATACATGTAATCTTTAAAAATTTATGAATTATTGGATACATAAAAGACAATATGTAAAATATGTAAGTTATGAAGTATAGTAACAATGCAAACCCATGAACTCACCAATCAACTTACTAATACTGCTAAAAATGCTGCTCTGTTCCATCTCCTACCCCCAACCCCACCTTTAGAAATCACCAGTGGCCTGAATTTTGTATTTAGCATCTTTTGAGTTTTATTCATAGTTTTATCAGACATGCATGTATCCCTAAACAATATGTTATTTCATTTTGCTTCTTTTTAACTGTATATAAATGGTATCACAATGTATATTTTGTTTGCTGACCTGCTTTTCTTAATTTACTGTTATGCTTCTGAGATAAATCCAGTGGATATGTAGAACTATAAGTCATTTACTTTATTGACATAGAATATTTCATCGCATGATTCATACCACAATTTATTATCCATTCTCCTGGCAATGGCCATTCCCCACTCCTTTTTCCCCCCTATTATAAAACAGTGTCGCTATGAATGTTTTTATACACATATCCTGAAGAATATATGTGGAATAAACTTTAGAGGTTATCTAATTAAAACTCTTCATTTATAGGTAAGTAAACTGAGGCCAAGAGCCTCCAGACTGTTTTTAGTAAAATTAGGGAGGTCCCCTAACTCTCATCCACTGTGTTTTTCATCATCTGTGCCATCTTATATGAATATGTTAAAGCTTATTTTTAAGAAAAATTTAGTTTAATTTTATAATGGTTGGTAAGGATTTGGCTAACTATAGCCTCTTTTGGGTGTTTTTTTTATTTTTATTACTTCAAGGGGAAAGGAAGGCAGGCTCATTCCCTGCGCCTGTGACAAGAAGAAAAGGGAGACTCAGGGAGCGGGCTGGAAAAAGGAGCAACTCTGAGGCCCTTGGCAAGGTCACCCCGCTTCCCACCACGCTTGGTCAGGACACTTGACTTTCGAACAACCTGGGTTTGAACTGTGGGGGGTTACTTTTAAGCGGATTTTTTTTTCAGTTAATACAGTCAGCCCCGCTCCATATCAGCGGGTTCCGCCTCCGCAACCCAACACGGATTGAAAATCTAGTATCTGCGGGTGGGGACGGGGTGCTCGCGATGTGGAAGACCGACTTTTGGCGTCCGCGATGCTGCGGGCCAACTGCGCGGACTTCGGTCCACGTGGGGGTCATGGAAGCAATCCCCTGACCGTAGAACACGCAAACAGACAAGCACAGACGTCGTGTGTATGCAGGTGTTGGATTTTTACAAAGTGAGCACACCCAGGTACCCCCAACGTGGGTTCAGGCAGAGGGTAACCAGCACCCCAGGAGCACCCCCCCATTCTCCCTTTCAGTCGCTATGGGCTCTGCTCCTCGTCCTTATTCCTCCACCCCTTGCCGTTTCAGGGGCCAGGCCCTTTGAGTTTCATGACAATGTGTAGAGATGCTACTGTGGTATTGTGGATAAATATCACACATGGTGGTAAAAGATCAGAGTTCAGTCTTAGCTCTAATATTGTCTCACCATGTTGATTCCCTATATGTAAAACCCTGGTCTCAGTTGTCTTATCTGTAACATGGAGATAATACGGAATTACTGGTTTGGCAAAAAGTTTAAATGAGCTAAGACAAGTGGAACTTTCCAATAAAGTTCCTGGCACAGAGTTAAAGTGCTTAGTAAATGTTGGGCCCTGAAAGCTCATGAACTCATGGGACATCACATCTAGACCGTGCTGTCTTTTGATGCCAACCTTCCCATGGGCATATTCTCCTACCACTGTTGCTATAGTCCCTTTTCTCAGGCATTTTTCTATTCTAGGGACAAGGTCTCGAGCCATCTTTCTTCCTGAACGAAAAAAAAGCTGGAATTTCAACATGTAGTTTAGTCTTACCTTGCCGGTTCTGGTTTGCTGGCCATATTGTTAGTTGGATATGAGCTTTGATAAAATTCTTATTGTGGAGTTGAAGAAAGCAGCAGTGTAGATCAATGGCTTCTCTCATCTTTATGCTTCAGACTGGAAGCTTGTTTCAAGTTGCTCTTGACACCATTGGAATGCAGTGCCGCTCTCTGAGTAGTTCCCCTTCTAGGCCTTGCTCTTCAGCACTGAATCAAGGTCGATATTTCTATCTTCATTAAGTGCTAATGGCAGGTGCTCAGTGGGGGATAAAGACAATGTCCTCAACTTCTGGAACTGCATACAGGTGGTAAAATCTTCATGTTTTCTGTATCATTCCCATATATAGAATAATGAACCATTCATTTTGTATATTCTTGTCATACAGTTTTTATATTTTCCTTTATTTACTGACATCATTAGAGAGAGTGGCTAGGTGTGCACCAAATGTATATTTTATATGTTACCATTTTCCTGAGAAGAGGAAGAAACATTTTTTTTTCTCCTGCCATGGTTTTATTCTCTTTGCAATATAAGCACATTTTTAATTGTGTCATGAATTTCAATGCCCATTAATTTGAGGAAATAGACCATGTATATGGTTTTCATGAGGCTGTGAAAATTTCACCAGTTTGTTTAGATTCACCTGTAAAGGAAAATTAGTGCAGACTAATAAAGTATAAAAAATATGGATGGGGAAGGAATGGTCAAGAAACTTCCACTTATTGTTTGTGTGCATTGTGTGTGTGTGTTACTGTGCTTTTACCTCTATTATCTTATGTCATCGTGCCAAAGTAAAGATACCGTGAAAATCAAACACCCATATGGTGGCATAAATGTGGTGGCCTCTCTCTGTTAGGTATCTTTGGAATTTCCAAGCACCAAATTTAGGTTTTTCTAAGGGAGCAACAGATTGATCATCCACATTTCCTGAAACACTCATTTGTTTAGGGTTCATTCTTTATTTCATTTTTATTAAAGTCTTATACAGTTTATATTTTATTACATTAAAAATGAGGAAGTAAAGGAGAGAGGCTCAAATGATTTGTTTGAATTTGAGGGCAGAAATGTCCTTCGGGTGCTGTAGAATATTTGGGAAATGAGGTAATGTGCTGGTTCTTGATTTTTTATAAGTATAAATTAGAACAATGTTTATTAATTCAATAACCAATATTTATTGAATTCCTACTTTGTGCCAGGCACTTGCTCTGTGCTGAAGATACAATGGTGAGCAAGATATGAGTCTGTCAAATCATAGCCTAGTGAGAAAGCCAGGTATGAAAACATGGCCACAATCCAAAGATGTAAGTGCTGAAGTAGGGATAATGCTGAGTACTGCAGCTGTGGGAGTAACCAATATCAGGATCCTAGGTTATTTGTGAACGAAAGGTGTCCGGGGGTCTTCTTAGTGGAAGATGAATACCAGTTTTCCAGATGAATGAGTGGAAGGACATTACAAACCAGCAAACACAGAGGCACACTATAGTGTATGGAAATGCAGGGGGTTGAGGTTTCAGGTGTTTTGTTCAGATCTTTTTAATGGCATTCCTTCAGGCACTGTGGAATGTCATGATAATTCCTTTTCTAGTCTCACATCCAATAGGAGTTTAAATCCTTTTAATCCCACCTCCATGGCATTACTCATGTCCATTCCCTCTGCTCTTCCTCCATTACTATGTTTATCTCATCATCTCCTACGTGGACCATTGCAGTTGTCTTCTAAATCATCTTGATGCCTTCAGTCTTGACTGTCTTGGATTTATTCTCCATACTGCTGCTTTCCCACTGGTAATGGAATAAATCTAGACACTTTTTGCATGGTTTTCTATGCCCATGAAAACTGGCTCCTGTTTGACAGGTTTTTAGTATCTATGTTTATATTTATCTTGAAAGCAAACATACGATTTCTGGGGCTGAGGTAAGAGTTATTACAACAATGACTGCACTGGTTCCCCACAGCTAGTTACTCACAGGTGACTCAATGAGAGCCACATGTTACTCTGCATGTTGAGTGAGACAGTCTGTACTGCAGGAAAGGAATCCTGAAATCTGGGAATCTGGGAGTTTATATAGGCTATAAACTTCTCCCCTCACCTCTTTTTCATTTTTTTTTTTTTAGAGATGGGTCTTGTTTTGTCACCCAGGCTGAAGTGCAGTGGCATGATCACTCACTGCAGCCTCCAACTCTTGGGATCAATGGATCTTCCTGCCTGAGCATCCTGAATAATGGCTAATTTTTAAATTTCTTGTAGAAACGAAGTCTCACTATTGCCCAGGCTGGTCTTGAACTTCTGGCCTCAATTGATCCTCCTGCCTCCACCTCCCAATGTGCTCAGAAAACAGGAGTGAGCCACTGTGCCCTGTCTCCTCTCACCTCTAAAGAGAGGGAGGGAAACCTTTACTGTCTAGTCTTTTGCATCCTTTAGAATATAAGGGACTGGCCCCAAGGATTAGAGTTTCATCCTCCTTTGTAATATAAACTCTTAAGGAAATAAATCTCTAAATCTCTCTGGAGGTCTCTGGCTATTCAGTCACCCTTTAACTTCTAAGGCTTATTCTTTAACCCAGGTTCCAATTTTCTTTAGTCAGAAAATTAAAATATTTTCACTCTAGTTTCACACTACTTGCCTTTCCAGGCTCAACCCTTATTGCTTCCCCGCTCAAACACTTCACTCTCCCACTGCTGAACTACTTACGACGTTCTGTTTTAGGAAAGGAAAAGTATCTATTCCTTCTACCCCTCTTAGGCTCATTTTTTGGGGCCCCTGCAACAAAAGACAGGTTTTATTAACATGTATACCCCATGTACACATGGGAGATACACAGAGAAAAATGAATAAATCTCCAAGAGGTGCTTTATTATTCAGTCTTAAATATTATCTTCAGCTGAAAAAAGAGAGAAGGGTGTGGCAGAAGCCATTTATGCATAGGTAGCCTCAACAAGTATTGTAAAAAAAAGTAAGGTTTTGTTTACTCAGATTTAAGTCTGTGCCTTCTCCATTGATGAGTCTCCAATGATTTAGTCATCTGTCTCTTCCTGTTATAAAGGGGGAGACATTTTTACAAATGGCGATTTCCTTTATAGAGATAAAATACTCTTTATAGAAGGGTAACTGTTCCTCTGTTTTCGAGGCTTCTCCTATGATTGTTGTTTTTCAAAATAATCCTTAGGCCAAAGAGGCATGTTTTGGGGTAGCTTACTCTCTCGTCTTCTACATTATCCTAAGCTATGTCAGCCCTTATGCATTTGTTTGTTGTTTGTTTTAATGTTGCCTCATTGATTTCTTGGCTTATTATATCTATTGAGGAAAAATTTACATGCAGCAAAATGCACTGATTTTAAATTTACAATTTGGTGAGTTGTGATAAATGCATACTCCTTTTAATACCATACCAATCAAGCTTTAGAACATTTTTATCACAACAGAAAGTTCTCCTGTGCCCTCTTCAAGTCAATTCCACCTTCCTGCCATGAAAAGGCTGCTGTTCTGATTTCTATTACTATTGATTCATTTTGCCTGTTCTTGAGCTTCATTTAAGTGGAATCATCTGATATATACTCTTGTACATGTGGCTTCTTTAGCTGAATATATATTTCTGAACTTCATCTATGTTGTTGAATGAATCAGGAGTTTATTCTTCTTTTCCGTGGAGTAGTTTCCATTGTACAAATATTGCTCGATAAATTTGTCTTACGTGATGAACATTGTTTTTTTTTTCCTAGTTTTTCCCATTATGAATAAAGTATCATTCTTGTTCAAGTCTATTTTGTGGGCCTATCTTTTCATTTCTTTTAGATAAATACCTAGGGGTAGAATTTCTAGGTTATAGATGGAGTGTATGCTTACCTACATTTGAAACTGCCACATAGTTTTCCGAAGTGTTTATACCTTCAGGCTCCATGCTTTTGCACATGATGTTTTCTCTGTTTGGAGTATCCTTCTGACTCCTGCTTGGTGAATTCTTTCTCATCTTTTAAGTTATAGCCCAGCTTCTCTCCTCTTTGAAAGCTTCAGGAGAGTTGATTATACCCCTTTAGGCCACTACTTTGTCTCATTCATTCCTTTCCATTCCTGCCACTTTCTCCAATCTGTGGAAAGCAGGGACTGTGTCTTATGTACTTTTCACACTCAGAGTGAAATGATATGTTAGGAGATGCTACCAGTGTTGTACATTAGATGTCATTCATTCATTTCATGAATTTCTGCTGAGCAGTTACCATGCCAGGTAGAGTGTGACAAATTTATAAATAAGAAAAGTTATGACATCAAGATGCCAATTTTCTTTTATTGATTAATGGATAACTCTGGTTGATGAAAGATGTTATCTTAAGGAACAGGATGTTATGGCTGCCAAACTTGCTATATATTCCTCTTTTTATTTACATAGTGAAAATCCAGGGAAAGCTAGCATAAAGTCACACAGGACTGAACTAAAGCTACTGATGCCTTAACAAGGCAAGAAGAAATAAATGAGAGCAATGTATATGGATTATTTAATGCTTAAGGTTACAAAACATCATTATCCCCTAATTCAAATGTAAGAAGGTGTCACAGCAAAGAAAAGTATCTTGTTACTACACTATTCCATTTATTTTATACTATTTTCGGAGTTGTAAAATATTTTTTTTCTTTAATTCATCAAAAGATCATGACTTTTTCTGTTTCCTGTGGAGCTGATCTAACCACAGAGCTTTCACTGACTAGACAGTAGGTGTTGTGGGTTGTGGAACAAAATGAGAAGTAACATCCAAATGACAGATGTGCTCAGCAACAGAAAACAGAAAATACATTAATTCTAACCTTTGCATGTACCTTTTTAAAAACAGGTTTCACAACACGAAAATACTTTAATAATTTGTTGTTCAAAATCTAGAGTTTCTTTTCTCCTCCACAATTCCCAGGAAGGGGAGAAGAGTTATTACTTAGAAGTTAGTAAGGTTGATATTTAATGAGAAAGCAGTTCTAAAAAGTGGATGGATTTTAAAGATCTCAGCATGAAGAAGTTGAAATATTAAGGGCAACAGCTGCCTGTAAACGATTGCTGTTAGCTGAAATTTACATATTAAAGAGTAGAAAACTTCTAAGATTTCTTCATTCTTAACATTTTAATGCTCAAACTATAAGACAATGCAACACTTTAAGATGGTGACTTTTAAGTTTTATTTTTCAGGAATGCACTAAAGGCAGATGAGTAAGCTTATGTGCCTACCAAAAACACCATAGGAAAATATTTATGCAGCACCATTCTTAGCTAATGTGCCAGTTTTTCTCAGCATACACAATCAGATGCTATTTTTATGTATCTCACTGTCTCTAACAGAGGTTGCTTAAAGGGCCCATGGAACAAAGTGTATGTGAGGAGTAGGTATTCTTTTAATGAACTGAGGAAAATGATGGCTTGGGGATGAATTACCAATATAGTACATGTGGTATGTGTTCATTGAATGTTAGCTATGTTCAAATGTTGTGGAGGAAAAATTGGAGATATGCAACCTATCCACTGGCTTCGAGAAATTTTAGATCTAGATTATGCTTTGGAACAATTGAGTGGCACATTTGCATATTGACATAAATAAATGTAAATTTCAACAAAGTAGACAGAGTGAGTCCTGAAATAACTTGAAAGGGACTTTAAGTATGATTTTATTATGAGCTTAACCTACTTTAAAAATGAAACCTGGTGAAAACTGAAAGCCTTTTTCAGCTCTCAGGATTTTATTTTAGGTCACTGCTAAGGCATAGATATGTTTTTATTAAATAAAAAAAATAACTTTTATTACATATATTTTAAAAATGTATAGAAAGAGAAAAAGAGAATAAAAATCAATTAGAATCCTAATAACCAGAGAGAATCACTGTTCATTCTGTCCTTTGTATGTAATGTAATGTATGTCCTTTGTAATATATATGTTCATGTATACATGTATGCACTAACACATACATAATTCATTAATTTATGAAATGAGATCACATACTTTCACATACTTTCATAACCTGCTTTTTAAAAATGTACTGTTGAGGAGAGTTGGGTGGAGTATCTCCCTCAAGATGGGATCACGATGCCACTGCCTCATCTAGGGAACAGTTGATGGAGGATGGGGGTGGGAAGGAATTCCACTGTTCTCTCTATGTGGATGAGAGTTTGAGAAGCTTCCTAGGAAAGAATTTGTGCTGTAGATGCTTGTTCAGCTCAAAGAGGATAGATCAGTGGTGAGGAGTGATTCCAAGACCAGCCCTCAGGTTATTCTCCTACCATCTCCTGTGCACACAAGCCCTGAGCCCTAGAGGTAAGGAGGTACTACGGTATTTTACTAACCCTATAATCTTTCGAAAATGACAAGAAGTGGTGTGTACATGACTCTGGGCACAAGCACACACTGTGGCTGATATTGACAGTTGCTTATCTAATACCCATTCTTCTCATTCTTCCCTATTTTGTTTTAGGCAGGACTGTGCCCATTTAATCACTTACCTTCTCATACTTCCTTGAAGCTAGTGATGGCATTCTTGCCAATGAGATGTAAGCAGAGCTTTGGTAGAAGTATCTGGAACAGTGCTCTTTCATATTAAAATGGCATACTCAGAACTGGCGCTCCCCTTTACCTACCCCTTTTCTTTCTGCCTCAGTCCTGGATGTGATGGCTGGAGCTGAGCATTCATTTTGTGGCCAAGGTGCTGATGACATTTAAAATTCTGAAACAAGCCATTAATAGATAGGAGGAATGAATTCTATTGTTCTGAGGCACTGTAGGATAGATATGGTGAACTCTAATTTATTGTATATTTTCAAAAAGCTAGAAGGGAGGATTTTGAATGTTCACAATACAAAGAAATGATACATGTTAGAGGTGATGAATATGCTAATTACCCTCATTTGATCATTACACATTTTACACATATATCAAAATATCACTCAGTCCCCCATAAATATATGCAATTATTACATGTCAACTAAAAATAAAAGGAAAAACAATGCTGAAACAATGACAAAAACTAAAAATAAATACATAAAAATGTACTGTTAAATTAAGTTTAGCCTAAAATTGCCTCCTTTCATATTTTAAGTTCACCCTAAAGGTTTCTCTGAACATAGTGAACTATAACTTAATTGCATGTGTAAACAGATTGCAACCTAGTCTTATACCAATCACAGAGTTTCAGCCAATCACAGGAGGCCAATTGCTCAAAACTGTGTTCAAATGTGGCAACCACTGAGCTGTGACCAATCTGGTTGTTTCTGTACCTCATTTCTGTTTTTTGTACATCACTTTCCTTTTGTTGTCCATAAATATTATCCAACCATGTGGCAGCCTCAGAATCTTTCTTAACCTGTTTTGATTCTGGGGACTGCCTGATTTGTGAATTGTTCTTTGCTCAATTAGCTCTATTAAATTTAATTTGTCTAAAGTTACTCTTTTAATAGTAAAAATATATCATAAACGTATTTCTATGTCACCAAGTAAAAATTCAAACATCATTTCAAATAGCTAACTTAAAACAACTTATTGTATACTTATTCCTTAATATGTATAACTAACTCATTATTGTTAGACTTTAGATTATTTCCAGTGCTATGATGAACATTTTTGTGTTTGTGCTGTATCCTTAGAGCAGACTCTACACACATAGACTTCTTGGGTCAAAGGATGTGCGTTTTAAGATTTTTCATGTATTGCTAAAATATCCTTAATAAAGTTTGGGCAGTCTATATCCCATTGTTTCCTGTCTCACAAAATAAATGAATGTCCATTTCCCTGAAACCTTGACAATACAGGAAATTGTTATTTAAATACCCCAAATAGTATAGAGAGCATTTGATGAAAAGCAATTATTATATTGTTGTTTGAATTTTTATTTCTTTGACAAGTAAGAAGTTAGAGATCTATTGTGTTTTTAGTTATATATCTTTCTTCTTTTGTTTATTGTTTATTGTTTATTGTTATTACTATATTTTCACATCACAATATAATTTGAAGGATTTGAAGTCCTTGGTGGTTTAAATTTGTTATTTGTGGTTTGCGTTAGCTTTCAATTATCATGGCTTATTTCTTTCTGTATTTCATGATCGTTGTCTATTATAATCTTATATTATTTCAAATGTTGGAAAAGCAGGGGACTTATATAGGGATGCTTTCCTCTAGAGAGAATTTGTATTTTCTTTAAAGAGCCAGAAGCCTACTGACTTGAGGTCATGATAATCACCTTCTAGGGTCTTTCTTTAATGTGTACACTTAATTTCAGTTTTCCATTGTTGCCACTGGTGCAAAGTTTGTTGCTATGCCGTAGTGCTAATAATGGCATTTGTTCTTAGGTGTTTGCTTGCTGCTCTTGTCTCACTGCTTTAGTTGATGCTTAGTATTATTTTTTAATCAAAGAGAGTGACCCTCGGAAAGTTTCTTCGCTTAATTTGAGCCCCAAGATGCATTTAGTTTGTTTTCTTGAGTTCTAGCTGTTTTTTAGTGAGAAGTTCTTTCAGAGTATCTTGTCCATAAGTATTTTTTGTTTATGTAGTCTTTGACTTTTTAATGGAGGTTGATGAAAAATTCCCAGTTACTTTAAAACAATTTTTTCTTCACATTTGAGAAAGACAAATTATGGATGTTTTGGCAACTTTTTAAAGTATGTATGTGAGCTAATGTATTTCACATGAAGACGAACATATTAAGAGAAATTATGTTGTCTGTTTAGTGTTGTTACTGGATAATTTTGAGAACCACTGTGTGTTATGGATATGTCTTACAAAGTTATGCCCATAATTTCTCAACTCTTAACTTTCTAAGGTGTGTGTGGAGTGTTACTGTTGAGTTGGGTAGAGTGGGTAGGGTGAAAGGTGCATGTGCGCTTCTATCTGGGCTGTATGTAGACTTTAGATTTGGGCAAAGGTGGGGATGAGAACACAGTAGTTATTAATACCTCTAAGCAGGAAGAGAATAGCAGTCAATGTTCTTGAGGAGAAATTGTACAAGATTGTTAAGCCTACGTAAGCACCTTGGCATTAGGCATTGTGCTACAGGCTTTATTTTCATGATTTCAACTAATTCTGATAATAACCTGTTAAACTGTGATAGTATCACCTCATTTTAAAGATGAAGAAACTGAGGCATAGGGAGGTTAACTGTCCTTTCCCTAGAGCATGTGGTTATTAAGTAGCAGAGCCGAGACTTGAGCCCTTAGTGACTCTAAAGGCTGTGCTCCTTGGATTATTCCAGACTGTCCAAGGAATGAACTTTAGTCAGTATGCAACCTTTGGCACCCATCCATGGATTTCACATTTCTTTTTAGATTTGACTAATATACAGATGAAATAATTCATACCTCTGGTATTTTAAAATGCATGTCTTTTAACTTTTATTTGAACACAAGAATTTTTTCCTTCTGTATTTGGGAAAATGATTTAAACAAGTGGATTTATAATATTTTTGAGATCTAATATTGGATGGAAAAAATAGGTGTTGGCTTAGTCAGTAGCAACAAGAGCAAAGATTGTATATTTTGAAGATTGTATACTACTTCAATCTATTCAAAATTTCTGGGGAAATGTTTTGGTATACTTGAATATCTTTAATTTAAACATTTCATAACACTTTTCAATAATGTTTTATGTTAGAACTAACTCAATTAATGTTTAATTGTTTGCTGACAAAGCTGTTGAAGAAACTGAAATTATATTACACAGTTTAACTTTTTTTTGGCTTTCTGTTTTTCTTTTGATTTAGAGAGAATTGTCATAAAAGCGATCTGACAATAATAGGTTGATACGGAGGCATATAATGACCTCTTGGTATTCTTTTCTGAAAGTCTTTGAGGTGGTTTTTGGCACAGGAAATTAAAAGTAAACTCTGTGCCAGGCAACACTAGTGCACACTTAGTTTTTTTTAAAGCTATTTTAAAGAACGTGCTTGTTGTTTGCTTGACTTTTTGAAAATACAATATATAGAATGAGGAATCCATGAGGGATGCTATATGAAGATATTCACTGATATTTTATAAAAGGTTTGAAAGTTTGGGGTTTGATTCTATTTCTTTTTAAGCCTAGAGTTTAAAAGCAATTTAAGAACTAAATAAAAGTCTCTACAGGGACCTTTTAGTTTGTGGGCTTACCAATAACATTTTGAAAAACCCTGTTCTTATTAAGCACTGCAATTTTTCATTAGATTTCAATAGCCTCTTTTCTCTTTCTCTCTGACACTTTGTAAGTAACAGATCTGTACAATTGGAACATAACACTTTACTGTGGCTTAATATTAATTGTCTTTCTTAGCACAGGCAAATAGCATTTTAAACCAATGCTTTGAAGAATATTAACATGAAGAGTAGCTTTTTCAGTCATGCAGAGAAATGATTTTGAAGTGACATTAACTTTCAAATAAAATTCTGTTGGGGAACCTTATGATGGTTCATTTTTTTTCTTTTTTGGGGAAGAAGACTTCCAAGCTATAATTTTTGACATTCTTTAGGTGCACTGATGTTTTTAGATTGCTTCATATATGTCAAAATAACTTGGTGTTTTAGAGACATAAAGTTTAATTTTAACAGTTTTAAATAATGCTCTTTCTTAAAACCATGTTGGACATTTCTATTGCTTTTATCATTCTCTGACTTGGAGAAGTCTCTTAAAGAGACTTTCATAAAGCCACACATTTTCTAATCCACTTTAATCTCTTACATCTGTAAATTTCATATTTGATTGCACTTTTAATTCAATTCAAAGTTGTATTTAAAAACTTATACATTTTGAGAGAAGTTTATTGTTTATAGTTAATTTTTTAAAAGTAATTTTGAGTTGTCAGATTAAATGAGCCAAATAGATCATTGAGAAAACTTTTTTATGCATTGTTCTCCCGCCTTTTGCATGTAGGACTCCAGAAAGTGAAAACATTAAGGAATGTTTTCCATTTCTTTAGGAATCTCATGATTTTCCCTTAATAGAAGTTCTGTCAACATTTAGGTGGGTGGTATGCTCATTTAATATTACTTTCTCACTAATAGATTACTAATATTTGGTTTTCACTGCTCAAAACAAGAATGATTTTTTATTTCATGTGATTCTGTGAGGCATTTGGATGGTTCTTCTGCTATATGTTGTATTGGCTGGGGTTCCTCAGGTGGCTTTGTTCATTTTCAGATGGTCTAGCTTGGAGGGTATAAGAAGGCATCTGTCACATGTCTGGGGCTTCAGTGTTGACTGTTGGTTGGTTGGGGTAACTTAGTCATCCTCCATGTGGCCTCTTCTAGTAGTATCTGTTGAGAGCTAAGCTGCAAGCTGACATTGATGCATAGCATCAATCATTTCGACCACATTTTGTTTGTTAAAGCAAGTCACCCAGTTTCAAGGAGATGAAAATAGAGCCTACCTTCTGATGAGAGGAATAACAAGTGTACTTCTAGTTTATGTAGAGACACATCCCTCATACAATCTATGATTTGCAATTTTTTGGGGGGGTACAATTTTTAGATATGATAGCCGAAGCACAAGCAACAAAAGGAAAAATAGATACATTGGATTTCATCGAAATTAAAAACTTTTATGCACTAAAGGACACTATCAAGAAACTGAGATGACAGCTTATGGAATGGAAGGAAATATTTGCAAATTGTGTATCTGATAAGAGACATTATATCTAATATACAAAGAATTTTCACAACTTAAAAAAAGACAAAAGCCCAATTAAAAATGGGCAAAAGACTTGGATAGACATTTCACCAAAAAAAATTATACAAATGACCAATGAGCACATGAAAAGATGTTCAACTCATTAGTTATTTGGGAAATGCAAGTCAAAAGTGCAATAAGATAACACTTAACACATCACATAACAAGTACTGGCAAGGATGTAGGGAAATTGGAACTTCTGGTGTGAATATAAAATTGTGCAGCTGCTGTGGAAAACAGTGTCAGTTTTTTAAAATGTTAAATATAGAATTAACATATGACCCAGCAATTCTACTCCTAGGTATATATAACCAAAAGAATTGAAACCAAGTGTCAAACACAAACTTGTAAAAAAATGTTCATAGCAATGATATTCACAGCAGTCAAAAGGTGTAAATAATCTAAATGTCCATCAACTGATGAATGTATAAACAAAATGGTATATTCATGTATTGGAATATTATTCTGTTATAAAAAGGAATGAAGTGCTGATACATGGCTGAACCTTGAAGACATCGTGCAAAGTGAAAGAAGCCAGACACAAAAGGCCACATATTGCTTGGTTCCATTTGCATGAAATATCCAGAATAGGCCAAATAGAGACAGAAAGCGGATTAGAAATTACCAAGAACTGAGGGAGAAGGGGAAATGGGGAGTGACAGCTTAATGGGTATGAGGATTCCTTTTGGGGTGATGGAAGTGTACTGGAATGAGATATAGGTAATGGTTGTCCAACACTGTGATATGACTAAATGCCAGTAAATTGTACACAGTTGAAATAGTGAATTTTGTTACATGTACTTTACCACAATAAAACAAAATAATTGCACAACTGGACATGTTTGCTGCTGTACCTCAACCATAGAACATACTCAGGCTAGCCAGTGGGACAACAAGAAAAGTGGAGCAGGATTGAGTCACCCCTGCTGTTCCAGCCAAAGCAGTCCTAAGTTGCCAGACAATTATCTAACCCCTAAACAGGTAAGATTGCTGGGCCAAGATCAGCAGAACCACCTTACCTTGCCCTGGGGGACTAATGTGTCAGCAATAAATGCTTATCATTTTATGCTTCTGTAGTTGTGTAA
Source organism: Microcebus murinus (assembly GCF_040939455.1). Taxonomy (NCBI): domain Eukaryota; kingdom Metazoa; phylum Chordata; class Mammalia; order Primates; family Cheirogaleidae; genus Microcebus; species Microcebus murinus. The sequence goes on along the minus strand of NC_134109.1, from coordinate 55,761,732 downwards.
TTTGTTTTAAAGCATTATTGTGACAATAGGACTGATATAACCTTTCTCATTAGAAGAAATTAGAGCTTCTCAGAGAAGTAGATGATTGGGGGCAAAGAAGGTGAGAGGTAAACCATGGACATCTGAAATGTAAGGAATCTACCAAGAAATAATGAGTTTGTCTTAAAAGAACACAAAATTCTGTAGTTCGATGGTGGAGACGGCTACACACCAACATGAATGTACTTAATGTCACGTAACTGCACTGAAAAATGGTTAAAATGGCAAATTTTATGTTATGTGTATTTTACCACAGTTAAAAAAAAGAACACAGAATCAGGCTGTTATTTTAATAGGAGCATTAAATTGGAGCCTCAAAAAGAATAATGATTATAGTATATTAAAACACATCAGGTATGTGAAAATCTTGAGTTCGTAATGATATTAGAAATAAAAAAAACAAAACAAAAAACTAAAGTCATTAGTGGTTACCAGACGCTGGGAAGGGTAGGGGCGTGAAGAGAGGGTTGTTTAATGGGTTCAAATATACTGTTAGATGGAAGAAATAAGACCTAATGTTTGATAGATCAGTAGGGTGACTACAGTTAACAATAGTCTATTGTACAATTCAAAATAGCTAGAAGAGAATAATCTGAATGCTCTGAGCATAAAGAAAAGATAAATATTTAAGATGACAGATATCCCAATTATGCTGATTTGATCTTTATAAATTATATGAATGTATCAAAATATCACACATACCCCGAAAATATGTACATCTATCACATATCAATAAAAAAACTAAAGTGAGAAAAACTTTAATTCATCACCAATCAAGGTTTCTATTAAAGCAATATAAGAATTCAACCTTAAAGGATAACAACAGTGCAAGGTCCTGTGTTACATTTTGTTTAGTCAGACCAGCTGTAAATGTCGTATTGGAGAGCAATTGAGGAATTTGGGGGAGAAAAAGATATAAACTCATGGTAGGGATTGTTAACTGCCTTCTAATAGTTATTTTTGTTGTTGTTGTTCATTTAGAAATAGAACTTCTTGAGTTTTAACTGCAATCAGACCAGTCAACTAGAAACTGCATTTTCCAGTCTTACAGCTTGGGATGGCCATGTCATTAAGTTCTGGCCAATGGGATGTGAGGGAAAATGATGTAGGAACTCTGGGTTAAGGCTCTGGCGATTACTTAAGAGATATTCTGTCTTGTTTGTACAACTTGTTTTGGGGTTTCTGTGTAGCCTCAGTTTAACTTCTTTTCTAACAAATCCAGACCTTGTTTGACATCCAGGCTATTGGAGCATGTCATACATGCATATATCCAGATGCAGTAAGAATAAGATAATTAAGAAATAATAGAAAGACAAAGTAACATAGTAAAAGAAAGCTAAAGGGAAATATCTTTTCTATTCAAAACTGAAAAAAGCTAAAGGAACTATGTATTAAAATATTTTTCATAGGAGTTGAAATAAATATACCAGTGTATAAGGACAGAGAGACTTTTTTTGTAGTTCTGATCTAGGAGAAGAATTTATTATGAGGATTTTTTTTAGTTGTTGAAATGTCTATATCATCAATATCTACAGTAAAATTATCTTTAACATGAATTTTATAAAATATATTTTACTTATAGAATTTCTCATATTATCTTTTGATTAATCTGGAAAGTAGAAAGCTAAACCTTATATAAATGTTGCTCTACAGAATGATATATTCCAAGTATATGGCTTTTTGATGAAGTAGCTTAGTACATGATAATACAAGCTAAGGAAGAGGTGATTATATTTCTTAGATCAGTGTTTCAAATTGGGTTCTGTAGATGGAAGGCTAGAAGAGGGGTCTACAAGTGTTTGATTTGAATTTGGTTTAAATATTTAAAAAATGTTTTAAACCACTGTTAAAAAATAACTGTTATAAAACATTTCACTGTGTTTCATTTTTCATCTCTGTTTTAGTGAAGAGAATTCTGAAGGTACAGCATTAGCTAGTATACAACTGCTTCTATTTGAGATTAATTTCCTGTGTGATTTAGGATTGTCTTAATATTGCGCAACTGAAACAAAAGACGAAGACGAAGTGCATGCTGAGGCTGGTGTGGCTACAGCTAACAACTATAACCACCAATTTAGGGCTGGGTGCGGTGGCTCACACCTGTAATCCTAGCACTCTGGGAGGCCGAGGCGGGTGGATTGCTCGAGGTCAGGAGTTCCAATCCAGCCTGAGCAAGAGCAAGACCCCATCTCTACTATAAATACAAAGAAAGTCATTGGCCAACTAATATATATAGAAAAAATTAGCTGGGCATAGTGGCGCATGCCTATAGTCCCAGCTACTCAGGAGGCTGAGGCAGCAGGATTGCTTGAGCCCAGGAGTTTGAGGTTGCTGTGAGCTAGGCTGACACCACGGCACTCACTCTAGCCTGGGCAATAAAATGAGACTCTGTCTCAAAAAAAAAAAAAAAAAAAATTCGGGGTCTCAGCTGAACAAATTCATTTTCTATAAATATGTATTAAACTAAATTTATAGAAATAAAATATGATTTTATATGTTAAGTTTGAGTGCTGAATTTTGACAAGAGGGTTTAATTGCTAAAAAGTATTTGAGATCTACTTAGATTTTCCCTGTAGAATAGCAATTGTCTCCACTGGGCTTTGGACAGGAATTATCAGGCAAATAATTTCCCATTGAGATGGTTAGCCAGTGTCTGATAGGAAGGCACTCTGATGATGACTGAAAGAGGATCAATATGCTCTATATACCAGGAGCTTGGACAGTGAAGATGCTGGGCAGAGCCTAATTTGTATTTGAGGGCTAGTTGAGGCTTACTCAACTTTGCCTGCATTTGGGAACAGGAGTCAGGATAAAACTTTTCTTGGACTATCTCTGGATCTGTTCAAGTGCTAAATAGGATCTTGGCTGAAGGTGGAGAGTTTTGTGTTTTAAAGATGGAAGAATATCCTTGCCTGAATATTTTTGAGTGCACAGATAGTTAAACCCGTATTTCTCACTGTAAAACCTTAACATTGATCAATAAATATAATGTTTTTAGATGGGATTGCATGTTGATGATCTTTCCTCTAAAAGTATGTTTCTATAGACCACCAGTTTTACCATTACCTGGGGCTTGTTAGAAATGTAGAATATCAGGTATCACTTCAGACCTATTGAATCTGAATCTGTATTTTAAAAAGATCCTCAGGTGATTCAAAAGCATATTACCTTTTGAGAATCACTGCATTAGATGTTAGTAGCAAAGGGAACTCTGAGGCAATTCATTAATTGGTTGAACAGAGATTTAAAAAAAATGTTGTCTTCCTGGATGATCCAATTCACAGTTTTGGGCTATTATCAATATTTAAATGTTTTCCTATCAATATCTGCCTAATAGTATAAGCTTTTCTGTAGCCAGGAACATGATCTATTATAGAATTTGGCCATTGGATATTTCAGAATTTCAGTCAGGTTTGTTGTGCCTTGCTCTGAACTGTATGGGTTATTAGAACATCAGCAATTGAAATGTCAGGCAATATTCTTGCCTGTTGGATTAACTATAGAAATACATCTTTTATGGTGTTTAGATTGTCAGCATTTTTGAATGATTAATCACTTGTATCTTACATCATTAAAACAGAAAGTTTTCAAAATATTTTAATATGCATTATCTTATTTAGACTTCACTGTATCTCTGTGTGGTAGTTTTCATTATCCCCATTGTAGAAGTAAAGAATCTGTCCAAGGATGATTGATTATACTGATCACAGAGAGTAAATGGGGGAGAGCCTGGGACTGAATCCAGGTTACTTGACTTCTAATTTAATACTTTCTTCACCACACAATTTTTCTGCCTTCAATGGATTTTGTTTATCTCAGAATTTCCTTAAATACCATGTTATGCAGTATATAAGAGTCAGTTGCATATAACTCAAAGAAAGTGATCTTTTAATAAAAACTGTGTCTGTGTTCTACCCTAACTTTAACCAAGAATAAAGTTTTACTAAGTTTAAAGTTGTCTCTTCTCAATTCAATCATAATCTGAACTTCAATTTATTAATTCTAGGATCTTAAAATAAAGCAGAATGTGCAATCCTTTATGATTTTTTTTATGCATTCCTACTTGAAGAAGAATGAGGTAGCACTCATTTCAGATTTATTATCATTTTAAACAAGAAGCTTCCTGCTAGTTATAGGGAAATTCATGAAAATAGATAATAAATAATGGCTATTTGTAGCACTTGAAGGGCTTTATTAATAAGTTATGTCAAACCATCTAATGTGTTTTCCTCAGAGTTATTATTCACCAACACTTTATGGACTTCTATTCTTATATTGCTTTTGAAATGTGGTAGGATTCTTATAGTCAGGGAAATAATTCTTTTGTTGTTGAGTTTATTTTGAGGGTAAACTCAGTGTAGGTATCATTTCCATGTAAGATTTGCATTTTGGAATTTATATTTAACATAAAATAATTGTCTCTATGGTTTCAAAACTGCCCCTTAATTTTCTAATATTGCTCATTTAATTTCTTTTTATTGCAAACAATCATATAGTATTTGGTGCCTGGCTAATTGTTTATCATAAATTGATTTTGGTTCTTCAACTATGATGTTTATGTGCAGTTCAAGAAAATACTAATATACAGGCTATTTTTTTTTCTTCTCTTTTCTTTCATTTTTTTTGAGACAAGATCTCACTCTGTTACCTGGCTACAGTGCAATGGTGTCATCATAGCTCACTGCAACCTCAAACTCCTGGGCTCAAGTGATCCTCCTGCCTCAGCCTCCCAAGTAGCTGGGACTACAGGTGCATACCACCATGCCTGGCTAATTTTTTTAAAAAATTTTTGTCTCCTTATGTTGCCCAGGTTGGTCTCAAACTCCTTTAAATTCTTCTTCCAGACCCATGGAGAAGAGACAAATAGAGTATGCAGGGGAAAGAAGACAAGGACCAAGATTATTTTTAAATCACTCATTGATGGAAAAGCATTTCAGCAGGACTGTTGATTTTATGGCCCCCGTGCCTGCCACACTCCTCTAATTTTTACAGAGGCACCAATATCTCTCCAGATTTCAGGATGACCATTTGTCCTATGACTTTAGCTTTCTGATGTGTTCACAGAAAGTCATCAATATGCTGCCTGTCCAGCTTTTTTCTTGTTGCAAGTATGAGAGCTACAGTTCTGAGCTGAAACTACAAGTAAGTGATGTGATTTTAATTGAATTATTAAAGTGATATAAGTAAACTAAATGATGACAAAGACTAAAGAAACTAGACAGAACTCTAAAAAATATAAGTTTAGAGAGGATATGTGAGCAGTATAAGAAATATAACTAAGAAAATAGCATCAGCAAAAAACCCCAACCATTTCTAAAAATGACTTTTAATTATCTGTCAATATTTATCGATCATTTACTAAGTGTAACATATAGTAAATGCTTTGCCTATATTTTAAAACAGAATCTTTTCACCAACCCTCCGAGGTTCTCTTATTATTCCCATTAAAAGGAAACTGAGGCACAAAGAGTTTGAGTAACTTGTCCAAGGTCATATAACTAACAAACATTGGAACTCAGACTCCAACACAGGAATTCTGATTCCAGAGTCTGTCTTCATTATATAAATTAAAAGAGGCTATCACTTTTTCAAATATTAAAAGGAATCCAGTGAACAAAGAAAGAACATGCTGTAAGAAATAGTTCAATAGCAGAAGATCCTATAATAGTGTGTGAAAGGAGAAATACTCTCATATTGATGAAAGGAAGAAAAGTAAAGGAAAACCTGTGAGGATTTTAGAGCACCCTGACCATCTGACCCAGGCAGATACTTCTAAGAGCTGTATGGAACTGTATTTAAGGTCGACAGGAATAAAACTGAGCATCTTATCTTACTTTTCTTGTATATTTGCTCAGATTACTCCCTATTATTCATTGGCAACTTCAATTCTTGAACTCTGAAAATTCTCCCGATGCTATGTGAGCATTGAGGAAAGACACTTTTTATTTTATATATTCCCCACTGTTTGTAGATATGTGCATTACATTGCTAAAGAATCATTCCCTTTGCCTGAGGAATAAGACAGTTTAAAAATAACTTGTGTTGTGATTAGAAGAGTCTTTGTATAAAGATACCTGAAAGAGACAGTATTCAGAGGCACCTGTAAAACACATGATGGGTGACAGTTTTCAACTGTGCTTGGGGGGAAACAATTTGTTTTGTATAGAAATAAAGAGTAGACAAGAAAAAAGGAGATATGTTAATGTGAAACATATTGTAATGTATTTAAATATATTGTTGCTAATGAACAGGATAAATCCCCTGAATATAAAAGATATGAAATTTAGGGACTTTATGCAGTTGGCCATAGGTCTTCTTTCTTGACCTGTTAGTGGTGGTGGAGGAGAGAGGCACAGGGAAGTGGGGGAAATAGTATTTCCACTAGAAGAATTTTGAACCTAAAGTGTAAGAAAACATTCTACTTTCTGTCGATACCAGTTATGCTTCACACAGACCTTGGGTGATTGCCAAGTTATTTTTGTAAGCCCCTACTATTGTCTTAACTCTATACACTTTACATTATGCCCAGTGAGGCATGTGTTTAGAAATCTTACTTTGAGTCCAGCAGTTACAGGGAATCCAGAATACTTAGCAGTGTCATTCTTCATTTCAAAGTCTAGCCCAGACTTTTAAAATGTTTTAATATATTGGATTGTCATGACAGCATCCTGTTGAAGAGAACCACCCTCCCCATCCAACCTGAAATGGAGGGAGTCAGTATTAATTTTTGTCCCAATCTGAAACAAAATCTGCTTCACTAAACCTTCTCGTAGACAAGCAGACTGCATTATTAGAATAGGTGAGATTGGAAAGTCTGGTTGGAAGTTTTACCTTAAAATGTTTCTTCCTGTGGGGAGGGTAGGAGCTCTCCAGTGACTCTTTGTTCTGGCAGCAGGAGGAAGGGCAGAGCCCTGGTGTCCCGGCTGGAGGAGCCAGGGGTTACCCGGTGCCTTTTATTTCAACATTAAAACACTGTAGAGAAAAGGATCTGGCTCTCCACCTTTTAATATTGCTCAATCATTTCTTTTTACTTCTTGCTTCAGTGAGCACAGTATGTGGTTTGCTACGGAATCTATTAAAAAGAAAACCTTCAGTTTTATGGATGGATTTTGGAGAAATCTATAGTCAGTGCATGTTTCTCAATTCCTTTACAACTAGTTTAATTCTCTAAATCTTGGTGAAGGCATGCTAAAAAATTGGCTTCTAATTTATAATTTAACAAGTGACAGGATATTTTGATGTTAGTAAATGAAGGGAAATGTTTTATATAACAAACCTTGAGCATGGCTTTCCATTTTGGTCAGTTGTACTGAGGAGATCATCATTATCAAACAGCAGGGTTGATAGAAGCCTAGGCCAATTTTGCTGAAACTTTTTGGGCAACTGAAATCATTCCAGCTCAGCCTTGTATTTAGATTAAAGTGGTTAAAAATGTCTACCCTTCCCCCACCTTTAAAATTTTTGTTTTGCTCAAAATTACATAAGCTTTTTGCATATGTATTTATAATTTGTAGTCTATATTCATCCCTGAGTTTTAGCTTCTTGGTTTTTATTTTCTAAAGGCCACTGTCAGCTTTTCACCAACACCTAAACCACAGTGAGTAAAAGAAGGCATGAAACTTGACAAAGTATTCGTGGCTCAGAAAAAAGTCCAATGAAGAAGCTGTTGTCTTCCTGGATGGTGAAGGTCGTGCTTCTGGTAACTGTATTCATCACTCGCTTGGATTCTCTCTTACTCAGGGTCTGACCTAGGGCATATTGTGTCATCTTTTAGCTGGTTTAGGAAAGGTTTATGGCTAGGCATGGTGGCTCATGCCTAATCCTAGCACTCTGGGAGGCTGAGGCTGGTGGATTGCTTTGAGTTCAGGAATTCAAGATCAGCCTGAGCAAGAGCAAGACCCCATCACTACTAAAAACAGAAAAAAATTAGCCAGACAACTAAAAATAGAAACAAAAAATTAGTCGGGCATGGTGACTCATGCCTGTAGTCCCAGCTACTCAGGAGGCTGAGGCATAAGGATCGCCTGAGCCTAGAAGTTTGAGGTTGCTGTGAGCTAGGCTGATGCCACAGCACTCTAGCCCAGGCAACAGAATGAGACTCTGTTTCAAAAAAAAAAAAAAAAAAGTAAAGAAAAGGTTTATACCAAATGTACTATTTGAGAAATCCTTAATAATAAATTTATATCAATTCAGGTAATTCTCTAGATGAGAAACGCAAAATTCTGTAGGAGGTGTGTGTAACAAACAGAAAGGAGTTGAGTGGATGACACTGAAACTAACATTGCTTTTTAAATCACGGTGGAAGCATAAAATACACATGTACACATAAGGCCCACTGGCTGGCTGGGTATGACTCGTGTTTTATACTCAGTTTGTTTTCTTACAATGAAAATACTTAACTGGGTAATAAAGCTCTCTCTCCTCTTGTCCCTGAGAAACTAACCTCCCAGCTGCAGGTCCCATTTTTAGTTACGACAAATCTCATCTTATTTAACCAATCTTTCCATAAGTGGCTGAGTCAAGGAAGTTATTACTTTCTGTGGTCTAAATTGCTCAACAGAAAGCCATTTTACCTAAATCCTAGGACCCCTGTGGGAAAATCCCAATTGGTTACTGTGCTTGTAAACTACATAAGATGCTGACTGGCTCCTCCTCACAAGCAGAACTAGTTTTAAGATCCTCACTCATATCACCTTAGTTAATCTTGAAAATGTCCTGTTTGCTATATCAAGAAAGGCAACTCAATTCTGCTATTTCTAAATATTATTAGAAAGGTTCTGACCTTGGATAAAATTCAATTCCTGAATAGGACTGTTGCTTGGAAATATGACTGGCTATGTGGTATATTGACCTAAAAATATATTGCAAAACATGATTTATTTGCAATAAGGATCTGAAAATCTGTGGTATCCTTGAGGTATTTCTTCTTTTGGAAAAGTTAGAAAGTCGTAAATAGTTCTTCTTGTCAATCTAATCAAATACTTAAGAGGACTGTGCAATAATCATCCTTTTAAAATTAGGATTGATATTTAACTACATGTTCAGCAAAATTAATTAATTGGAGGCTTCTGTAATTCAGGCATGGTTAGTTGTCCAAGTAACCTGCGAAGGCTCCATTTTGCAAAATTATTTAAGTAGATAATAATTATACCTTTCACTTGTATAGGACACTTTATAGATAATTCACTATTAATAAGCATTTATTAAGGCAATTATAAGTAGATTCTGCTTTTATAATTATAAATAACCCTTCTCTTTCCTCACAAGAGAGATTATTATATCCCCTTCATGTGGAAGAGTGAATGGAGGCAAAGACTGAGCATTAATTGTAGGCCTGTTGTCTGTCTAAGCTAATAAGCAAATGGTGAAGGGATTAATACCCTGAATAGATTATAATTTGAAATCTATGACTTGTCTCTATTAATGCTCAATTCTTTAGAACTTTAGCAAAATGGAATCATATTTGCAGTGAAAAAAAAAAGATACCCTCTCTAGTGGCTTTAAACACCAATTCTGTAATACTCCTTCATTAAGATGTGGGATCTCTGTCCGACCTTTGAATCAGGGCTTGACCGATAGAAAATACAGTGAAATTCACACTGTGCTGATCTCTGTCCCAAGCTTTAAGAAGCTGGCAGCTTCTACTTCCTATCTCTTAGAATACTTGCTCATGGGACGCAGCCATCATGCCAGGAAGAAGCCTAAGCAGCGAGTGCAGCAACCCTCAAGGAGCAACTTCCTTACCACACGGCTCTGGCTGAACTTCTGGATGACAGCTGGCTCCAACTTGCCAGCCATATAAGTGAGTCATCCTGAAAGTGGGTCTTCCAGCCCTTAACTGAGCTGCTCTGATGACACTGTGTGGAGCAGAGATTAGCTATTGCTGCCCAAATTGTAGATTTGTAAGCAAAATAAATGATTATTATTGTTTTTAAGTCGCTAAGTTTTGAGGTGATTTTTTAATGCAACAATAGATAACTGGTACATGTTCTAAGGAAGCGGCAATGTTCCCAGCTCCCTTCTCTTCGGCGTAGCAAAAGCTGGGTGCTACAGCTGAACCTTTGATACTAGTGTCTTGCAAAGAAAGAAAGTGAACACAGCAGGTTTCCATGGGAGGTTTGCACCCTTACTAAATATTGGTGGAACTGTACTTGTTCTAGAATGATGCACAACAGACTAATCTAATTTACTGAGCATCCACTAAATGCCAGGCACAGTGCAGCTCTAATGGAGGCAGCTTTGGTGTTTTTAGTTATGTTAGGCTACTAACTCACCATGTGGTCTTGACAGATTATTCTGAGCCAATGAATCCCATTTCTTCCATTATAAAATAAGAGGGCTTAGACGAATGTCCTCTCAGGTCATTCCAGCTCTAATACAATATTATTTATGCTCTATATACTCTAAATATATGTACTCTTAAAACTTTAGCTGTTCCATTTGAAAAACTAAATCTTTGTTGCTCCCCCTCCCCACAAAAAAGAATCCTTGTTTCATTAACAAATATTTTGCCCGTTATAGAGAGTATTTCATTCCTGAGAAAGTTTGAAAGTTCACCTAGCCTGAACCTGATGCTCTCCAAATAACAATTATCTAACATCTGGAAACACAAACAAAAAAGGACCTAGAAGCTGAGATGAGGAAGCTCTGATGGGCAAGTCAAAATGGTGCCAATAATATTTACTTCACAGGGTTGTTAAAAGAAATAATATATGTAAAGGCCATAATTCAGAGTTTGATATTTAACAGATATTCAACAAAGGTTGTTCTTATTCTTTTTTCCTTGAGAAGTAAATCAGAAAAATCATTTGAAATGTTAAATTTTGATCATAGAATTGCATATAATTTTCTGTTTCTGTAAGTTTTTGTTGTCTCATATGTCTTAGATTAAAAGATTGTTGTTTAATATATTGTAGCTCTTTTGCCCATCGATTTGACAAATATTGGCTGCCTGATTTCTGATTTTGCTAAATTTGACCTTTTTTTTAAGATAAGAAATTGTCCTTTCCAAGAATACAAGCCAGTCTATATGTAATGGATAATTTATTCTAAGATAATGCCTGCAGAGATGAACTGTGGCATGCCAT